>NC_087476.1:86497546-86810761 GCF_036417665.1 Passer domesticus
CTGGAGCCCATTTTATTTGCAAAATAATCTTCTGCAGACTTTATGTTTTCAATTTTAACTACATTTATTCAGCTGGCTGCAGCTTTTGATTTCTGGATGTTTTGATACTCTTTTATTATAATTTTGGATAATAATTCCAACTTCTCTGGCTAGGACACTCAGGGGTTTTTTCTTTACTTTTTTCCCCATATGGGGAGAAAAATAATTGATGCTGTAACTCCCTGAGGCTCACTGACTGCCTGGGAGAAAAACGGCAACTGCATTTCATCTGAAAAAATGTTACTTGAATGAAAAACAAAAAGCTGAAGCCACATGTTTGGAGCAAATGTGCTTTAACTAATGGATCCCAGTGTATTATTAACTCACAGTAACTCATAAATATGACAAGTGTTTTTTTCTTTTTACACCAGTGTCCAATTAGAGCCAAATGACGCCGAGTCATTTGCAGCTGAGCGGGTGTCCCTGAAGGGTACTTATCTCCTGAAGGATTGTCTGCCGGCATGAGCCTGGGTGGGGAGGTGAGCAGGAAAGAGGGTGGCAGGAGCAAGCTGTGAACACGAGGAGACAATTACAGCAAAGCTCTGGCGCACAAGATGAGGAGCAGAGCGCCATCCCTCACTGCACCTAGAGCTGGGACCTGCAGTCGTAAAGCTGACAGCAAGGAGAAAATGAGGCTTGCAAGGCTGCAGTGGGAGCAGGGAAGGGAGGGAGAGGAAGGGCTGAAGAGGGAATTATGGAAGGAAAATTTCCTGACAAATTACTTTGTATTTTCTGGTTTTATTTCTGACATGCGGAAGGAAATGCTCTGTGTTTTCTTAAGGAAGTGCAAATTTCTCCACTTCATCCATTTTAAATCCTCGCCCTTAGGCCTTTTGTACTGAAGCATAAAGTTTGGAGGCCTTAAATGGTCATAACGTTTCCCTGTAGAATTTAGCCTCAGAAACCTACTAACAATTCTGAAGGGCTCAAAAGGAAAACCATTTTACAGCAATTTGGCAACATCCATTTATAGGGGGGTTCATATGGAGCATCAATTTATTCTCATGGTTTCTTTACCATATTTGATGAAATGTAAGATGCAATTGGAACAAGCGACTAAAGAAAAATGGCCATAAACTTTGAAATGGCACTGTAAAACACACAGTGTGTTAATGTGAAATAAGTTACAGACTTAGAAGAATTTACAATGGCGTGCTCATATAATAGTAGTACAATAGACTTGCATGTTGCAGATGTTTTCTGGTAGGTCTGGTATTTTAATACACATTCTCCTTCAGTGAAATAGTGAGATTTGGATCTGGATAATAATAACTTAGTGACACTGGAAAACAGAGTTGAAGGAAAACTAGTAAAAGGATGAGAGGGAGAGACAAGCAAAAAAAAAAAAAATCTCAGTGATTGTTCAATTTAGTGATACTCTATTTCTGTGTGGAAAAAGTGTTAACTTTGCAAGTCAGTTGAACAAATAAGTTTCTTCTGATTTCCCAGATCATACCATGGCCCTCATTCTGCAAGTGGGATGTGTTTCCCAGGACTCTTCACTTTTAGGATGGGACTAGAGCAGGAAAGAGAGAGAAGCTAGGAGAGAAAACAAACCTTGAGACCCTGTGCTAGCATATGTTCTTCTCCATAGGCCCCACAGCAACCAAAACCTGTTGCAAACTGCCAGGGGCCACTTTCATCTCAAGGGGCATTTTCTACTTTCATCTCAAGGGGCAAGCCTACAGGACTCTTTTGGAGTCCTTTGGGCTTGCCCACAATTTTTATTTATATTTGGGGCTCTCAATGAAAGCATGGCCTTTTAGTATATCACTGTATAACAACAAAGATTTAAGTTTAAACCTGTAGAGCAATGAGCATGGAGAAAAAACAGCAGCATCTCATCATCAGCTGTCCTGTGTCAGCCTCACAGACCAGAACCTGGCCCTAACACTCCCACCATTCTGTGGAGTAGCTGGGACCTATGCAACTTCATGCCTAGAGGAATCAACCCCAGCTCTAAGTGCTGGCTATCATTTACTTGTGACAATAGACACATCATTATGCAATTGGAAAGGATTACAGGAGGGCTTATGTGCCCTGGGACTGACAGCATCTTTTCCTGGCAATGCTGGTTCAGAGCAGAAAGAGTTGTTAGTATTCAGTTGTTTAGCTTCCCTAGAAAAAAGGTCTTAGCCAAGGTCTGTGTACAAAAATTTGGAAGAGAGAAGGATGTGCAGCATGGTCCCTCAGAGACCACCAGATTCTCTCTGAGAGCTGTATCAGTGTAGGTCCTGCACAAGAGGGCTTGAGCTGCTTCTACTTTTACACATTTATACTATTCACTAACAAAATGGGGATGTACTGCTTAAAAATAACCACTGGAACACCAAAAAACAAAGAAAAGATTCATGCTTAGTTCTTTGCTGACATTACAAAATTTGTTATCCGTTCTTCCCTTTCACTTAGTCTGGGTGCAGTGCAGATGTAGGACACATCGTGCAATGTGGGTGCATCAAAAGGAGAGAGAACAAGGGAGAGGAAGGGGAAGCAGGCCAACTTCTCCCACTCTAACTCTAGTGGTTGTAGAACACCTTGCCCAAATTTCCTCTGCCATCAGTGGAGGCACTTAGGGAATCCAGTTCTCTACTTTAGATATCACATTAGATATCTCAGGCAACAGCTTGAGATATCTAATGTGATGGGGACAGGTCTAATCCAACAGCAGGAGTTCTGCTCCAAGGCCTAGTTCCTGTCACATAAAGACAAAGAGGAGCATCTGGAAGCAAAATCAGGGTAGCTCCCTGTCTTATTCCTTGAGGACAAAGCAGTCTTTTGATGGAGAGAAGGAAATGAGTGTAGTTGTCTCAGCTCCACCCTAGGTACTAACCTAGGTTGTCATGCTTCTGCTAATGACTGCAGTCTGGACTTTGGGGCATATTAGGTGACTAATTCCTGCAAAGAAGACAGTGCAAGGAGCCTTGGTGCACTATTTTGCTTAATAGCTCTATTGAGTAAGTTTTCTTACACAAGGAAACGCTTACATAGTAGAGAAAACCTACTTTTTCAAGTAGGAGGAAAATAACGGAAGCTGCGGAAATTAAACTGTGCAGAAAAACATTCCCCATTATTTTCTTCGACCACATTGTTTTGGTTTTTAATAGACATTTGGAAATGTTCTGTTTCTAGAGAGAACATTCATATGAATCTGCTACCGGAAGCAAATGTCACAGAAAATCTACCACAGGATTAGAGAAGTCAGGAAAAGGGAAATCAGTCAAGTCAATAGTGATAGGCACAAATCTCTCTTTAGTTTAGTTTTATGTCCCACAAAGAAGGGGAAGGGAAGAGGGAGTGCCAGGGAGCCTTTCTGCATGTAGTGTTTGATTTTATTAGTAAGGATTTCCAGGATTTAAGTTCCCATCCTGATTCCTGAAAGAGAGAGAAGTTAAAAAAAACCCAAACAAGTGGTCCATAAACTTCTTATCACAAACACCCTGAAAGGCCACCACTCACTGGAGTAATGTGTTGTGAGTGTTTGCACAGATTAAGCAATTTCAGCCATCTAATTGTCTTGCAAATACCCTTTTATTATAGTTGTGAGCTTAGGGAGAGGAATACCAGAAGGAACCTCATACACCAGAGCAGAGCAGGCTTTAACACCACATACCTAGTTCTGATATGTATCCTGGGATGAGAACTGGGCATTTCATTTAAGCACACAACATCACCAATAAATGTATCGTGTGTTGTTGTGCTCTGTTTTTCACACTCCCTCTATAATCTAATTCAAGCACATGTGTGCTCAATTCAACAGAGACCACTTTTTTCCCTTGTATAATTCAGGCCTGAGGTCATCTACAATATGAGACAGTGCCAGTACAATATTTTCTTGTATCAGACTTGCCAAAACACCACAACTGTCCACTGTGTTTAAAAAGAAAAAAAAATAAAGAGACCACAAAGAATTTTTATTTTCTACAACCACAATCAGAAGGCAAAAGAAGCTGCCAAATTATATGATAGAAACTCCTACGCGCAGAACCCAGTAGAGTTGTAAACTGAACTTCTGTAGCTTTTCAATCGTAAATCCAGATGCTTTTATCCACAATTCTTTTCAATGACCTTTCACTTGAAAGTCAATTTGTCAGTCTACTTACAGTATCTGAAGAAATCATCAAAGCCACAACACCAAGTCATTCTGAAGATAATGTTCTGTGCACAACTGCAAAGTTGCTACGCTTGTTTCCTGAGCTGGGGTGCTCACATCTTGCTCCTTTCCGTAGGATTTGAACACACTCTTCACTTCAACCAACAGCAGCACCATAAAGCCTTACCCCTCTTGATCTAAAGAGAGGAAAAAGAAGGGAAGAAAAATACTCCAGAAGCACAAAATCAAAGCCATTTCTAGTCACTACCCTGACCTCCATTGAGGGAACCCCCTTAGTTAAACCTGGGTCCTTTATGCAGTTGAACAATGTGGGTTACTCTGAAGGCAAACACAGCTTGGATACAATGGAAATCATTAAATAACTTTAATATATCTTTAACACAGATAGACTTGGCCTCTGGCTAGAGGGATGGGTGCACAGCACAGTGCTGGGCTTGGATACCCCCAGCTCCAGAACTGACACTGAATTCCCCATCCAGGTGGAGAGAGTAGCACAAGGAGTTCTGATGTCAGCATCCAGTCCCAGTCACTGCAGCACTCCCTGGCAGAGAAACCACAGAAGCATCGACTTGGAAGAAGAATCCAAGAGCTCAGATATCTTTCCTCCTTCCTCTCTTGGGTTTGAAAAACAGTTTTCAGAACTTCCAAAGTTCAGGCTTAGTTGTGTTTCTGGATTTTCTAGGTCTGGATGAGCCAGAAATGTGTGAAAGCAATATTTGGTGAGGGTTTGATACTCTTACTTCATTTTTGTGGTCTATACAGGAGCTTCCACACTGTGAAGATATAAAAAAGAACAAGGAAAGTTGCTTGCTGTGGGAGAGTATTTTAATGTGTGGTTTCTCAAACGGAGAAAGTTTACATGTAAGTTTTGAGAAAAAGCTTCTGGCTGGTTCTAATTATCACCTACCAGTTGATTCCATTAATTATAAGGGTGGCTACACTCCCAAGTGTTGATTAATTTTACTGTTATTAATTCCTGTTTATTTTAAGTGCTGACAACATAATCAGTCTGATGAAGAAAACAGAACTATAACTCCTGCACTGCTGAGGTCACAGGCTACAGGACAGGAATCAGCAAACAGATGATATGAGTGGGTTTGAAGAAAGTGCTGATATTTTCAGAAGCTATTTCCCTCTTCCCCTTTTAGCTAGAGATGGTGGGGGAAAACACATGTAACTGGTGGGAGCTTCTGTTCATGAGTCATGAGGAGAGAGGACTCAGGGGTGCAGAAAAAGGAGCATAAAAAACATACAAAGAGCAAGAAAAGCTGGCTGGCAGTCTCCAAATGAGGAAGACTAGAAGAGAAAGAATGAAAAAATTAGAGACTATCAGGTGATGTGGAGCTGCCTAGGGTGAGGGCCACCAGAGCCATGCATTTCTGGTAGGGAGGAGAGCAAGAGTTGATGTTGGGAACCAAAATCTCTGTCTTTGGACTAATTCTCCAGTTATTAATGAAAATATTTAACACTGGATGGGAAAAAAGCCAGCAAAGATGACAGTTATTCCCAGAGATGAGAAAAGCAGTCAGGATAAAGCTAGACTTGCCCTCAGCTAACATCCAGACCTTATATGGAATAGAATGAAAAAGGTTTTAGGTTTGGAAAAGGAAAAGAAACTGGGTGAGTTTGGAAGAAGAAGTACAGGAGTATCATGAAGAAATCTGTTCTCCTATTATTGGCTCAGTTAAAAACAAGCAGTATTGGAAAGCTCACAAGAGAGTCTGTGTTTGTGTGATTCCAGTCTGATTTCTACAAGAAGAAAGGGGTCAAAAGTTTATCCAAAGTTTAACCGTATCTGAACTTTCCAGAGCTGAGCTGAACTGAACCTCTTACCGAAATCACTCCTCCAAATGTGATGCTATTTAGACCCACTTTTTCAGTTAACCCACTTCATGCTCAGTTATTAGACTGCCTTCACCCTGTCTGCTCTCGCTTACTAACATGCATCTTTGGAATTAATACTCCCACTGTTGAGATGCAGAAATTGAGGCCAAAATTATCATGAAAGGCATTAAAACACACTCTCCTCCCACTTGCTTTCCTTGTACTCTTTCCACTCAGTGCTTTGATGTGCACATGAAACCATTTTGTCTGTCCTTTGCAATCAGGTACATGGTTCAGCAGGGTGGATGTGAGCTGGACAGCTTCATTTACCCAGGCTGCTGTGGCTGCTTCTTTCCCTGCCAGATCTTTGATCTCAGTGCTGTGTGATGCTTTCTTGCTTTGCTAGTGGGTCTTATCCAGTGCCTTTGCCTTTTAACTGCCCAGCCTCAGGGGCCGAGTGGCCTCTGTGTGTCCCTCCACTTCAAGGAAAGTCCAGCATGAGAAAGCTATGGCTGGAAAAGTACAGTGCCTAGTAAACAGAGGGGGAAATATGGAGTCCAAGGGGTAGACTGATATGGGGAGATTACTGCTTTTACCCCAGAGTGCCTCCACTGGCATCCACAGGTTCTGCCCAGGGCTTCTCTGCAACACCTGTATGTCACCAGTGTAAGAAGAGCAGTAAATTCTGTCTCTTGCATGTCTTAGTGCAAGGTGCAGTTTGAAACAGCAAAACTGTGTTTCAAACCAGCCAGGCCAGCCTAAGAAGCAAAATAAATTCTTCTTGTGAAGCAGTCCTCACATACTCTAGCAGTTATGTCTGCAGAGGTTCTGCTTCTTCACAGCCATGAGCCACATACTCTGCAGCAAAAATCTTGTGGGCTTTCACATAGCCAATTTAAAAGCAAATCCTCAAAATTATTTAAGATCTGAGAGGGCAAAACACAAAAAGTGAACTCCAAAGCTATATAAATTTAGGAACCCAGACTCAGATCAGAATTTAATCCTTAGACTTAATCTGTAGATTGATAAATGTATTAAAATCAGGGAGGCTCTGAAGTTCGTTCAAACAAATACTGGAAATGTATCCCAAAAAAATTGTTTAGATTTCCTCAGGCAATTTTCTTTTTCTAGCTGACTTTCATGTTTCAAAAGCAAGAAGAGATGCAACTTATAAAAAGACACTGCTTCTCTTCTGTCAAATACTGCACATTCCAGAGTACTTGCTCATGCTACATCCTTCCCTATGGAGCTGCTGCTAACTTTCCCAAAGCCGATATTAATATCACAGACCATTATAATACAGTTATTTTCATGGAAGCCTGGGAGGAAGTCATGTGGCATTAATTGGTCCCTGGTGCCCATAAGGTCTCCATTTAGTTTGTTGTTTTTGCTTGCATAAGCAGCAATGAAGTGAAAAGCTAAGGAAGCAGCAGTGGTAGTCTTAAATGAGTAATTTTTTAGTACCTGATTTGTTAATGAATAATTGTTCCACTTAATTGGATGAATGTATTTATTAGGCTGTTTGGGGTGACCTATACACTTGTTCTCCACCAGACAAACTGTGTTTTCACACTTTCTCTGCACCTGCAAGGGCTGGACTTCCTTGGGTACTGGTGACAGTGTCCTCTGTCTGATGCCCTAGGGCCAGGCATTATCCCAGCTCCCTGCCATGGAGGAGCAGGGTGTGGTGGCTGTGCAGGCATCTTCCTCTCTCTGTGTGCTTTGCTGAGAAACACAGTATTAAACAGTAGAGAAGCACAGTATTAAAACAGACACACACACCCAAGACCACCACAAGTGGCCTTTCTTGCCAAATACTTCTGCTCCTGTCACCTGCCAATTCAAAGCAAGTACCACTCTTCCACTGGTGCTGCTGCCTATTAACCATATGTGCCCAGTTTTGAGACAGCCAGAGCCAAGAGTGTCAAACTGGTTTGGCTAAAAACTTGGCAGCACATGTGCCTGTGTGTGCTCTGGGAAACAGGGCACCCTGTGTCTGTCTGTGAGCAGCACCAGTGCAGCAGAGAGGTGTGGAAGGGCACAATCCTGCAGGCAAAGGACCTTCCATTATTCGCAGAACTGCTTAAAAAAGATCATTCATGTGAAACATTTTGTTCACTAGCAGATTTTATGTTATTTTTTTTTTTTTGGTCCAATGTATAATTTCTGCTAAATGTTTTAACTTTTCCTAAGAAATGTTACTGTCAGCTCACAGGAACAGTAATTTGTCTGCCTCAATCTTCTCAAGGATTTAGAAGTCCCAGCTAAACACTTCCTCCAATATAATCCTCAGGGAGGACAGCCACAATGCACCATGACATCCTTCCTTCAAGACAGGGAGTGCTTGCAGGTTAGGAGGAATGCACGATATCAGTCAGTTGGGAATGTGTTTATCCATTCATATGAATCAATACCTGAGGCAACTAATTCCCACAAGATGTCATAGCAGCATTTCCTAATTGAAACTTTCTTCTTTCCAATACCCCCCAAACCTCAAGTTTTTACAATTGATGGTATTTTGGATACATCTCCAGGTTTTCAACCATCTAGCAGAAAAAAAGTATTTTGCCACATTTTTTTTTAATGGAAAAATGGTATTTGGATATTTATGAGCCTACATTTCTCAGTCTACAATCAGTGTAAAAGAAAACCTCAGGTGAAGTAAGTAAAAGACTGCATCCCTCAAGTCCACTAAATTCTAAAACTGTCCTGATATTTTTGAGCACTGACACTGTGAGACTTTCAGTGCTGGATATTTTAGCAACAGCATTCAACTTTTGCCATGTTAACTTCAGCTGATTTCAGAGAACTCCTGCTGCCAAAATCCTCAGTTTCTCTTTTTCCCATCAGACAAGGGTTCTTCTCTTATCCTCTACAAAGTTTGCATACTACAGTCATGCTTAATAAATACAAAAATCCTAGTAGTATCAAGAACCAAATATTAGTGCTGATGGAAATGTTTTCAGCAGGTTGACACTTCACCAAGAAATGCTCCTGGATAGTATCAGGACCTCTGAAAAGTTACAGATTATCCATGCCCCAGCTCTTCCAGCCTTCTTCCAAGGTTCGGCCCCTTAAAATTATGGAATTGTTTAGATTGGAAAATACCTTTAGGATCATTGAATCCAACCAGAATTAACCCAGAACTGCTAAGGCCACCACCACTAAACCATGTCTGTAAGCACCACATCTACATGTGCTTTAAATAACTCCAGGGATGGTGAATCTACCACTTCCCTGGGCAGCCTGTTCCAGTGCTTTGCAACCCTTTCAGTGTAGAATGTTTAATAATATCCAATGAAACTTCCCTTACTGTAATTTGAGACCATTTCCTTCTGTCCTCCTTTGGGTGACTAAGGAACCCATTAGAAGCAAAAAGTCCTTACAAAAGAAAAGGCTGGATTTTTTATCTGAAATCAACTATTTCAGTGTAATTCCATTCCAGAAAGATCTGAAAGACTCTTTTTGTTTTTATTCCAAAGCTGAATGAAAACAATTTTTGAACTTCAACAGTTGTTACAAAATGGAATTGTCATCTTGTGGACAGGACCACTGAGCATATGGTGTTACTGTCAAATAAATCTTGTTTAATATCAAAATGAATAACATTGCTCTGATTGCATTTCACAGTATATTTTTAACTCACTCAAGCCCTATCTTTTCTCATCTAAATAGACATCTCAGAGAATGTCAGAGATTTCCTGCAGAACTGAGTCTATACTGCTATGCAATGTATTTTGCTATGCAAGCTATCATCTTTGTTACAGCATTTTCATTGCTTTGTGAGGACAACCACAACAGGAAACAGTCTGTTTTCTTCCTGTTACTGGGAGCACTGGACATCTTGCAAGAAAGTTTGTCCACCAAGCTCGACAATTTATAGTTCATTTTTGCTGTTCCAAGTAATTTGGATTGTATGGACAATATTTCTTATTTTTTCCTTAGATGCTCAGTCACATCAAAGTACCCCTGCTTTGTTAATGTGCATTTAAATATTTGTTGCACAAAGATCCTTAGATATCCAACCATACTTGGCTAACTGTGGAAAATTGTGCCCCCACTCCTGCAGATTTCTTATCAGTGTGAAATTTCTTGTAGGATTCAAATCTAAGGTTAAAAAAATAAATGTATTTTAACATATTTGCACTTGATATGACTGTGAGGTACAGCAGTGTAACTATGTCCATTACACCTGAGCAGAGGTGAGGTTCAGGGAGCTGAAAACTCATATCCTTGTGTATTTTGGTGCCTTTAATTTCAAACCCTGTTTGCAGAGCTGAACAAATATAGGTATTGAAAATTATTGAGAAATCGGGATCAAAATAAAGAAGTGGCCTGAGGTTTCTCAGCACTCAGCTCAGGTGAGGCAAGCACCTGCATCATCTGTACCTTCCTCATCCTAAGAATGTCTGGCTGTCCAGTAAGCTCTGAAGCTAAAACCTTACACTTCCACCCTGCATTTCTTTATTTTAAAAAGATATATAGAATACTTTTTCTGCAGTTTGTTTGCATTCAGTTTTATTTTCAAACTTTTTTCCTCTTTCTGAAATAGGAACTGCTTGCATACACACCAAGCTGAACAAGTCTTTTTAGCTTCCTCTGTCTCAGTTTCTCTTTCTGGACAGTGAGAACAATGAATCTTCTCTAAAAGTACTGATTACCTATAGATACAGAGATTGATTGAGTCAAATTTTACCTGACACATCCCAGTATAGATCACTTTTTTGTTTTTTTACCTGTACCTATGTTTGTGTCCTGAGGTGCAGGAAAATTTGTATTCACAAACTTTGCATCATGATTTAAGGCACTACATCTTTGTCTGGTATTAACAGACATAGCTCCATCCACAAAGCTCTAACAACCAGGAGACCTATGACTGTAGAAAGCAATAAAGGTATTCACAGCACTTCCCAGGGTTTTCTCCTGACTTGAGCTCCTTTTGTCCAACATTTAACAGGAGGCCCAAGGTAAATAGGACAACAGAGGGCAAAAGAATTATACTAATTCACAGACAACCTCATAAAATTATTCTTGCAGGCCTTTAAAAAGTTTTAGCTGTCTGCCAAATGCATGAGGCCACCATGAGCAGTCAGCAAGTCTTGCTATGCAAGGAAAATTACTGTTCAAATTTTGCTTAAATCAGTAGAGGGGTGAGTTCAATAAACCTATTATTGAACTGCACACCTATTTCTTCATCAGGCAGTCATCACAAGTGGACTAATTTGTGCCTCAGTCTTAACTTAATGCTGTCCATGTGTTAAGAAAATACATGTGATCTAAAGGTTGTTTCCATAGAATGCTGATTCACAGTTCAGCAAAGCACTTCAGGATGTGAAAGTGGCATAGGTTTAGTTTGTCATTACCTGCTGCTTCATACAGAAAGGATCTACCTTGCACACAGGGAAAGCCTTTTGTACTCCTGTGGGTCAGGGTGCTCTCAGTGTTTTCCTTTCTTTGCATAAGCTGTCTCGTGAAGTAAATAAAAAGGATTGCTGAAGAGCTCCACCTGCTCTTTTCTTTTCAATGGGGAAGAAAAAAATTGCTTTCCTCCCCATTGCTTTTTAAATCTTATAAATACATCATTTGCATACCAGATTACTCTTCAGTTCCAGATCATAATTTGTTCAAGTATACCTTACATTTCCATTTTTGTGTTTTGTCATAACTTCCCCATTCCACATTTATCAAAAAATTCTTAACAAACAGCTTGGTTTTGTTTACTTGGTGTGTCATGGGGTTTTTTTACAGAGACAAAGATTATTTATTTATTTGGCAAATGGTAAGATTTTTTTTCTTGTTGTTCTCTTTTCCAATTCTCTTTTGCTAAGTGCATTAGTCCATTAAGCAATGAGCCTGTTACTGCTCCATAGCCTCCCCACCCCCACAAGGATCACTTCACCTGTCACAAAATTTTAACAGTGAAGTAGTTAGTATTTTACACTGCTACCTTTTTTACAGGAATAATAAGGATAGTTTTATGAGGTTGTTTGTGAATTATCATCTATAATTTTCCCTTTGTCATCTGCTCACTCAGTCTGTGACCCTTGGCCAGAGCAGAAGAAAATGAGTGCAACTGAATATAAAACCTAGGGAAATGCTGCGCCTGATTTTATTTTGCTTGACAGCTGGAAGAAAAGGGAACAGCTTCAATGGTGGTGCTAAGCTTGTGAATGCCAGGTAAGGATTAAGTAATTCAGCCAGATGTGATAATTAGTGTACATATGCTCTGATGCAAATAGAGAAAACCAGGCTTACCAAGCCCTTTAGAAACATTGGCGCTGTTAAACAGGGTTGATCTGAAATTTGAATGCTCAAGTTTTTATGTGGGAAACCTGCCTGGTTCAGAAAGTGGTTCCGAGAGTTCCAGAACTGATGGAGTCAAGTCCAAGGAGTCCTTGCCAGTGCAAATTTTTTGAATGCTCCAACAACTCAGCTCATTAGCTTTTCCTCAATAAGAATTCTAAATAAGAATTCTATTCTCAATAAGAATACTAGCATGGAATTTTGTTCCTTTAGACCTTGCCCTCTCCAGTTTCTATTGAATTGAACTGGCAGAATCCAAAGTAACTGATGGGAAGGACAAGCAAGTATTCAGCCATGCACTGACACCCACAAACACGCGCAGAGAACACAATTGCCTAAACTCCGTTTCCTTAGGAAGTAAGACTAAAACTGAAGTGTTTACATGGAACAGCAAAGCAGAGCAGCCAGGCTTTGGAAGGCTTTCAGCCAGATCCCTGTCTTCTGTAAATCAGTGTGGAGGGCAATGGAGCAGTACCAATCTGCACCAGTTTGGGTCACCTACCTCTGTTATTGATTAGTGCATTTTATATCCAGTCTTCACAAAATGAAAATGTTTTGAGATTTTGAGACCAGGATCAAAGATGTGTTGGAAAGAAGGTTTTCTAGGGAATTGAAAATCCACAAGGGATAGAGCATGTAGGCTAAATAATATTATTTTAAAGTAATTACTACATTTTCAGGAAGTTTGCTTTCCCTGGATACATCCCATTTTAAGGCATCACTGTTTAGTCTCACAAAAAAGGCTATTGCTGACAAAATAACCTCCAGTTCCCTTTTGCTGTTTCAATTACTGCATTGATCAATTTAAAATGTCTGTTTGCTTGACATGACTGAGAGTGCAAATTATCTGAAATGTGACACAGCATTGCAAGATTATTTGAATCACTCTTTACATCTTTTTTCCTTCCTTCAGAAGGAATTATGTTGAGCCAAAAAAGAAAATTAGACATGATTTAGGGAAGCATCTACAACTGTTATGGCCTGCCTTGATTCAGTGTCCTAAATAAAACTACAATGTTGTGTTCCATTTAATAACAAACAAACAAACAAAACAAAACAAAAAACCAACCAAAACAAACAAACAAATAAACAAAAACGACCAAAAAAGGAAATATATAGGAACCACCAAGTAAGTTTCCTCTGGACAGTTTATTAGGGTGCCTTTGTCCCCAAGTGATTTATCTTTGAGGCCTTTTCTGCTGAATTTCTGTATATATAATTGTGTTTCCATTTTGGAGCAAACCATTGTCAGGCAGGACGCTGAGACAGTAGTACAAGTTATGCTTATTTCTGCATTTCATATCCTTCCAGAAAATTGGAAATTTCAGCTAAGGTCTTTGCAAAGAGACAAAAAATGAGACCCAAAGTGAATTAAGATTCATACCCTCTACGACATAAAAACTAGCTCTTATGAAAAGAATGTAATCTAAAGGGGCAAGTAAATGTGTTTGTAACATATTCAGTGTAGCAAAGGTCAGTAATGTGGATATTGTGCAGGTTGTCTGAGCATTTATTAATTGACTTTATTGTGCAGGTGACCAAGCACTGCAACAGGTTGCCCAGAGAGGCTGTGGAGTCTCCCTCACTAGGGATATTCACAAATCATCTGGGCACAATCCCACGTCC
The DNA here is from genome assembly GCF_036417665.1 of Passer domesticus. Classification (NCBI taxonomy): domain Eukaryota; kingdom Metazoa; phylum Chordata; class Aves; order Passeriformes; family Passeridae; genus Passer; species Passer domesticus. The sequence goes on from NC_087476.1 coordinate 86,511,450, forward strand.
TGTGCTCTGGGGTGACCCTGCTTGAGCAGGGAGGTTGGATCAGAAGACCCACTGTGGTCCCTTCTGACCTGACACACACTGTGATCATGCGATTCCACGTTCTGCGCAAGTCAAATGTATCTCTTGTAATGCCAAAAAACCCCCATAATTAATATGGCAAAGTAGGACATGTATGAAAGTGATAACCCAATTTTGCTCGAGTTTTTCCTTAACCAACAGACTATGGGCTTTTCTCAGTTTATTTCTTCTTTCTTCATGGTTACATGAACCACAGTAGAAAAATGAAGATCCTACTTACCTAACCAGATTTTGGTCCAAGAAATTATACTTTCATGCATGTGAATTTGTAACCACTTGGTCATTGGTCATGACAAAGCACAAATTATCTTATTTCTTGCCCCACACCCAGATTAAATTCAAGGTACTTCATGTCAAGTCTCTGCACTCTGTTGTTTCTTCTACTGACAGGGTACATGAGTAGAATCTGTCTTTCCAAAACTGCTGGGAATATCTTAGTGTCTTCTTCTAAGGAGACATTTCATACTCTACAAAATAGTTTTTCTTCAGGAAAACTTGTAAAATAGAGCTGACACCAGCTCAAAATCCAAGATCAATGTCCCCTTAGATTCTTGTAGATGTTCAGACACATTTTCAAAACTTGGCCACTCTCTCATCTACTTGATTATAGTAAGTTATCAGCTGAAAGTGCTTCTGAGGCACTTTATGAAGTTGCTACTGGGCATCATTTCAACTGTTCCTCCTCCTGCCAACAATGCCAGCATCCTCATGCAGCATGAAACAGCCCTGTGTTGTCAACTCTCTTCACTACTGCTTCCTTATGAATCCAAGTAGTCTTCCAGCACTTCCCACAAGGACACCTTGTTACCCAGAGTAATTTGAATATATATAGGCATGGTTGATACTGAGGAACTCCTTGTGCAGACTGTCTCCTACCTCTCAGAACATTTCCAAAATATCTGTCCCAGTTGTTAAAGAAAATGAAGCTGTGTGGATAGGAAAATTGTCTGCAAAAATGCAATGTTTGGCTTCTTTCCTCAGATCCAGAATGTACTATGTGTTCCTTGGATAATGGACAACGTGTTGGGTAGTTCCAGATAAGGTATCCAATAACTCTATTTTGTGTCCCCACTTTTTTTGCCCTTGTTCCAGAGAAAATTGGACAAGTGCCTGAGAAATAATTTTATTGTGTAGATAGTTACTATGAAAATGTATTGTGCTATTTTTCATTGACCTCTAAAATGAACTCCCTAATTAAGTGCAAATGGGAAACTGACTTGGAGCAGGTTGTCTCTAATCTTGGACAAGACAAACACAGTAAAGTTTATGAACTTGATAGACTGAAGCTGCCAAAAGTCAGTTTTGCTTTTCTTCCATTCACTGCACATAGAATATCTATAACATGTTGCTGAAAAATATAAAAAAGGGGATACTTTAGACATCTCTTTGCACTGAAAGTATTTTAAAAAAGGGAAAGGCAGATTATATTCCAGATGATAAACATTTGTGCAAATTAATCTTTTATGCAGTAGCCTTTTTCTTCTTCTTAAAGAATCTTTTCTTCTTACTGAGTTGCACCACTATGTAAGAAATTGCACTCATATTTAAAAAAAAAAAAAGTCCCTATATGCTGTGGAACTTATTCCTCCTAAACTTATATAAAGGGGACCAGTTAATAGAGAAAAAGAAGGCCAAAATAGCCTACAATATGCAAATTACAGTTCTTGCTAAAAGTGAACCTATGTTTATGATGAAGTAATAGGAAAATATGAGTTCATTGCAAATGATATGTGTATTTCTGAGGGCAGAGCTACCGGAGATTTCACACTTCAAAAATTATGAACAAAATTTTATGGAGCTGTCTCACATGGATGTGCCAGGCCAAGAGGGAAGTAATGTAACAATAAAGAACCCATCACATGGGTGCTCTCTTTCTACTCAGTCTGAATGATGCCAGTCCAGTACTGAAGAACCACTTGAAGTCCAAGGCTGGAAGATAGGCTTGAGAGTGCCCTCAGAGGTAGGGCAGGTAATCCGCAGAGTGCTGTGCCTCCAGGAGGTCCCTGTGGGTGCCCTGCATTCATGCACAGCCCCAGTGGAATGAGCAGGTGCTGGAGCTCCTTCAGCTCAGCTCAGCCTCGGTCTCTGTTCTCTCTGCCCAGCCTTGCCTCTACTCTGTTTATAATCTGACCACAATCTTGTGCCTTACACTCATTTTATCGCCTTGATCTCGAGGCTAAATCCACTCTTGTCATCTCCACAACATTCTTTCAGCTCATGTGCTTCACAGGAGAGAGGGCACTGCCAAGGCAAATCTGACATCAGGCCAGGGGACTACAGAGGGTTTCTCTTACGGCTAAACTGTAGGGCATTAAGAGTAATGGAAAGCAAGGGGAATCCAAATACAACTGTGAAAACTAAGATAACTGAAATATGGGCCAGAGAACTAATTTAGCTTCTGTCTGAAAATTTTCAGGTTTTTTTCCAGACCTCTGGCTACAGCTATGTGACTGTGTTTCTGGCAAAAAACCAGAAGTAGCTCTGCTGATATCAGTGTGAATCTGATGGAAGATCAGGCTCAGACTCAACAGATTTATCCATCTGTTTTATCCAAAAATATGTAGTCATCATAATCTGAAATGTATTTTTTTACCTATTCATGTACATTAAAATGCTGTTAAGTAAGAGAGATATGAAGTATTTTCACCAACCCTCATAGCACATCTGCTGGAAAGATCACCTTTCATCAGAAAGGAATGCTTTCTTTATGAGACACAAAACTCCTCTGAAATCCTTATTTCCCAGGGATGTATTTTTCCCTAGGAAAAAAAAAATTACTTTTGCCCCACGGGTCTTTTTTAATAAGACCTTCATTTGTCTCCTTGACTTTACCCTTCATTAGTGACTTGTCAGGCTTCTTGGGAGTAAAATTAAAGGGTCATTTTCCTCTTTTAAATTTGCAAGCAGAGACAATCTAGAAAGTGAAGTTCCAAATGCATGAGAAAACTGATGCTTGCCTCACTGCAACAGACCTTTGTGGTAAATGACAAATTTACACCATCGCAAGTGATATGAAGAGGAATATCTGCAGTGCTTTAGGATGAAGAAAAAGGGCAAGAAATGTCAAGTGACACAAGAAGGGTCATCAAGGCAGATTCTGGAGGAGGAATTTACTCACACTTCTGCACTGCAGTGGATATAAATATTTACCTCATCTTGCTTTGCATTGAAGTGTTAAGTATCCAAATGTGAGTGCATATTGCATGTAACATTAATAAGGGCTGATTACAGAATTCTCTGAATACAAGGAGAGTAGTGCTTCTTCTCTAACACAGATTTACTATCTGCCATTTGGCAAAAACCTAACTTTCCACTTTTAGCACTCTCTCTTACAAAAGGCTGAATGGTCTCAATTCTCTGGTGCCTAGAACCTTGTACCACACGGCCCTAAACCATGGTAACATGATGTGCATAACTGAAGTGGTACCACACAAAAACACAGATGGTCCTTCTGAAGAGCTGTAATGGTCACACACAGGCAAAAATGAGAAGACACTGCCGTAGAAGCTGCATGTAGAAACCGTATCTGAATTTTACTCTGCTACAAAGCTGCTCCCTAAAACTACTTCAATAACAAATGTCATCCTTAGGTCCAGCAGATCAAGTGACATGCAAGTCCATCTGTGCCACTCAAAGCCCTTATGCTGCCCAACTTCTTAAATCTACTCTAATTTCGTTTATATGTAGTTATTAGTACTTAGGGTTACACCACTTAAATCTTAGTACATTTCCCCTGTAAGTCAACCTTGGCTTTATTTGTCCTGACTTTGTCTTGATTTTGGCTCTATTGTGATCTTTCCCTCCAAACTTAATATAAAGGAGTTCCTCACATTTATGGAACAAACACCTGCTGAAGTCCCTTGGGCATCTTGAGTCCAAGAAGAACAATAAAAAAGGCTTATCTTAAATGTAAGATTTGGTAAACTGATTTCTAGTAATAGGCAGGAGCGCATCATAATTCCAAATTGAGGTTTTCCCCAGACTGAGCCCTGAATGTGAGGTGCCATGAGAGCATGAGAGCACTTACCTAATAAACAGAGATCTCTGTGACAGTTTCTCCACTGATTTATTCACCTCATAAATATGTCACTTTAACTCCATACTTATTTTTAAGACTTTTTCCACCAACTCTGATGAGATGGAACAATCCTGGAAGTATTTAAATACTGAGCTGATCTTCCATTTGTGCTTTTTTGTGAGATAAAAAAGTATTAATTTAAAAAATCAAGTGCCATTTGAGGCTCAGATATATTGGACCATCATGTCCCATCTTCATTTTGTCCTGAAGAGGCTGGCTCTATGTTCAAGTGCTGCCATGTGAGAAAATCAGTTCTGTTGGAGTTTGTCTCTAAGCTTTTAGAGCTGCAAATGCTTTGGAGAAACAGCAAGCAGTGGAATGAAAAGACTGGAAATCTATTTCAGATTCTATTGCAGATTTGCTCTGTTGCTGTATAGGAAAACATTTTGGTTGAGGTTTTTAAAAGTTATCAATTAGGTAGTTAACAAATTGATTCTGAAAGAGTGATGGTTTGTACAACATCCAACTGCTAATGTTGCTCTCCCTCAGTTCATGGCTCCTATGGGATTCTGCAGCATACCATATAAATACTGTCTTTCTATACCAAATTAATATTAATGTTTTTAATATTTTAATGAATGTTATATTTTCTTCACATAACAAATTTAAACTTGATGCTGATCATGCATACGTTATTCAAAGGAGGACAGACAGTGATTATTGGAAGACTTCCAAATAAGAAGGGCTGAGAACATTGGAACTGTTCAGTTTAGAGGTGAAAGGCTAATACAAGAAACAAAAAGAAGAAATAAGAATTAAAAAACTAATAGAAGGAATAAATATTATTGGTGCTTTACATTTCTTGATACTTCAAAAGGGCCAATTGATCATTTTCTAGCAATTGGCTAGATTGACTACCAGACTAAATGAACTTCTTGAATCCCATGGGGTAATTCCTAGAACAGACATGGAAACGTAATGTGTGATGCAGGCCAAACTGAGGTCATACAAATGTGTTCTTGGTCATTATTCATTTTTAGGTAGTCCAATGCACTCTTAAAGATTTGTAAAGTGCTTGAGATTCTCTTATACAGGGTGTGAAAAATCGTGTGTGGGAGAGCATGTGTCTGCACATGCTTCTTTTAGAGGGTTTTAATTTCTAGACAGAGACTTTTGCACACAAATAAACACAACCATACACAGTTTCATGTCCTCCTGAATGAGAGATCTGGCCAGGTCTCAGTGTCATGGACTGGATTAATTCAGATAATGAAAGAGGAAAATAGACAGATTAGTAAAGCAAAATGGAAAGTACAGGTTAACATGGGGAAGCTAAAGGTGTCTGGAGCCAGTCAGTAGAAAATACATTTTGTCCCAGTATCTATCTAGCAGAACTCCTGACAGAGTTCCATCAGAGCAGTATCTGTGGGCTCTGTATCACATGATGGGGAAGCTTGCATGCAATAACAAATAGTCCCTGGGCAGCTATCTCTGTCTTCTTTGCATTGTTTTCAGTACTATCACCGCAGCAGCAGTTATGATTATGTGTCATGTGGAATAACAGCTTGATCATGTCACATTTCTGTCATGTCTTGACATCAGCTTCAAAAGCTGTGATTTTCTATGCTAAATTAAAGTTTAAAAAGGTCCTTCTCATGGGAATAAGCATGATAAATAGAATATATTGATTTAAAAAAACAGGGGAACGTAAAGTTCCTTAAATATTGCTAGCTTAGGAGTTCAGCCCTATGGTTAAACAGCACTTGACAAAAGTGTTTCTATGCTTAAAACAAGCTTTTAGCAAATGAGGCAATATTTCATCAGGATTTATTCATCATCATATTCCATATGATTGAGTTTAGTAAAGGAGATAAATACAGAGTCTAATTGTTCAAATATCAACCAGCTGGATACACAGGCAGCCTTTTCATTGCTGCTTAAATAACAAAATTGTGACTCCTTTTACTCACAAAAAGTCAAAGTTGCCCACAGAAATGGCTGTGGTCACAAAAGCCATCTTACTCACTGCTTGCCAAGGAAACTCATCCCAACTGCCAGGAGTTTTCAGTGCCTGTGCCATTGTTGCCAGCAAGCTGTAGAAAAGCATCAAAGGGAAGATGTGTGACTAGAAATTTAGAATGGACTTAAAACTGCTCAAAAAGCAGCTGCTGAAGGCCAAACCTGCCATCAGATGGTTGCAGATATGAGTCTCTACCTCTTGAACACAGTGAAATTCAACTTTGCTGATCATTATTTTAATGCCTCCATCTTCATCCCCCCTCAGTTAGGTTCCTGCTAACTTCAGCAGCACAGAATCAGGGCTTCAGTGATGCCTTCTTAAAAGCCATTTTTGATATGTGCTCTTCTCTTAAGCTCTTCTTCCTCTTCCTACCGGCTATTACTGCAACAGAGATTAAATGTAAGGACAAGACTTTTAAGAGAACCATTATTATTGGTATTCTTGGTTTCACTTCCTGGTACATAAAAAACTTGAGAGTGTGGGATTGCTTTCCAGGTACACAAACCACCCTCCAAGGTCTGAGTGGACTTTATCAGGAAGATGGCTCAGTTCTCTGCCTGACTAGTCCAAAGAGCTTTTCTGTAGTCCAGATCAGGATCACTTACAGAACCGTTCAGGAAATTAAATTTCTTTTTTTTTTTCTGAGAAAATGCATACTTTTTTTATTTCAGCAAAGTCAGCCACAGTCAAAGACCAGAAAAAGCAGCCTACCAAGCCCTGCTGTTTCCATTACCGAAAACAAAAAAACCTTCAAAAAACCAAAACCATATTTAATTTGCTAGCAATCTCAAGTACTGTTCCTAAGACAGAATTTGTTTGTTTTAAAGTTCCTCATTGATAAAAATTTTCAACTAGCTTTTAATGAACAGGGCCCTGGACCTGCTGTTGTTGAAGGCAACAGGAGATCTGGCACTGGATCATTCCTTAAGTGAACCAAAATGTGGATTTCCTTGGACAATCTCTTGTGTAGGAATACTCTACACAAAATTACAGGGAAAAAAAAATAAAAAGGAGAGAACATAAGAAAGACATTGAATAGCAGGCAGCAGATTTCTCAGCATACACATCTGTAAATTAACTAAGTTCCAGTTTAAAGAAAGCTTGTCATAAGGAGTCCCTCCCGTTAGATACTCTTTTTAGCTTCACACAGTACAGATAAAGATGCAATACCTGTTTCTTTCCACGGCACCCAGGAGAAACAGTGCTGACCTTCCTCAGCATTTTCATGCATCAGTATTGACCTGTTCCTCTGAAACCACTAATCCTTGACTACTTCTGAATGACATAGAATATTAAAAGAGATTTCCTCCTGAGCCCAGTAAAGAGCTTGAAATCCTTCCAACTCTGCTAGCCTGCTAATCCTTAAATTATGTATGTTTTTTCAACCTGGTCTAAGTGGATGTCTCTGCTTTTAGTCACTGACAGACATGCTTTCGTTTTGGTCACTGTTTTCTTGGAATTTCTTCAGCTGTACAGTGAATGTAAGATACCTCTCTACACTCATCATGTGGCTACCCTAAAAAAAAAAGTAGACTGACTGATTTTTTTTTAAATCGGTGCTTAGAAATAGCCCTGGGGCTGTGCAAAAAGACCTCCCAGAGATTTAGGTTTCAAAGAACAATTCTTTGAGTCTTCTAAAACATACCAGTCCTGGAACTTTATTTAGGCTCTAATTTAGTGGATTTCACAAGTTTAGTGATCTACCTGTGGCTTGCAGGGAGCCGGCCAGCCTTCAGTCCACTGGAAAATTGAGCCAGTTATCTAAATCCAGCCAGCAGAAATCTAATCTTAGCCAGAAGTTTGCACCATTTGTCAGCACACAACTCTTCCTTCTCCTCTCAGAAGTTTTCCAGATTGCATGTATCACATTTCATGAGGGACTCTTCTCATTTTTTTAGACGCCTCTTTTTTTTTTTTCCTTTTCTCTATTTCTCTCTCTCTCTTTTTTTTTTTTTTTTTTTTTTTTGGTTGTTTTTGTTTTTGGCCTGCTCTGTCAAGAGATTTCATAAGGTAACTTCATTAAACTTAAGGAAGTTACCACACTGACAGTTTGCAGTATGTTGTGAAAGGTGTAGTGACTTGGAAAGTCTGACTCATTGTCAAAATGAAATGTGCTAGTGCTGTGCATAAAAACCCACTGGCCCCACAGGGAAAACAATGAAAATATTCAGCAAAGACACAAGCCTGCCTTTGTACCGTGTGTTTTCTGTTTCTCCTCTTCTATCTTTTTCGCTGTGGAGGCCCTCTGATAGAAAATTAGTTTTTTATTTCCTTGGTAGAGCAGATCACAAAACTTTTTTCAATAGCAAAACAGACAAACATGGGAGCATAACTGTTCAAAGTAGTTAAGCTTCTGTTATTTGCAAGCAATCTGAGATGTCTAGAGTTGTGCTGCATGGCAGCTTTCTTTGCAGACTCCAAATGCTGGTCCATGCACTGACTCACACCAGGGCCCTCATGTGCTCCAAGATGTCTGGAACTAAAGAACATCTATGCTACAGCAAGTTCCCCCAGGACCTAGGTCTGTGAAAAAGTTCCCTGTCAATATACCTGTTTTAAGGGGTTGCTTGCATAGATGCTCAACCTACAAGTGTTTATACTACTTCCTACATCTAAGTGTGTTTCATGGGAATGAAAATCACTTTTTATAAGCCAGAGAAGCTACCAAGGGAAAGAGGTTGTGGAATCATCTTGCCTTCTCTGTGCCCACCACCAGCACTGTGGAACAAGAGCAGTTGCTGGTGAACTGTTAGCCCTTCCATGCTCCTGAAGCCAAGATAAAAACCATTTTTCCTTTCAGGCTTGTCTTTTTCTGTAGGTGATTCCTGAATCCAAACTATGCACAGGGCTTTGCATAAGGCTGAGCTCCACCTGAGTGTGCCTACAAGGTATAAACCACACCAAGCTCCTGGAGTTCCTAAAGAAGGCCGTTACTCCCTCTTCCAATTTCATGGTCAATTTGCCCTTAAGAAATCCCTGGTGTTGATCTTTGTGGAAAGTACTGCAGCAGGGACCATACACAGTTCTTCAAGGGACAATACTTCACCTTGACTTCTACCTTAAACCTTTAAGAACAAGCTGAGAGATCCTGTAGCCAAAGAAAGGAGACAGTGCTGCAAAAGCAGCAGCTTAGTTCTCCTTTCTTTCAGTCACGTTGTTTTCTTGCAAGAAGACTGATTGCAAGAAAGACCTTCAAAGACCTCAAGCTACTGATAAAGCATTCTCTTATTTTTGTAACAAAACCGGGGTTTCTCTTTGTTTCTATCTAAGTGTACAAGGTACATTGGAATGTCATACTGCATTTTGAGGGGAGAAAACCTCCTCACTGCAGTAGCTGATCAGGTTGGACCCTGACAAAGAGGAGCTTGCTCACTTGACTTTTCTTTCTGAAAAGTTGCCATTGTTTTCCCTAACCCATATTAGTTCCTCAAGATTGTTTATACCCAGTCTCAGATACTCTTGTGACAGCTCTCTGCAGGTGGGAATGGTGCTGCTTGTACCCTGCGAGAACTACTGATCCTTGTACTTTAGCCCAAATGTGCCTCTGAGGGATGAACCACTATTAAAAAATGAGTCCATGCTGACTCTTGAAAGGAAGATTAACAGGTAGAAGTTGAGGATGACTGTGTCTGGCAACACTTTCCCCGCCCTGCCATTACCAAACAAATAGCAGCACAAAATCTTCAGTGATAAGGCAGTGTGTTCTATGAAGCAGGAAGCATAAATTACACAAACATGTCAGTGGGCCTTTAAAAGCCTGTATTGTGAAAGACATTTGATGACTACAAAACACATTCTCCTTTGAATTTTTCCTTGTCTCTTCAGTTTGTACTCATTGTTCTTAAGAAACCCAAAGAGGCAATACCAATGAAGTTGCATCAGATGACATTAAAAACAGGAGGAGGTCAAAGTCAAATAAGCCTGTTAGAAATTAATTTGTTCTATTTTTTCTTTTTTGTTGAGAAGCCAGTTATCCTCTATTGATAAAGCAAGAGGGAATATTGATAAAGCATCTGGGAGAAGACAGTACTTTTCATTTTGTTGCTACCCTTCTGCAGCTCTAACTTTAAATGCAGCAGGTGAACACGATGGCATGGTGTCCTCCTTTTACCTCAAAGGAAGCCATAAAGGAAATTTAGGTGGGGGTGGATGATACAGCGGTCTGTAATCCACTAGAGGCCATTGTGACACAGAATAAAGGGTGCTTGGCAAAGCATTGCAGTCCAGTGCTGCTCAGGCTGTCCTCTCAGCTCACCTCGCAGGGATGAGTCAAGGAGTTTATTTAGTGGTTATTCAAGGAGCAGCAGAGTGGAAAAGTGATTCCTCTAGATGCTGGGAAATTTCCTATGTATTATGGAGGAAATTCTGCTGGGCAGAAGCATTGTCTTGTGCATGTAGTTGATATTCCAGCAACATGGAGTGTATCTTACTGTAGCATTTTGGACACAACCTGCAGCACTGGACAGTTATTTGAAATCTAGAAATATTCTGACAATTTATTTTTTATTTGCAGTGTTTTAAAAAAACTGGCTGCCTAAGGATTGTTGAGGAAATACTGTGACGGCAGTTAGAAGTCAACTAGTTTACACTCTCTCACTCATCTGTGAAAATTAGTGAAGAAAAAGGTGATTTTTGAGGAAATGTATTTCTGCTGGGATGGATGGTGAGCTGTGAGAAAATTTAAATTTGCTAGTGATGCAAAGAGAATCCTGGCAACTGAAGAAGAGGAGAAAAGGAGTAAAATCAGGACAAATGCAGCTGTCAGAAGATCAGGTAATACTCAGAAAGGAAGAAAAAGGGATATCCAAGGGGGCAAGGCTTCTTGCTGTATAAGGGTGTATATCAGAGGGTAGACAAGTGATGATCTCTAGCAACTCCTAGATGTCAGAAGAAAGACCTGATGTAATTTGTCATTTCCGTTTGTCCCTGCAGCTACCTGAAGACACAGCAACAGCACTGAAATGTTTTAAGTCAGTCAACCAACTCTGGTCTTTCACTGAAGAAGAACAGTGCCAGATTGGCTGATTAACATTAATGAGATGATTCTTCAACTCTTTTCTGCTATATACTATACACTACAAGACACACACAAGACTTTTTTAAAAAATTAATACATATATGAGGATATTATTTTAGAAATCAGTATAGAAACGTTTAACAGCTGCATTTAAAAAAATACAGAATGAGAGAGACAGTTCAATGTCATTGTGGCAAACAGATTGTTTCTTGTTGCAATATCAGAATCTTTCTTGAGCTGGAATTTAGGAAACAGCAAGCCTAATGAGCCTTTATCTGATCTTCCTGAAAGTGGCATAACTCAGAGACAATTCTACTGTAGTCAACAAACCTGATATTCATGTAAGTTGGTGTATGTGAATGTAAGCTCAGGCTCCCGGTCTCAGGGGAAACCTCAAGATTGCCTTTCTTACCTCTTTTACTTGAAGGACCTGGAAGCACATTCCTGCGTGGAAAATACATCTCTGGAAAACAAGATAGCCACTTGGATGTCTGAAGGGACTGATACCACTTGTTTTTAAGGCAATAGCTGCTCACCCTGTGAGGGTGCTGGGAAACCTGGTCAGAGAGTGACTATCAACACCAAGTTGCATATTAAGGAAATCACAGAAAACTGATTTATTACTCAAAAAAAAATTTTTTTTTTATTTATAAAAGTTTTCACATGTGTTTTCAGACAAGAATATTCCAAGGACTATGAGAGAGAGAGAAAGAGAGAGGAAAAAAGGAGTGCTTGCTCAATAGGCAGGATTTTTTAAAAATAGAAATACATTAATTTAATTAATAAAGCATTGAGTGTGCATTGTAGGCCCTATGTTTTTAAAGATTTAGAAAGCTAATATAATATGAATCCAGCCATATAATCCTGTGTTCAAAGAAAGTGAAATAATAACAATGTAACCTCATCTTCTGTATTTCCTCATTTCCTTAGGGCCACAGTTTCAAAAGGACTAAAAAACATAGCAACAACACATTCCAACACTTCCCCCTGATTATGGGAAAGCACCCTGCCCTCCAAACCTAGGTAGGTGTTGATGCACTTGATACCTCCAGCCTTTTCCTCTACAAGCTGTCAGAGGAGTGGATCACATGTGTGTGTCACAGGAGTCAGGTCTTTATTTCAGCCTTTGGGCCTGCTCCAGCAAGCACTGAGAATTAGGCTTGGGCTTTGTTATCTGAAGAGGTTTCATGGGTTTCCACTGAAACACTGTGTGGTACTCAGCACTGCTACCAATAAGGTTTGAGGAATTGAGCTGCTCTACAAATTTGGATATTAACCTGCCCAGACAAGAGTGCATTTCCTTTTAGACTCAAAGGCACTTCCCCAAGTTGGTCTTTTAAATGACCTGTGAGACCCTCAACCTGTGATAATACCACCCCAGGCAGATTCCTGTATCTGCATGGCAGCCTTGGCCTCTTTCTGGACTTGTGGACCACCTCAGCGATCTATCAGCATGGAGCTTGCTGGAAGACGGATGGCTCAGAGAAAAGTGAGGGAAGAGTTAGGCTTTGTTGGAAGTGTTTAGCAGCTTCTCTTGGGAAAGCTAGAAAAAGCCTGAATAATTGACAGGAGCAGGAGTAGGCATGGTCAGACCTCTAATGCAAACTCTGACTAAATTTGAAGGGTCCTGTGGACCTCAGTAAATCATAACAAAAATGTCTTTCAGTAATACCACGAGCATCTCTGCTTCTGCTGATTATTTTATTCATGATTCTTGGATATCTTTAAGGGTTGCTTGGGGGTTTTTTGTGGCCTTGAGTAAACCAAGGCATTAGGAAGCATTTGGCTGCTGATTTTGTGGAGATCTGAATCTATAATCTAACAATCATGATCACTAACTAGACAGCTGCTTCACAGTGCATCCAGAAGAAAAAAAAAAATCTTTATTTAAGCAATATAAACTAAACCATGTTTATTACTTTGGTGGTTTGCTTTATTTGAGATATTTGGATCTGCTTTTCTCCTGTCTTTGAATCTTCTAGAGCATAATCAACTCCTTTCCAATGACACTTTGTTCTTGAGGACTTCTGGAAATTAATTTAATTGGATCTTTTCCTTGATTTTCAAAATTGGGGGATACAAAATTATTTTGAACTGTTTTTTCATTAACTAATTTCCTTAATCCTCTGAAGGATTTGGCTGTGCTAATGATTTTGTAATAAATACTTAAAACACTACTCTCAAACAGTCTCTCCTCAGCTAGGACAAAGCCTCACCATCACCACATTTTTGTGACTTCAGCAGCACATGTGGATGACAGAAATGCTTCAGTCTTGAGAGTAGCCACTTCCCTATTTTTTTAATTGTCTCACTGTGGCAAGAATGTTTGTCTTTCTTCTTCTTTTACACAATGAAACAAAGTTCTCCACCACACTATTCTTCAAATCTTCCTTTTCCAGTGCCTGGAAAAGACTTCTTCTCAGCCCATGCTGTAGCCTTCTGAAATAAAGCTTTTTGTATGCAGTGAGGAGTGCATCATACTTTGGCCTTAACTGGAATGTGCACAGCTTTGTGAAGTTTCTCAGAATGACTCAAGGAGTGGAAGCAAATAAAAAACCACAGAGATATTTGTATCTTCAATGTGCTTCAAGTAACTGCATTATTACCACAGCACCTCTGAGACTTCCTTCTTTTGCAGATTGCACATTGTCACCACTTCCTAAAGAGCTGTGTCTATTTATTGAAACTCAAGAGTTTTATTTAACAGCTCGTGTAAAAAACACTTCTCCTTATCCATATCATTTAGGCCAACATCTCAAAATTTTAGTGCCCCTAGCGACTCACAATAATCCTTATTAGACATGCATTGAACATAGCCTCATTTTTAAAGGGAACCAGCTTAAACATGTGTGAAAATAATATTGTTAATTTCTTTGGTTGCCTGGCTTTGCAATTAGGACCCAATTTATGAGCACAGTTAAAATGCCAGCTGATATGATACTCTCAGGCTGTGGCAGGGATTGCAACCAGAACTTTCATATAATTATAAATAAATCATAGACTTGAGTGAAGTGCTGGATTTGAGGTTTTGTTGCCTACAACTGATGGACATGGAATTGAGGTGAGATCGCTGTAGGAATGCAAATTATGCCCTTAACTTCCTCCCTCCAGTCTCACTGGAGGGAGGAAGTTAAGGGCATAATCCCATCAACCTCTCCCAGGATCCCAGCATTGGCACTTAGATTTGGAAATGCTGCTATGGGCATTGTCGTGTGTTCAGTCATTTAATCCCAGAGTAAGTGAAGGGAAATGTTTCAGGAGAAGCTGGGAGCTAGTTGGAATTTTGACGTGAGAAACACCGGAGATCTCTTCCCTCACAAAAGCAGATGTGTTAAAATTAGTTTTTGTCTGTGACAGGCCACACACTTGCTGCCATCATCTTGAATGCCACGTAAGTGGTGTTGGACGTGGTCAGGTGAACATGCAGCAGGCTGATTCTGAAGGAGCCACAACAGCAGCTGAAAATCTGCCTGAAGTGGCTGATGGCTGCTGTGCTGGAGAATCACAGCACTCCTGGTATGAGCAGTGAACAGCAGTGAGTTGGGGAAGTGGCATATTTTGGTTTTAATTTTGCAGGTTTAAGCCCCTGCCAAGACTACAGTGTGAGCCAAAACCACAGAATTTCAAAATGTGTCTTAACAGCAAACCGAAAAATCAATATGTCTTTCTCATTTTCCTGGAGCATGACAGAAAAGCCAGTTAATCAATAGGTGTCTTTCTGTTCATTTCAGGGAGCACTGTATAAGATCCTGATGGACAAAAATAAACAGAGGGAAAATGAGGAATCTGCTGTCATGTAGAAGGCACTGCTCTGATAGGAGATCTATGCCCTGTAAATAGATATGGCACTGCAGACTTGCACTTCAGACCCCAGCAGAAATGCATTTTGAGGACTATCTACTCGAGTTCATTTCTGCATGGGAGATTGACTAAGTAAACACTGAATTGTAAACCTCTGTCTGTTTACAAAAGGGCACAACTGTAGATAAAAGCATGGTAAATTGTGAGAGATTTGATTGACAACACTGGAGGAATCTTGGTTGGTACTATACTTAGATGGCCAAGGTGCTAAGGATGCTTCTATAACAAAACTGCACTCAAGGAAACATTGGCAGATTGAAGAGAAATTATAAGAGTGTAAATTTTTTACACAATTTTTTTCAACTAACTGTAATGGTGGTTTATAATGAAACTAGGAGGCCAACTTTGGTCTCTACATGAGCACAGCTCCATGGATCTGGCTCAGAAGTCACAAATAATTTATCTGAAGATAAATTATTGTGTTTAAATTATTTGGTTTTTTCACAGATTAATGTTAATTCACATATGCACACTTTCTTGCACTTTTCACACATTCAGCAATGGAAGTTTTACAGACAAAACCAAATACAGTCTCTGAGTCAGGCTGCTTCTACCACTGTGTTACTGAAATTTCTAATCATCATCTCATGACAATAGTTTTAAGGGATTTATGAAAAAGTAGCAGAGAATACACTTTTCTGTAATTTACTATTTCCTGTAATTCATCATACAGTTTTATTCCCCAGATTGCTTTGACTTTTTTTCAGGAGTATCATATATCACAGTCCAACTACTAGTGACCCTTCTCCAGCTGATATTCTTCTGCCTTTGTGCACTGTTTATTACTGTTTCACTGCAAAGACAATTATGAAAGGTAAAGCAAGAGACAACAAGTCTGGGTAGGAGATTTGACTAGAAAGCTCCCAGTGTGGGGCTTTGTTTGATTTACCAAAAACCCCAAAGTTTCAATTAAGAACTTTGGGTATCATGGAAGTGGTAAGCAAAATTCTATAGTACACGTGGCACAGAAAGTCAGACTAGATAGTCTGCCTATCCTTTCTGCTTTTTTGATACATCAAGTCTATGTATCAAATCTACTGAGACCACTGGCAAATATTAAGCATAGCCCCACCAAGTACATTTGGAATGGATTCACCTTTAAAAAAGCATAGGCAACAATATTAAACTAAAGCAAAGATAAAGGTGGCAACATCAAGTAGTAAATGCAAAGAAACAAGTAATATGAAGGCTGGCAAAGGTAGGAGTCTATATTAACTGCTTCACTTTCAAAGCTGGAGAGTGCCACAAGCTCTCACTTTTTTGAGTGGTTTGTTTAGTAGAAGGTGGGAAATAATAGGCTATTTTCAGGAGGAGGGGCTGTTGCTACACATAAGTAAAAAACAAGCTACAATTTTATGAGGACCGAAATTACCTTCAACAAAGGACAATACAAACATATTGAAGGCAGTGTTCCAGAGTTTTTGGATTGCCCCCATGGGTTTTGATAGCAATATTAGTACCATTACAACTAGGCCGCTTGAACATATAGATGAGGAAATACAGATTAGGGTGCAATGTTTATCACGTGCCTTTTCCAAATCCATTCTTTCTCTATGTATTTGTGTACACTTGGAATCATTCAGCATTCCCAGCAGTTATGTGAGGAATGTCTGCAGTGTCAGTAGTCTTCCTATTGTGGCAGAAGATGGTAAAATAATTAATGAGTTAGCTGGGAGCTAGAAATTTCACATTCAGTTTCCAGCACTGTCACAATCTTCCTGTATGGCCCTGGGTAAGGCACGCAATCTTTCTTTCACCCAGTTCCTTATCTGTGCTTTGACTATGTGAAAAAAATTCTGTTTATCTCTCTGAAAAATCATCTCTACTGTCTCACCTGCAAAGTGGCACCCTGACCCACAGCACACTTTTTTATGTCCCTCTGTGAGTTGCACATCAAAAGTCAGTCTGAGTAACCAGAACTCACCCACCCAAAGTTTTTTAGCAACTTGAAAGTACAACAAGAATCTGGTATGGCTCTGCGCTACCACTTCACAAGCTCATATCTGCCCTGGTGAGTGGTAACAACTTGATGAAAGTGTTACCAAGTGTATTCCTAGTTTTGTGAAAATGCATTTACTCTTAACTGGAGCAGTTCTAGGAAATGGGAAGTCAGGCATGTAGTAATTACACAGCTTGTCAGAGATAAGTGCAGGGGACCAACAGTGCAGTGCACGGCACTCTGCTGGGTGGAATCAACATGCTGAAGCTGTGCCCCAAAAGGTCTTATCTTTCAGAAGGTCTTCTCTTTGCCCATATTAAAATGTAAATAATAAGCCTGACAGCTGGAGGAGCAATTTGAGCCCTCCTTGGAGTCACACCTTTCTACTAATCATTCTGAGGAACAGCTGGAATAGAAATAAAAATACAAGAGGCCTCAACGGAAGGACTAGTAACATGACAACTGAGAAAGGGAGACTCTCTTTTGTTGTCACACTTTTCCTTTTACATGTTGTCTCAACACCTCAGCAATAGTAGGGCAACAGTAGACACTTGCACCATCCTTTCATGAAAACTATGAAATAGGAATCAACAGCAGACCACTGCCTTTAAAGGGTTGCTCAAACCTTTTTTCTGTATTAAAAGACTTTTTTTTTCTATTTTCACCTTCTCACAGATACCCAAGTTCTCTTGGAAAGTGGCTTTTCTCCAGTATTATGTGATCCATGTACAGTGAGCATTTTTTCCTTTATTTTTTGTCTAATTTGTGGGATTGCCTGAAGGGTGTTCCCTGTTTCATCACAATTCTTTTGTTTGTTGTCTGAATTGACTGGAAATGTCCACAATTTTTCCTGCAGTGCTGAGCTGTGACCAGTCATGGACGTCACATGGAGGAAGTGAGGAGCTGATTCTGCAAGGCAAAGTCACTGGGACTTGAGGGTATGTTGGAGATTTTTCTTCCTTCACTGATATGACTTCCCAGAGTTGGGGATGACTGGCTCTGTGGCATTAATCTGGTTGCTTAGTCTTTATCTTCACCTCATGACCTAAGCACGCTGATTCACACAGCCATCTCAAAAGACCAGTGATATCTACTTAAATGTTTAAATGAATTTAACATCTGAATCTATATTAGTTTTCAACATATGTTAAAATATTTTTAAATAACATGATAATATAATTGTATTTATCTTTCTTTTTGATATCTTATCTCTGTTACCGTCAATAATAATTTCTCATTATTGATAATGAGAGTCATATTAGTGACTGAATTTCAAATGGATTTTTTTCACCTGCACCCTAGAACCCCTCTGTTAGTATTGCTCCACTTTTGTCCAGATATGCCCACAACAGTTCTGTTTTTCTTTTGCTTTTAAGTTTTCCCTATCCATAAAGGGGCCTCATCCACGTCTTGATGCAATGGGCTATGTTTGCAGCATGTCTTTTAATCCAAGAACCTCCATTCTATGTCTTGCCAAAACCCTAGCAGAATCTCTAGTACAGATTAACTCCTGGGAGCAATATTTTACTATCATAAGGGCATATCATACCTAGGGAGATGAAACTGACTTATTGCTCTGGAAGATAATTGTCTGCACCTCTAAATGGCCTGTGAAGGCCTTGAGGAGGCATCTTGCTAACTCGTGAAGGGCAGTTGTTATTCTGTCAGCATGTGAGAGCTCCAAAATAAAAATACCAGACATATCCTTTTTCAAAGTCCTCAGAACTTCAAGGGTTAATATACATTCATTTCCTTTCATTTTGTATTTGATTGCTTTTAAACATAGTAAGGATCAAAACTTTTGAACACTGATACCTATGGCAAGCCTCCCTCTGACTTCCACGAGATGGGAATTTGGCTCTCAAGAATGTGTGTCTGGGAAGGATGCATTGAAAGAAACGGTGATTGTCAAAGCACATTGGAATTTAGAGCACATTTGTTGCAAAGATAGAAGCTTGCTGGGGTATCTGATTGTCAGAATCAATTTTATTTTCTTTACTGCACATATGCACATATTTGAACCTTGTCACGCTGCAAAGGGAAATACCTCATTAGATTTCACTAGGGTTTCTTCAGAGTTGTTTATACACTACAGCCAATAAAGATATTTTTATTTAATAAATGAAATACTGGAAAGGCCTGCTCTATCAGGAAATTGAAGGAAGTGCATTTATCCCTGGTAAAGATGAAGCTCTATTTTATAGGGTGCAGAAAGCCTGCAATGTGTATTATTTTTCAAATAGTTGAAAGATTTATAGTGGTAAATGGTTTCTTTAAATGGTTTCTTTTTCAGTCTATTGATCATATTAACTGCAACAAAACAAATGTTACAAATAAAAACAAAAATAAGCCAAGAGTATTCCTACATTCTGTATTTTCAATTATGATTTTAACAGAAATTAATCACTTGTCCTTTTTTCATTTGGAAACAGTTTTACTTCCCTTTTCCCCACTGGACATATAATTTTGATTTATAAACACAGCAATCTGGAGCAAAGGGAAGTTTTAAGCCCTGTGCATGTTCCTGCTGAGGCCTAGAATTATTTTGCTTAGAATTTTTATCTTCCTCCTTTGCATTTTCAGGTCAATTTTAGCTTTCCACTTTAGAGATTAAAAACATGGCTGCAGATGACATTGTTTGCCCATTTCAAATTCACACAGTCCTAAGGCCACATCTTGCATGCAAGGCCCCATTTTATAAACATGGTGACAAGTTCTTCCAGTCAAAATGTGCTTTCAACTGGGATAAACCTGTCTCCCCATGTTAAGACTTATAAATCTTCTCCACTGAGCTATTTACAATCCAGCTACTGCATGCTTACTTTATTGACTCTGAATGAATAAATCAGTTTTCCACATCACCTTATTCTCTTTGCTGATGTTTTGATTTGGTGTCTATCCAAAAGTCTCTGATCATAGACACATGATTATAAAACCATCTCTTGCACTAAAAACTATTTAAGGAACAAGCGATGGAATTAACTTCTTTTAGATATTGTTTTACACTCACATTTGAACTTGGGGATGTACATTTTTCACAGGGCTCATTTCTGCTGGGCAGAACACTCTGATAAGACTGCAGAAGCCAAGAAATTAAATGAGCATTTTTTTCATCATTCACTGCTTGGCTTGAGCTTCCACAACACACATTCTGTGTCTTTAACTCAGCTGGGCTCTTTGAATGGATGCAGGTGTCTCTCCCCTTTAAAGATTTTTAAAATCTTTAAAAGAGTTTCATAGGTTTGTTTTGATAAAATTGGGATTTTTTTTTCCTGCTGCACCACTCAGGTGGAATTTTGCTGAACTATGACAGAGAAAAGGATTGGCCATCAGAGATTTACAGTAAGGGTTTTTTTCCATCTAGGAAATTTAGAAACATATTTTTATTCACAACTTAGGCTTGAAATTTGAAAACCTTTTGTATAAAGGCTGCAGGACATCCCTAGAAAAACATTTCGTATACTAAGATCAGAGACTGGCCTGTGTCTCAGCAATAACATCTGTCATTTTTGCCTCATAACTCTGGGAAGAAAGGGACTGACATGAGCATTTCTAAATTTCCACTGGAACCTAATATTTTTTTTTAATCCTGTGTGTAATTAAAAACTAGAGGGAGCCTGCAGAATGCAAGCAGCATTTAGTGATGGAAGTAACATGAAGACCAGCCTGGAAAGGCTTTTGATTTCACAGGAAAAGAGCCCCTGAGACTGGAACATGGAGGAGTTCAAACCCCTTGTAAAGCCCTCTGCTCATTTTCAAAGACAAAATCCAAATATTAGCCTACAGCTCATCCAGAGCTGAAAGACCACTGCAGCATGACATTTGACAATTCCTGTTGTAGAAGAGGAATTGGTTTTGCAAATTTTGCTTTTTATGAGGATATTGCAATCAGAAATGGACAAGTGTGCTTTTTATTTTGAGAGAATGGCAGATAGCTGATGGGAATGCGGGATGTGCAGGGACCTGCAGAGGGGCTGTCTTGGAAGGTCTTGTTGTCATTACTTTTGATGTCTCAAAGATCTGTGATATAAATATTGTCTTTTCCAAACAATGTGTCTTTTTGTTTGTACTCAGCTAAGGCCTGTGCATCTAAAAAGGTTGCACTGAACTTCCTGAAACCAAATTTCTATGTTTAACTATCTGGAATAGAGAAGCAACATGCTTTCACACATTATTCTTCAGAGAATATAACATTATTTTATCAAGAGAATCTGATTTTTTCATGCACTGACAGTTGTAGCTTAATTAGACTAAGCACTTCATAGCATGCTTGGAAAAGAAGTCAGTGTCTGTATAACTCGCTGAAAGTCTAGACAACATCTCAGTGTACATGGCTTGTGCCCATCTAAGTGGTAGCACCTAAGAGGTCAGGGAATTGCATTGAATTCACCATTTAATTTCAAGTAAAGTCATCTAAAGATAAAACAGAACTGACTCAAGCTGGTGACACTGCTGATCTTAGGCTTCCCATCTTTGTGTTTCCCTGTTCATCCTTTACTGGAATAAAACAGGGAGGAGAGATTCTGTAGGGGTCTTGTGCTGATGAGCCCCTCAGTGGCACCCTTGGTAAGGGTTACATCTTCCCTCTGTGGCTTAAATAACACTCATCTACCTCTAACCCTTTCCTGAATTGCCTCAGTGAGGGGCAGGGTTGCACTACAGTCTCACAATGTAATTTGGTGGTAGTTTATTCAAAAGAGAAGTGAGGACAAATTCACTCACTTAAGATATCAGCTGTCCTCTTTTTCTTCCCACTGGCTTTATAAAACAATGACAAGGCACTTAGAGAGACAGAATAAACCTGATAAATCTGGGTCTCTGTTTTGCTTGCAGTATTTTCTTACAACAGCTGTTAACAAACATCAGCAAGGCACCAATAATACAGTTAAAAAAGCAAGAAACCAAGCCAGAGAAAGTCCAGCAATTTCCCATTGTAGAGAAAACCAGAAAAATTTAAATTTTGAGGTACATTATCTCTCTGGGACTATTTCAGATGAAAAAATTTAGTCTGGTACGTGATAATAGAACATTAAAACACCAAAGAGCAGTAACAGACAAGAGATTAACTTAAGCACCTCCTAAAAATAAAAAATTTTACTTTGTCCCAGAAAACAGTGACACCAGCATATGACCTATCACAGAGACAGGGAGATACAGTGCAGAAAGATAGTGGGGATTCAGAAAGAAGGATGATACCACAAGTAAAACAACACTTATGAGGAAATCTGAAGACAAATGGCAAGACAGCAACAGATGTTTTCCCTTAAGGTCATAAATGAAAACAGAAATCCTTATGCACGGGAGCTTTTCTGGAGAAATATGTCTGTATCAGAGCATGAAACACTAGTGAAAGAAAAACACAGCACAAAAAAAAAAAAAAAAAAAAAAAAAAAAGCAAAACCCCAAGAATAAAAGCAAACCATTTTCCTCTTTTTGCAAGGAGAATCGGGGTGGATGCCCAGGTAGCTGGTGATGAGCTGTTGTTTGAGGGGCAATTTTCTCTTCCCAGCAAGACGATGGGAATGGACCCACAGCACAGGGTTCTGCTAAAGTCTGGATGATTCTTTGCCTAGGATACCTGGCACAAGATTTGGCCTGAGGTTCTTTTGCCAGGGAGAGGAAGGACAGTGCTGCTGACTGCATGGGCTGAAGCAGGGAACGGGGGTGGTACAAGGGCAGAAAGCTGCGCCCCCTCACCAGGAGGCTGCCAGCTAAAACTGTCCTGGCTAAGTTCATGCTTTGCTGGCAGCATTCCTGGGTGGCCTCTGGGCTCAAATTCAGGCCATGAGGTGCCCTTTAAAAGTCATAACAAGTTGTGTATGAAGTGCCAGGGCACAGGCTGAGCACAAGTGAATGCTCCAAGATGTGTTATCCCATTCTAGCAGGAGACATACTGCAGGCATCTGTGGCCTGAGCACATCCACAACCCTGACTTTCTACACACAACTCTGCTCTTTATTTTTCCCCAACAAAATCCACATTTGATCTCTGATCAAGAAAAATGCAGGGAAAAGTGCTTTCTCAGACCCCCTCTCGTTCAAGACTGACATTATCAGTCTGGTATATTCGCAGGGCTATTGGGTGTCCGGAAGAGGAAATGGCTGGGATCTGAGTGTACCGTTCAAGCCTAAACCAAACACCTCCACAGATTTTGATCAGACTATTAGGAAAGGTAATTTAGCACCTGGGGAAGATAGGGTTTGGAGCTTGTATTTGGCACGCCAGCCAGCCATCTCAGAATGGACCTGCCAGATGAGATATTGTGTCAAACAAAAGTTTGCGGAGGTGTTAAGTGCAAAAGCATTCCTGAACCGATAGAATATAAAAAACACAAAACTCCACTTTTGCCAGGAAAGAATAGTGCCTGTGTGTTTTTCAGAATGCTGGTTGTATAAATAGCCAGAAAAGAAGGGAAACAGGAATAAGAAAAAGTACCACTGTGGTTTTCACAGTTCTGATAAACTTGGTGCACACATAGAAGAGCTCTGGAAGCCATCTGGTTGTACAGCCAGTGTAGGGTGTGCTCTGATGGCTCATAGACGTGCCTGCTCAGTAGCAGAGCTACCAGAGATTTCTGCTACACAGCCTGACTGTGAAGGGAAAAAAAGAGTATTTGCACGTGTGTATGTGAGTTTGGATCACTGAATGAGGTGGTGGATGAAATTTCAATGAACATAAAGGACTTATGAGCCCTTGCCCCATTTTTATAAGTGACTGTGTGTTGCAGATTCAACATAATGCCATGGCAACACCACAAAGAAGTTACCATTCCTCAGCCAAAGCACTAAAACCACCTTAGAATGCTTGAGCTGAGAACTCATCCTACTCATGTGGTGTAACTCTGACTGCAGGATAGCCCTGTCACAGTGCACAAGCAGCTTGTCAAGGGGTGGGTGGTAAGCTTTGTTGCCATAATTAATCTTTGTATGCCAGCACATAGTGTCCTGCTTTGGTTCTACATGCATTTTTTGAGAGAATTCCTAAATTGCTTAAATAACTTCTGGATTCTTGGGAAAAAAAAAAAAGAATATAAAAAAGCTAAATAGTTTGAATCAACAGGAAAGCTGACCATGAGCAGATTTGTGAAATATTATAACACTGTTATTGTTGGTTTTCAATTGTAGAACCAGGAATAAAATGACACAAATATAATCAAAGAAGAAATAAAAGCCTGGAAAAATAATGTTAGCCAACATTGTTTTATGAACATCAGTCTCCTTGGACAGATCTGATTACGTCCTCAGGTGAGATTATAACTCGCTTGATAAAAATGACTACATAAATATAAGAGGCATTTTAAGACTTTTGACTACTACTGCATGACATTTAGGCTTTCAAAAATTACACAATATAGTAGAACATGTGATGTACTAAATGGTGTAAGGAGCCAAATAAACATCAGAACCCTAGAAAGAGTCACCATCAAGGGCATAGGCAGGGAGGGGAGCTCTAAACTCCTCTTTTGATTAGTCAGGAGAAGTGGCTGACTTCTGAAATCTTTGTGTTTGAAGAAAGAAAAAACTAGCCAGGTGTTTATACAGCCTATTAAATATCTGAAAAAAATATCACCCAGCCAGACCCAAGCTAATTAGCCTAGAATGGCAGTTAGACTAACCCTTGGATATTTCTAAATTAACCATTTTGAGGAGACACTCAAGAGACAGTGGGATTCAGTTTCTCAAGAAAAAAAAAAGGAATATACTTGCTAATCTGAGGAATAAATATTAAAGAATGCAAATTGGTTTGAATTGGTTTATGTTTGGTTCCTAGAGTTATTCTTTAGATCTTAATTTCTGGAATTCACATGTCAAATTCAAATTTGAAAACCATTCTGCAAAAATATGTCTTCCTTGCCTTTATAATACTGTTGTACTGATGCTCCCTAGTTTTCCTTCAGTTTTTCACAGTTAGCACACTTTTCAGTTTAATACGTTTCTTTCATAGGACATGAAGAAAATTTCAGTATAAGAGTTTTGCATAACCCGTTAATCATGTGGTTCTTTCATTATATTTATTGTTATTTACAATACAAATAAAATGAGAAGGGTTTTTTTGTGGAGGAGGGCATGAGGCACCTTGTATTTTAGTTTTAAAATAGCAGTAGGTCCCTCCCATAATATAGGGTAAATCATAGTACCATTGTGAAAATTCAGAGAATAATATGAACATAAACAAAGGTGAAAGAGAGCAAAGTATTTCCAGCAGACATTATGTAGCAAACTAAAGACAGAAATTTTCCAAAAATTTTTTTAAAACCCCAAAACTCCTAGAAAAGTTGTGCATTATTTTTGAAGGTATTTTTACTCATTATTTCTGTAGCAGAAATACTGATTTTGTAATGTATTGTGCTAATGTAGTATATATGTAAGTATGTAATTATAAATCACTGAATATACCAATGTAATTCATTGCTTATATTTTTCCTTGATGTGCATTTCAGTGCATCTTTAACCAGATTTTATTGTAAGTTTAAACTAGGAAGTCTGTGTAACAGAGACAAATAATATGTACAGATAACTAAAAAGTAGCTGTATAAAAATCTTTCTTTGTAGCCCAGACTTTAGAGACAGTGCACTTTTTATAGACATTTTTAGAGGGAAAACCAAACAAGTCTGGTTGTTATACAATGTGGCACAGAGTTTGTCCAAATCTGCTCATCAAGGAGATTTCACTCTCTCACATGGGGCATGGAAGGCCAGTGGCTGGATAGTGGAGAATTGAGCAGCAGTCCAAGGTGCTAATGGGGTGATTATCCACTTGATTGATACAAGGGCCTGGAGGGGTATAATAACAGGGTAATTTTTAAATTCAAGTTTGCATTCCTGAGGAGACAGGAGGACACTGAAATGAGCACTGCTGTTGCATTTCCAAAAGCATCAGCTTCCCTAAAGCATCTGAATGACACCACCATTTGTCATCAACCTTGTTGTCTCTTACACTGAGCATTTGTTTCAACAAAACCTCTCCCTCTCTGTCCTTCTTTACAACACAGACATCCTCAGGTGCTGTGCTGAGCCCCATCAGGCGATACCTCAAAAGAGAATTGGGCAAACCCACTTGGATCAGCAGAGTAACTTCACATTCCCTTGCTGACGCCCACAGCACAGACGTAGCACCCCCACACTAACTAGCATTCAATATGAGAACCAAATCTTCCCCTGTGCATTGCTGGAGTTCTAAACTGTTTCTGCTTTCCCTCTCACATCCCTTTGAGCTAACCACATACCCTTGTTACTGTTGTCCTGTAACTGCCTTGAAAAAGAAAACAAAATAGAAAAGAAAAAAAAGTATCAGAAATCCCCTAACTAATTTTAATAGCTGGGGAGCTGGCAAGCAGAAGTGTATGGGCTGTAGAACTGAAACAGGTGTGGTTTAAGCATTTTCCACATTTGGTTTTGGCAAAAAACATGAACAGAGGGTATTAATTCTTCCACACTGATAATGGGGTCTTGGAATCTATTATCTGAATTCTTAGCAGAATTCCTTGTGTACTCAAATGTGCAAGAAAAAATGGAAATTATGGTTTTCTTCCTTTTTTTTAAATTAGAACCAGATAGAAATGCTTTTTTTGTGTGTGTGTGTGAATTTTACTGAAGTATTTTTTACTTAGAGTGAGCTACCCATGAAGACATCCCCACACCTCTCCTAGAAGAGTCAGCTGGATCCCCCTCTCTAACAAATGCCCCACTGATGGATTTGCATCTCTATGCAAATGTGCACGTGTTTGCGTATTTGCCTGTAACCTGTGGGGCTTCACCAGGTTTGGTGCACTTGCACAATAAAAATAGTCTATTGTCACCAGCATCTCTCTGCAAATATAAGACAAATAAGATGTCAGGTGCCCCTAGTTTTGGTAAAGGCTGCAGCTGGCAGGGCACCAGATTTAACACACAAAGTGAATGAATGAATGCGTCATTTGGTATTATACGTGGCAAATTCTGCCTTTCTCTTATTCTCCATTCCCTCTGTTCTGCCCAAGCTTCCGTATCTTGGGGAGACACAAAATCTTTGTCAAGGAAATTCTGTGGTGTCTATACCACCTGTGGATGGTATAGATGATATACTCTGGTGATGGTATCCCACATGTTTCTGCTCAGTGGAGAGCACAATTTACAGATTTTCTCAAAACTCCTCTAAAGAACCCCTCAATACTCATTTCTTC
Organism: Passer domesticus; assembly: GCF_036417665.1. NCBI lineage: Eukaryota > Metazoa > Chordata > Aves > Passeriformes > Passeridae > Passer > Passer domesticus. The sequence continues at coordinate 86,538,545 of NC_087476.1, forward strand.
CAAAATGCAGAGAGTTATTTGGCTACTAATAATAGATGGATGATGATCACAAACCTGCCTGTAGCAATGCAGGATGAGGGAAGCTTGCACTGGAAAACCTGCAGCTAGCTCTCAGAACGGGCATTAGATTTTTGATCCTTTGTTCTTTGGCTCTTAATCACCCTAACTCTTGAACTCCCCCACTCTCACTCTAACAACAAACCTCAGCATCTCTGCTGAAGTTGCTCTCAGGGTTTACAGAGGCACAGGTTTGTATTTCACCCAGGTGAGGAAGGCACTGTTAGAGATCCTTCAGCCTGAGTGCTCTGCGTACCACACCATCGGCTATAGGAGCAGAACTGGCTTTGTCTATTTTAAAAGAATAAAAATTGGTCCACTCCTCTTAGGAAAGACAAGGCTTGTGGCTGGCTGTCAGACACCAAGTCTCAGATAGACAGACAGCCTCTGTGCCATGCCAAGACAAGGTTTCTCCTGCAGGGTCTGTGATCTGTGTGTGGCCTTTCATCAAAGCTGGGGCTTTTAGGGCTCGCAGAAACCAGTCAAAGCAGCCGGATGTTCATAGATTTACAGATACTCAAGAAACATGGTTCTTCAGACCTAAACTATTTTCAGTGGTTTCTTCCTGTTAGATTTTTCTGTAAGGAGAAATAATACAACAGTAGTAAATTATCTCTAGGGTTTGGGGTTTAGGGTTTTTTTTTTCCTATTTCACCAGTCATTCCTTGCTAAAGAAGGATCATGTAGTTTCAATAGTCAAATTGAAGTTTATACTCAATATTATGTTTATCCCAACCTGAAATCTGAATATTTGAGGCATGGACCTTGTATCCCAATACATGTCATGACTCTAAGTGCTCTAAAAACATTACTTTTCCATTCTGTTTGAGATCAAACTTCTCAGCTCATTTTTGGAGTTCTTGAAATCCTCACATTGCAGCTCTCATTTTTCAGTAGGATCATTCATTGTTTTCCCAGTTCCTTTCAGGTCTTCAGCTTCTTAGCATCTTTTGCATAGTTTGGTTAATTTAATGCTCTTCAGTTTTGCCTTCAGTTTTCCGTTGATTTCGCTGTGCTTGCTCTGGTTGCTCTGGTGGCAGCATTCTCCTCACTGCCTGAGACCTCTGTCAACACAACAATCCCTGTCAATCACCTACACCCAAATTCAGCTTTGTAGCAAGTCCCATAGGAAAAGCCAATTGCAAACGAGAGGAGTTCGCAATGAAAAGTGAAACCACATTGATTTCTGCACGTTCAGACTTCAGCAACCTTTTTCATTCGTCAGCCAAGCAGAATACCCTGGAAAGCCCGTTATCCATAGAAGGCCAAAGGATACAGGCTTATTCAAAGCAGTGCTCTGAAATCCCAGCAGTTTTTGCGAGCTGTAGCAGGACTCAGCTGTGTGGGCACCAAGCTGCGAGGCCACACACAGCATCCGTGGCTAAGCACCCACACAGCCAGCGCTGTCCTAAAAAATGGGAAAAAATTTTATAATGCTGAATCAGACTCCCAGAGCCTAACCAAAAAACAGGCACATAAACTACAATTTTTGTTACAGAAACTCTGGTTGGGAGCAGAGATGTTGTAGAAATGCTGGAGAAGAGGGGAAATATTCCTAGTGTTAAAAGCAAGCTGGAGTTCATGGCATTTGACCACAATAATTTTCTTGGCTGCTATGGTTCCATGAGTGATTTAAGAGGGTTTAAGGTTAATAAACCATAGTTGCATATTATTATCTGTGCTGCTCTTGCACTCTTGCTAGTAATGCCATTTATTCATAGATTTATGATGATCACCTTAGTACTACAGAGATTATGTGTTTTTTTAGGAACAGTTGCTGGTGGAGAGAAAAAATTAGATGGTGGAGAAAGAGGGACTTGATCTTCTAATCTTTAGTTCTCCTACATCCAAGTTATAAAAGTCATTGGTCCATAACTTGGTCTCAAATGCAGAATATAAAAAAAATAAAATTTAAAAAAAAAAAAAAAACCAACCCAAGAAAACTAACTACCAAATCTGCTCCTCACCTAACCTGCATAAACATTAATTTAAATGTATCAAAAATCATTGCTGGTCTCAACACAACTGACTGATGGGTAGGTCACAAAAAGTACGGGGGAGAAGAAGAAAAAGCAACATAAAAATATTTTCCCTTCATAAAAGAAGTAGTCTTTGCCTTTAACATATTTCACAAACTGATTTCTTTTAAGAAAAAATAAGGATTTTCTTCTATTTTTTTTTCATCTTTCATTGCTTCAATACTTTAAAACCATACTGTAAAAGCTGAAGGATATTAATCTGTCATAAAAAGCTTAACACACAATGATATAAATGGCTGGAAAATTATCTACAAGATTGTTAAACCACAGAGTAATTATTAATTATTAAAGCCTTAGTTCAAAAATATTCTAAAGGAGTTTTCCTGCTTTCTGTTAGTTCAGGAAGAGAAAAAGCCAGAAAGAAAGAAAAGCCTATAGTCTATTTCCAGTCTCTCTTGCTTTCAGAGCTGAACTCTGCATACAAATCTATATTTGTAAGACACCCTCATCTACCAGTTAATCAAAACCCTGGAAATTCAAGGAAACCTGTGTTTATGGAAATCTGGCATTTCTGTAAAGTTTTGAATGAGAGCTAAATAGAGCAGTTCATCTCATTGAAACTAATGGCTTCTGCCAAGTGGTTTTGCAGCAATGGGTCTTCTGGCACAGTCAACATTTAGGAATTCATTTATGAGCTGGGTTAGCTGGAGACTCTGGAATTCAAATTTATGTCTATGACTTAGTGGTTTATTCCTGAGAGGTCTCTGTAAAGAAATTGTAATCAATTTACCAAACTTGGACTTTGTAATATGCAGAATCGAAAGCTGGACTTTTTTCAAGATTTAGGGCTTGGGATTTTTTTTCCCCTTTCCCCAGAGGACAATTGCAAACTGTACACATGTATATTGTGTAACTGAAGGAGGCTTTTTAATCACCCATTCATACTTGCTTTTGAAAAAGCTTTGTCCCTGTGCTCTTGACTTCCTACGGGCCTGATCCTGCTCCCACTGAATTTTCCTGCTGGGGAACAGAACCTTACTTCAGATGAAGTCACATTTGCACATAAAAAGCAGAGAAATGTGTGGCTTATCACACAAGTTGATTTTATTTCAATTAGCATTTGCATGAACATGCAGTCAGGCTCTATTTAGCACTTGTTTGATTTGCTTTAAAAAAATATATGTCTCCAGGAGCTGGCCAGCATATTTGAATATTGGCTTTTTTTCTGAATCATAAAAACCCAGACATTTTTAGCAAGCAACGAACAAGAATTGCTCTACGCTTTCAATACAGCTATAAATTTGCTCCTTTTTTCCCCTTTTAGAACTTCTTTGAAGAACTCATTGAATAAATTAACAACTTGGAAAGCTGCCTGCCGTTTTTGTTGGCTTTGGGTTTCAGGGACTTGCTTGGTAAACAAAAGTCAATGGATTCAAGCAGTAACAAAGTAATTTAAATGATTAATCAAGTGTTAAAACTAGCTTAACCTCTCCTGTTTTACAAACTCTATATCACCCTCACTAAACTAATAGAGGAGTAAGACACCCATCTGGAAATCTCATCTGAAATATTATATTGAGAATCAAAAATTCAGCCAAGCAGTGTGGTTTGTAGGGATATCCTGGCGGATAATAAATTGCATTAATCTTACTTAAATTTTCCATCTAAATCATGTCTTGAGACCATATTGCACTGAGGGGAATGTGCCTAGTTTTGAATGTATTGTGCTACTGAAAAGGTTATTAAAAGGGAGAAAAAACAGATAATGACTTTCCTTGTTTTTCTTCTGACTGCTTTTTTCCATATTGAGGAACCTATGTTAAATATTCTGGCACTAATGAAGAAAGTCTGCTTTCTCCTGCCAGTGCTTATGTTTTCTAAAAGAAGATAAGAAATTCACATATTCAGAACATTTGAGGAGATTTTTTTTCCAACCAGAAATTATATGCATGGATAAAAATAACCCCAGAATTTTCCCAGCATCGTCAGAGCTAAGTATTTTCCTCATCCTACTCTTTCAGAAGAGTTTCACTTTTCCAGTTACACAGAGTATGAAAACAATATTGGAAAAGCTCCCCTAGGATTTTCATCAACTTGCTGAAAGAAGTCCAAAAGTTATGGAGTTCTACCCATCTCTTCTGCTCTTGCCCACACCAGTGTCATTTACTAAGTCTTAAATTAAATAAAAGAAGTTACAATGAAAAGAAGAGTTGTTTAAAACCACAACCCCTTGGAAACTGGGAGCAGCGCTGTCAGCCATGCCAGTGGATGGGAAGCAGAGCTCCACAGGCAGAAGTATCACTCCACTTGGTGGATTTGTCCTCAAAACAAAAGGAAGGGACCACACCTGGTGCTGGGTGTCCTGGGTGTGCACAGGCACAATTGGGCTGCAATAAGCAGGAATGATCCCAGGGCTTCTGCCCAACTCCAGCAAGGATGAGGGATGATGCCAGCACATTACTGAAGAGACCAAATGGGAAGGCTGCTTCCACTAGGCTCTGATATTTGCCTGAGGTCCTCACTCGGCTAAAGGATGAGTGAATGCATACTGAAGAAGAAACTGCTGCCAGCTGGCACCAGAAAAGCTGTAGATGTGCTGCAGGTGTGGGACACAGTCAAGGTCGTGTCCCTATCTGGGGAGGCAAGAAGGGAAAAAGAGATGACAGAAGCCGTAAGCCCACAGATATCAGCAGGATGGGGCCTGACATGCTAGTTAGAATAGACAGCAGGGTGGCTGTTGCCAGAGCTGTGCACCGAAAGATGTGAGTCTCACCAAACACAGGAACCACATAATTCAGACCCAAGAGAAGGTTTAATTCCAAAGAGTGTTACACAATACTGTGCAGTGTCACTATGATGCACAACTTCTTTCTCTTCCTTCTGAAAATTTGACCCAGAAGCTCTGGAATTTTTCAGTGGCTGATGTCAGTATTTCAACCCAAATCTCAAACTTTAGAGCACTGTTGGAGTAGGTGTGTGCCAGGGTGGTCTGAAATGACAGAGGGGAATGGTCCCTCTGATTGCCTCAGGACTCTCCTGGCTGGAGGCTCAATATGTACAGTGAAGCAGGGGCTGAGGTGGATGGAAACACCTTTCTTCTCTCCCCACCCATGCCCAAGCTCAACTCCTTCCAGACACATGCCTACAACCCTGGGCTGACCAGCTGTACGAGAAAGGGACAGGGTTAGTTCCTCCTGAAGATGTGACTCCTGCTGTTTGTCCCACCATGGAAACTGAGGCTCTTGCCTGCTTTTGCAAGTGCTGTCAACTCTGCAAATGCTGCAGTCATCACAGCAAAGGACTGCTGGCTCTTTGAAGCCCCTCAAGAATCCCCAAATATGTTTTTCCCTCTTTCTGCAGCATCAAAAGCCCCAGCAAAACTATTTTCCATGCAAATTGTTTTTGCACAACTAGGAAAATACTGAACCAGCAAATTCTTCTTGGGAAACAAATTCCCATTAAAATCAATGAGACAAGCTTCCCACTTGTTTCTATGGTGCTTTGTTATATATTAAACAGCCTTATGAAAAGAAAATATTCCAGATACATTTAGAAGTATTACCACTTTAATATGCTGCTGCTAAATCACAAATCAAGCATAAAAATGAGTCATCTGAGCTCAAAGTTTATGCATTTCCTTACACAATTGTTGCAATCAGCTCTGCATTGACTTTTTAAACTCCAGTAAATAAAAATTAAAGTTATGCATCAAAGGTAGTAAATACTTTCAAGACGCCTGAAGACCCTTAATTCTTCCCTGAAGTCCAGGCACATGGAAAAGGAGGGGGGGGCGGGACGACAATTTTAAAAAGCAATGAGGCTTTTAATATCAATTCATTCTCATTTACTGTCATAAACTCTGAAATAGCAGTCTGACTCAAGAGAGGATTAACTTTGCCTGGGTGGTTTTGCCTTTCTTTTTTTACTTCATGCATTTGTATTTTTTGTGAGTGTAGTCTTGACTGGTGTTTACAATGCTTGAGTTAAGGTATGACCTCGTTGGGCTTTTCATCCTTTTAATAAGAATTCATGTTCTCAATCTTGGCCTCATTTACATGTAAGGTTTTTTTCTTCTTCCTCTCTGGGAAGGTATCATAGATATATTCTTGAAAGGTTACATTAAGTCTGAAGTTTTCAAAAAAATTCAACAAATTCCAATTGAGAATTTGAATTTATCCCATTGTGAATAATGCTGTGGGTTGAACCCCATAGTCACACCATCTCTAAACTTGTGTCCAGCATTGGGAATTAACATTTTGTCAATAGGTCCAGGAAGCGCAACAGGACTGCTTTTCATACCTGAATCTGCTGCATGTTGAGGTTAGGGCTGCAGTACTGATGTGCAGACAAAACCTCTTCCCAGCTTGGGGAGTTCCTGCTCCTTTCCATCCCCTGGAAATGACATATGGATGGGGTAAAACTGGGGTGCATACCAGGAGCTCAGATCTCCCCTCTCCCACAGCATAGTCCTGCTCTCGCATCTCATGGTGTGGATAACAAAGCATCCATTGATCCCTGGGCCACAGAATCAGCTTCATCCAGGTCTAAATTGCTCATCTATTTTTAATGCCAAAAGCGATATGTTTTCTTTATGGACAGTGTGGTTGCAAAGCCATGCTTTTTTATTATTAAACTTCTTTTATCTGGACAGCAAGAACAACAGAGAAAAAAAATTTCAAAATAATGAAAAAATCAATATAGTCTTTTTTTTTTAATAGAAGAAAGTAATTACATCCAGGCATTCAGGTCGACTGCAAATGCCAAGTTTGTGCTTGATGCTGTTTTAACTGGTTGAAATATTATTTCTAAACAAACAGAGTTTAAAATGGAAATTCTGACGGAGCTTTGACGGCATTGCTATTACAATCATATTAAATCATTGCTATCATCCTACTGGTGTCAGTGCATAGCTACAATTTCTTGCAGGATAATGAAAGTTTAAACCCAAAAAGCTCAGCCTCTCATAGAAACTTCAGTGTATCCAGCTGGAGAAGAATTATGTCCCGCCAACTTTTTAACATGAAATCATACCAGATTTGTTATAATAAACAAGTTAATAAATTTAGCCTCTCTCCTAAATCATTTACATGCTGTACAGCTACTCAAGGAACTCTGGCTTATTTTTAGTACCCACACCTTATCTAGGGTGTTCATCACAACAGCAATACTTGCTGCAGTAATTTAATGGGCTGCTGTTCACACTGACCTTAATTCCTTGTTTCAGTGGAATTTTTTCTTGAAACCCTTCAATGGGGTTTTCTTTTTGGTTGTCAGCTTTTTCACAAAAGTTTCAGCAAATTATAAGTGGTTTGATACAGTTTAGATAATTTATTTGGGTTTTAGCACATTTGTAAACCATGGAATTAACTCAGTGAAAGGGTGATTATGGTAATAAAACTGTACCATGCAGAATTGGACTTTCCCAACTGAGAAGATTTTTTCTTTCTCACATGAACTCGCAGATTTTTATTAAGAAAATTAAGTTCATATTCTTCCCATCTACTGTCACTGTATAGCATCTATCACAAATATATATGATGGCATCTCCAGCTCCTGCATATAGTATTCACACAAGAAATTGGTAGGAGTGATCTCTGGTTTCTCCTGAGAAACCATTAAACTGGACCCAGTCTTTGAGAAGAGCTCCACACAAAAGGACAAAAAGCAAAGTTTCAGCTCTAAAACACTCCCGCTGATGCCTGTTGGCAGCCCAGAGCACCACTGCCCTAGGCAAGGAAATTGGGATGCACCTCTGGCACACAAACCTACCACTCTGACAGAGACCATGATGCTACACCACCTTCTGCATCCTCTTCTGGCACCTCAATAGTGAAATAAATATTTTTGCATATGCATGGAAAACAAATTAATGTTATATACCCAAAGTTCTGTGCATGCTTCAGATTTTAAAATTAATTGTAGATTTAGGCATTTCTTTACCTATAACAGCTAAATCATACTGTTTACCTAGGTCCTTCCTGGCACCTTTTAAAATCCATCAGGACCAGAGGGTGCCTCCTGGCATGGCTGCATGGGAAAAGCCAAAAGAGAACAAACACACTGGCCTTAAAGCAAATACCTGCTGTAATCCATCCTGCTCTGAGTGCTGCTGCAGGCATGTGCAGCTACCCATCCTACTCTGCACAGCTGAGACATAAGGTGTTCCTGGTGCAAACTCATCATTTGAAGTGGAATGCTGACAGGGAGTTATTTATGGGAAATTGTGCCTGAGAAATGTGTGCATATAGTGCAGCACATTGAAGGACACCCAGTCAGAGTGCAAAATCATCCAACAAGTTTCTTGCAAAGCCATTTTTGTTTTTTTTTTCTCTTGGAAAAACAACAGCTTGAAAGATACTTGGCAGTAGCTTGAAAGCTTATTTTGCCATCTGATCACTGGTGGAAGTGACCCTGCTGTCCAGGTGTTCCAGCTAGACTGTTTGTCTTGCTCTGTATCACTACTTCCTTCCTGAGATAATAACGAAATCACGAAATTGGTTTTCTGTGATGACCACTAGGAGGAATTTTAGTTCTCCTTCTCTTGTCACTCAGTTACTATTTTTGTCAGGTCTGTCCCTGTGTATTTACCCTGCTACATCTCTCCTCTGGTCCAAAATAAATGGTCTGTGGGAGAGTGAGAGAAAGAGTCCAGTGCCTGGACCCCACTGCATAAGAATTACAATGCAAGACAGAGCACAGATGGACGACACTGCTTGGAGTCTTCATTTCTGAAAAGAGACTGGCAGAGGGGTTTGGAAAAACAAGGAAAAAAAAAACTGGAGAAACTAAAACTATCCCCAGCTCTACATTACCCAGTATTCTAGTACTCTGCCTTTGGAAATCAGCACTCATGACCATGTAGTATCAGTCACAGGTCTGCAGGCAGCAGCCCCTGAGGACTCCAAATTTAACACATTCCTTGGCCAGGAGGACCACACTTCCAGGAGGCTTTCCTACACCTGGCTGCAGCTCAGGGAAGCACTGGACTAGCTGGTCTGCCTAAAGTACCACAACCATGACAGCAGGCAGAGAGTGTTTGCCCTCACTTCTGTTTTTCCACAAAACACCAAGCACAGTCACTCAAGGTATAAATCTCCTTGGCTTCGGACAATGTGCAAGCTCCAGGATAGGCTGGGCTTCTAGACCCTTTGCACACCATAATGTTGTTTTAGCAAGCTGTCAGTCTGTGGATTGTTTTGTCTAAAATCCAAAAAATTTCTGTCTTGGTGGATACCTTAAAAAAGTGCTTGCTGGCACCTAGAGTTTTCTCAGAAGTTACTTCTTCATGACTTTTTCCCTTAACTGAATGTTTTCTTCCTTCATTATTTTAGTTCTTTAGCATTGATTCTTCTAATTTTATTAGAGAAAAAGTTGGTGCTCTGGACAGAGCAGAGGTAGAAAACAAAACAAAACAAAAAGAAGATAATAGCTCAATTTCAGATTATTTTAGTGAAATAACCCAAAACCTGGATTTCCCTTTATGTCTGAAAAAAATGGCCTGAGTTCTCATTCACATGATGCTATTCATGAAGTCTCCAGTTTTTACTGAGTCTGCTGGAGCCTAAGGATGGAATGCTAAACTGAGTGAAAACACACCGTTCTGAGTTACCTAGAAATCAGGGCTAGATGTGCTACAGCTCAAACTTCAGCTCAAGAGTTGCACTGTTACACCTTGTCCCACCAGCAATGGAATTCTGAACCAAATTATTCTTCTCAGAACTTCCCACTTTTTCAGTAATCCAGACTCAGTTTTAATCCTGGCTGTGACATTACTGGGCTGAACTAAAACCTAGAGTTGAAACACTTCTGAACTCAGTCAGTGCAAATCTGGATCTAGATTTACAGGGCATGTCTGTGCCTCCCATCATGTGAATATATTGTAATTAATAATAGCTGGGACAGGGCCCTTCCCCCCCGCCCAGGTCCTGCAGCACTTTATAAGAAGGGACATTCCTGTTCCTCCTATTCTGCAAGTGAGGAAACTGAGGCATAAGACGACAAGCCACCCATAGTCGGTAGCCCAACAGTCATTTTGGTAGGTCACACTCAGCCCACATAGTACTCCTATGCAGGCAACAAAGCTGCAGCTCTTTATTTGAATTAGTACTGCAATGGCAGCCTGATTTACAGACTCTTCTGCTGCTGTGGTCAAAAATTAAGTCACTTTTCAGCATGGGGGCAGACCTGCCAACTGTAATTAAAAGCTTTCCTTTGAAATATGTGTCAGACTTTACACATTGTGAGAAGTGATTCTCATAATATGAGCTTTCAGGCTGTTCCACTGAACAACACCATGTGGCTAACCACTTCTCTGCTGGGTCCCAACAGCATCTGTTCCCTTGCCAACATTTTACTGGAATTCCATGGGAATCAGCGCAGTGTGCAGCTCTGCCAGGTAGGGCCAGAAGCAGTTAAGAGGTTAATAGACTCAATCCAACTTCAAACAACACATGAACCTCAGAGGTGAGCCCAACAGAGGGCTGTCAAATGAGGAAAACAGATAGACTTTGTGATGATTTGACTAATTACAGGAGAGGTTGTCTCATGCAGATGGTACTCTTCCCACCCTTTCTCCAAGACATGCTGGCTGGAAGGGAGTCATTGATCACAGCTTGTGTGAGAGTCTTAAAACTCTTAATGCAGGGAAGCAATCAAAGGCAACTACATCCCTAAGTCATCTAGGCTCTGATGAAAACCGTTGCATCAGCTCCCTGGTCTGGAAGGATCTATCTTCAAAATTTCAGCTCCTGCTGGGAAAGTATAATACCATCCTGGCTGCTCCCCAGCAGCTTGCTCTGCCTTCAGCAGGGGCTTTTCCTGCAGCAAACACCTCGCCCACCACTTTCCAGCTGGATTAAGCTGTGTGCAGAGACCTCAGAAAGCTTTTTTGTGACATTTTCAGAGCACCTCATCTCCAGCCAATTCAGAAATACTGCTAGCGCAGCCACCTTGTGGCATTGGAGTATCTGCACTTTCAGTCCCAGGAGACAACAGGAAGCACAGAGTCCAGCCAGAATGTAAAATAAATACATAAAAGTTAAGCAAATATTTTTTAACCTCTCAAACAGGTTTGGGTTTTTTTTGATTCAAAGTCATAATAATACTTAGCACTTACAGTGTACTTTATATCTTGAAAGAACTGTGCAGTCTTTAACTATTTAGGTTTTGGGCAATGGTCTGGACCAGCTCATTTGATCTGAATTGGTCCTCTCGTGCCTGGAAAGTATATTTGAGAAGTCATAAAAAAGAAGCAGGAATATAATTTGTGTCTTTTTGGTTCTTGTTTCAATTTTGCCACTGAGCCTGTTCATAGGAAATCATTCCACTTCTTTTTACCTCACTTTACCCAACTGACTACGTTTCCCAGCCTCATTTGCAGAGGTGAGATTTAATTCCAATGTTGCATCTAAGGTCATCTGACAGTTACTACACAGGTGCAGATGTTTCTCATTTTTCCTCACTTGTGTGGTGAAAATGAAAGCCTAAATTATGAATGAAATATATACTAGCAGCCAAACAGTTCAACCCATCCACAGTTACCTATATTGTTCTAGTCGTAATCTCATCCACTACCCAAAGCACAAGGGTTTTGAAAATGTTACAGTAAAATGTGTAAATAGATGAACCATATGCATGAAGAAAATTCTCTCGGGTCTCAGTGTATGTCTATTGTGGCTTGAGCTCTCCTTCCAAGTCTTGTTTTTCCAAGAGTCAGCTTTAAAGCTTGCATAGCTACTGGACCAGTTTATGATCTAAAGACATATTTACAAGTTCAAACCACTTCAGGATCTAATTATATTCTGGACACACTACAATATTTGGATGCCAAAACATCCATATTCTTTGAAATGAATGTTTAGTAGCTTTCTCAAGAAGACCTCATTTCACAAACTCCAGTTACAACAAGTGAACACATGTTCCTCCTTTTGTTTCCTCTTTTTTTGCTGAATTTGAGAGAAAAAAAAAAAGTAATCATACCACAATGGAGAACACTTCATTTTCTCATTAAAAAGTACATTTCAGCAGCTTTTCATCACACTAACCCTGCCACCTCAGCTTTCTGTGAAAGGAACTGCTGTGAAGGAAACAATCTTCTAGCAGCTAGAGCAGCATGGAGAAGGGACACAAAGAGTCATGGAAAAGCAAGTGGAGCCTTTCTCCTAAGAATCTAGCAGGTGCTAAAGGAGGCTCAGTTTAAGGGGTGCTGCAGTCATTAACTAAGGCCTTTTTTTCCTCAGGCAGGTTCTTTATTCCCTCACCTTGACAATCCTTACTGAGCCAGAAATTGCACAGCCTGAGTGGAGGTGAGCAGGGCTGTTCTGCCTAGATCTGGTCCTTGCCCTGTACATCATACAGCGCTAAGCCAGCCACTGCTGCCTTGATTTCCAGTATTGTTCCAGAAGTTGGGAAGCTAGGGAGTGTGCTGATCTCCATGGATGTGGAGGTTGCTGGATGCTTTGCTGGACATTCTCAGGACACAGCAGAACCAGCCCAAAGGCATCAGAGAAAGGAAATGAGGGCCAGAGGAAGTTTCTTACAGACTTCAGCATGTCCTTGGTGATGTTCAAAGTGTGGGTGTGAAGACAGGACAGCAGAAAAAAATGGGAGCTCTGAGAAGAGGCCATACAGTCGGTCATGCTCCCAGGACAGAAAGCTAAATCTGGTGGTGAAAAGAAGCCCAGCCCTTGCATGGGAGAGTGTATCATGTCTCTGCATGGTGCAATTCCTGCTGCACGCAGCAGCTGGTGAAAAGGCAGGGAGCTGCTGGTGAGGGAAAGCTGGAGGCCTAGCTTCTTTGCATTCCCAGGACCTAGTGCAGCGAGCCTCAGTAAAGAGACTGCAAGCGGTGGGTGATATGCCACCCCTATGTGCATATGTCAGAGCCACATCATAGTGCAACCTATTTGCCATGTCTAGAATTAAGTTTTTCAAGTTTTGTTTCTCACAACTGATCATTTAAAATTCCTGTGATTTTTCTTTCTGCTTATTCTCCATAGACATTGCCACGTCTTTGATCTCTACATAAATACGTGCAGCTCTCGAACACACTGTTTACATAGATTAAAAAGTATCCTAAACCTTACATGTACACACTGATAACCCCAAATCTGATTTGTGATTGAGTACCTGAAAATGGCTTTTATTCTCTGGAATTTTAAGGTTTACAACAACAAGCCAGATGTCTTCAACAGCACAGGCTTTCCCCTTTGAAAATAGCAAACACCAGCTTCCACGGTAAGGTCGGATCTCCAGCAGCAATGCCTCTGAATACCAGAATGGCATTTGAGCCTGTGAATTTCACTGTGATCCACAGAGCCAGTTTTATCTTCTATGAGAAGGATCAGTTTATGCATCATCCTGACAGTACAAGTATCTTGAGAGAGGTATGTTGTATCCTAAGTTCATCTCTGAACCACAAAAACCAGACCACAAAGCATAGTGTGATATGAAGTGTGGAGTAATTTAAATTCTATTAAGCCACAGTTGAATTTGTACCATTTCTGTATGTGTTCAAAACCTGATTAACTGTATTTCAGTAAGATAGCCTCATCTTTGCAAAAGGAAGGCATGAGAAATGTTAGTGCTAAATCAAGATTATGAAACTACAGAATTAACAAATTCCTTAAGGCCAGTAACTTTCACAGTTTCTTAAATTCCAAGATTCATTGTACCTTCATAAATACCATCGCTGACTCTCAGGACTTTAATTATAATTTAAAATATGCATTCTGGGCAGTGTTTTTACCAGTAGATCTACATACCAATATAGACTACAGTGAAATGACAGAACAGCTCGTGTGTCTACAACAACATCAATACCGAAACCATTCCAACTTATTAGACCAAAATTATTAAAACCTCACAAACTTTCATAGATCCATTAACTATAAACTGCAGTTATTAGAGACTGTTTTCCTTGTTTGCACTTACCACACATCTTCCCTGAATTAAATCTTGCAGATTTAGGCACATGATTCATAAAGAAAAGCAGTGTAAGATCAAGTCAGAAAGGTTTTTCTGTAGTGCCTGTACTGGGATTTCTGCCTTAGAGAGCAACGAACTAGCAGTGCCCATATTGATCCAGGGTTACAGGAGTCTGATGTGCAGGGCGTGGAGACTTTTAGGTGAAGAGGGAACTGTTACCTTATTGATGAGGTTAATACAATATGCCCACATTTGTATTCAAGACTGCACTGCTTAGCTCAGCTCATCTAAAGCAGCATTAGCTTCGGGTAGCCTGTGGTTGTTTTTAAAAAGCCACAAAAGCTGAAAAGAGGCTTCCTTCTGCACATTTATTTCTGCGAGCCTCTAGACAGGTAGAGAAATCACAGCAGTGCAGGTACAGGAAAGATGTTATCGGCTACACAATTATTTTTAGGAACAAGATGCCACAAAGCACTAGTTTAAATGATGCAGAGCACATGTATTAATGGAGCATGATGGGTAGAATGAGTTCACTTGGAATTGCATAAAATCCTGAAGCAGACATACACTGAATAAAGACGGGCCATTTATGGCTAGAATCAGCACATGAAATTACCATACAGTAAGTCACAAATGCCTGGAAATTTACCTCACCAAAAAGAGATACTGTGATAACATTTACCAGAATATTTTTTTTCCACCTGGCCCTTGGCACTTTAGTCCTTTTCAAGTGTCTGACCACCTCCATGTGCTTCGGAAACTTCTCTGCCAATTCCAACAAGGCTTGAGAAGATCACAGGAGTTTTCACATACTTGGCTGCCTCAACTTATTAAACAGTCTCCTTATAGGATGTTTATATTTTTCAGCTTATACCCCAAAAATCTGATGTTCTTGGACAAGGAAACGTGATTGTGGGTGGGCTCAGGACTTTCTACTCTCTCTACTTTCCTACCTGGTCTAAGGAAAGTTCTTTAGATTGGAAAGAGGCTTCTCCCAAAATTCTCTGGGAGGTGATTTCACAGCCCTAACTCACAGTGATTGGCTCTTAACCATATGTAAGGCCAGTCCTTCAGCTGATAAAAAAGGTTAGAGGGCCAGAGGTTTAACCCTCCACACTGTGTAGGACAACCATGTTGCCAAGGGCTGCAAAAGTAAGATATACATTTTACAGCTGTAATGCATACATCACCCACTAAACGCTTCAAGTGAGGACCTGTAGACCTTTAAAAGCATACTTTTTAGTGAAAACGTCTACATGGATCCAATGATGACTATGAAAAAAAGAATTCCCTCTGTCCCACAAACCTCATACCTTCCTCACTCCACCTTATTTTTAAGGGAAGCCAAGACAAAGAGAGAGTAATGTGTTAGAGGTCAGAAACGCCAGACTCTCCTTCCTGGTAATGCCTTGCCTGAGAAGATGTGTAGAAAATCCATGTTGCCCTACTGGTCTTGAATGCTAGTTTACAAAGTTGGGGCAGGATACTTTTGCCCTGAAGTAGTCTTCTTCACTCCATAATATCAACCTAAGGGGGAAAAGGCTCTTCCAGAACATGACTTAAAAATCTTTCCAAGACAAATTATGAGGTGGGACAAATGAATAATGTCTTCATAGAGCCTGTATCCCTCCAGGGAGAGATTAGAAAGGCATAGGAAATTACTCTGTAGGCATCTGTACTGAAGATGTTAAGGCAAGTGAATTTTACCAGAAGAGATTTTCCTAAAGATACTCAAGGCCTCTGTTTTAAAGTAATTATAGGAAAAATTTCTGTACAAGACACATGGAGCTCCTGAAGTAGGTTAAATGTAGGGTGACAGAAATTAATAAGGGACTGAGCATCTCTCCTATGAGGAAAGGCTGAGGGAGCAGGGCCTGTTCAGCCTCAAGAAGAGATGACTGAGAGGGGACTTCATCAATGTCTAAAAGTATCCAAAAGGTGATGTCAAGAATGAATCCAGACCCTTGTTGGCAGTGCCAAGCAATAGGACAAGAGGAAATGGGCAGAAACTTATGCACAGGAAGTTACAGACACATGCCTAGTCTGAAGAGCCTGTCGTCCTAGGAGTCATAGGTAGAATTCTCCTCAGTAATAGCCATTAACTGAACCAGACTGGAAGAGTCAGGTGGGCTTTCCAGAAAACCTTCAAGGCTGGTGAACACCCCTGAGTGACTTGATCTTGTTTTGCCACTGTTTGTCCACCAGACAGGAAAATTGCTGTTGAGCAAGAGATCCTGAAAGTACTATGCACATCAGAGAGATAGTGTTGCCAATTCTTCTCACTCATCTATATCAATCCTATTTGATAGCAGTGGGATATATTCATCCAGAGAATGCCTGACTGTCAGCAAAAAGGACAACTCTTCTTTCCACCATTTTTCTTCCTGCAAACATTAAGGACCTGGTCTCTTAACTCTTTCTGTCATGAAGAACTTGGTCCTTTAATGTGGGTCCAAAGTCACTGCTACTGAACATATGCTTCCCAGATGGACCTAATTAAGACTATGTGGAAGCATTTGGAGGTGAATAAATAGAGAAAGAGGAAACTGGCTTAGTGGGAGGTCTATGGAAAGAGCTGTAGAGAGCCGAGAATTGGGAGACCACTAGAGTGACCACCTGATGTCTCTCACTGAGAGCCACAAAGAGTGGAGGGCTTGTGGACTGAGTTTTTCATGTTATGGAGTCAAGCTTGAGGGCCAAAGGACATGGGGAACAATGGAAACAGAGCAAAAAAAAAAAAATCTCATTGTGTGTCTGGAGAAAAGCAACTCTGAGACATTGTAACTGAGACATTCCTGCAGGGAAGGGCAAGAGAGCAGCTAGAGAGGCTGTCCATAAGAACAGATTATGAGCTATGGACATTGCAGAACACAGTATTTGCCATGTTTGTAATACCTCCGCCTGTAATAGAGCTGATTAATTTTCAACCATTTGTATGGCTGATTAATGCTACTTCTCTTTTATCTCCCCAGAGAGACATGTTTTCATGAAGGGTAATATTGTAAAATTCTCAAAGAATTTAGAGATTTTCCTTACCCGCTGCAACAAGTTGCCCCATCTCCCTCTCCACATAGGGCATCTGACAAGTTCTCATTCCTTCAGTACACTCACACCTGAACCCACTTTTCAACAAGAAGGAGCTGAGGTTCTGCAATTTTGCAATCAATGAAAAGCCCTGGGAAGTGTGAAAGAGAGTTAGGTTGACAATAAATAGAGCATAATTTGAAATTACTAATGTGAACATGAAGGGCAGGAACACCTGTAGCATCATGGTTGTAAATTCTTCAGACCAGTGATTGCTCGAGGCCATGGACAGAGTACCTGAAGGAATGGGACCACACTAGAGTTTTTTTAAAATTCTGTCATGCCAACTCCATCATCTCTCAGATAAGGTCAGCAACTCATCTCCTGTACACACACTTACAGATCTTATTAAATCCAGGTGGAAAAGTGATATCATGGTTGTGAAACTAGGACTGGGTTTCATACAAAAACAGTTTTGCACACCAGGATTTTTATGTGGTCTTGAGAGATCTCAAGATTTGTATGTTAGTGGTGCAGTTCCATAGCCATTGTTATTTTTTTGGAAATGTTTTTTTAGAAGTCCTGTAACCTGCCACAGGAAAATTCATTGACTCCCTTAGGGACAATTACCAATTCATCTCTTTACATCCAGCCTAAATTAAGTAACAAAAACTGAAGGCCTCAGATTGATCAAAGAGAAAGTTATTTGTGATCTCATCTCATCCTTCAAAAAGGTCACAGAAAAAAGAGCAATACAGTAGTATTCATGACCTTGTAAGAATGCACAAATAAATCTGAAGACTCTGGAAATGAAGCAGTTCTCCTTGGTTGAGGAATGAGTCTTCCAGAGGCTGCTCAGGCAGTTTAGCGGGTTTCTGAGCAGAATGATGGGAGGTGGGCAGGGCTTTGAGTGCCTCTATCAGGTCAGGGAATCATTTCAGAGTAAAGCATTGAGAGAGAAAGACAAGTGCAAGCACAGCTGTCACAAAACAACTACAGCACTTCAAGCAAAACAAACACTGAACTGGGTTTGGGGAAAAAGTTGGCAAATATACCTAGTTCTTCCAGACAGGAGAAAAGCTTGATTCTAACTTTTTTATTAAGTGTTTTGCTTCCCATCAGATCATCCCATTTACCAAATACCTACAGGCATTTTGCAAGACAGCACTGCAGATTACACGGGTTTCTCTGTATAAGAGCTTTAACACTACGTCCTTCCCATTTCTCCCCCTCTCCCAGAGTTTTTCTCCCCAGTTCTGAGTGCTTTCCAAAGTCTGACTCCAGCCCCCAGATTCAGGGATGGGATTTTTTACTCAGGGAAGACTCCCTTAAGCTGCAATAGTTCCAGGAATATGTCTATGGGACAGCAAAGCCCCAGAAGAAATATGAAATTCATTTTTTAACTAAAATTATGATTTATGAGGAGCAGCTGAATAGACTGTGAGAGGTTTCATTTTAATAGATTTGAAGGCCGGAGTGATTTGGAACTGTATATGCCTACTCATTTGTGAGACTTATACATTGCATGTGTGTCAGGCTCCTTTCTCTACTGTCCCTGTGTTTAGGCTCACTTGCGATAACCATGCACTTTCAGCACTCCACATAACACTAATGGAGGGTTTTGTTAAAAAAACTCTTGAGAATTGAAGGATGGAGAAATTTAGTGAATATGTTAAGCAGGCCCAGGAAAACCTGGGACCAGGCAGGCTGAGATCAGGCCTCAGGGTTACCATGTCTTAATTTCAGTGTCTCAGTTGCTCTCTTTCCTCCTCATTCCACTACTAGTGGCTGCTTTTCTTGAACCAGAGCCTCATCACACATCTCTATGTTATTGCCACAAGCGTCAACTCATCTCCAGGGATGCCTCAGATACACCACAGGGTGGTGAAGAGCAGGCTGGGGGCTTCCCTGGGCTACTGGCAAGCTCAGCAGTCAGCTCCAGGGCTGGTGGCCCTGGCCACCAGGAGTTCTTTGATGTTACTGCTTTCATTGTAACTTAGACAAAAGCAGCTGAGCTCCCGGCACAGAAATGAAGATTAACACACTGAGAAGAGCTGATGTTTTTCAGAGAAACAGGTGGAAACGTGATCTTAAAAAGTCACACAAGAATGAATGAGCCTATTCAAGCATAACTGTCAGGCTCTGTCTACCTAATCTACTGCCCTGCCATGGACAACCTCAGCATGTCAAGCACATTCTCTCCAAAAGGCAGGTGTGCACACTTGGACCTGGCCCCATTTCAGTAATTCCATATAGAGTCTTCCCTCCTATGCCAGGTCTGCCAGGGACAACTATTTAAATTTTTAATTATGTGTTCATTCCCTAGCTCTGGCTAAACCATGAAGAAGGGGGCTAACTTGGAATCATTTTCATAACTGTGAAGTTTTTATTTGGGCTGGTATACTACATGTGAGGGTTTTAAGGATATTTTCGTGGTCTAAGTCTCCCATTACCATGGCTGAAACAGTTAGTGAGCTTTGACATATTTTCCTTGGCAAAATATCTTTAAAATTGGTAAGAATCCTATCTTCAGTTTTGAATGTCAGGAAAATATAGGGTGAAATTATGAATATGTTTGACTACCTAAAGGTATCAGGAAGGATTTTCAAGAACATTAGTAGGTGTCAAACTGGGCTATTAGAAATCAACTGTAACTTGAAGTTCCCAAATCTCTTTTAAAATCTGGCCTGAACTATGCTTGAGTATCCTCTTTACCACTTAAATATGTGGATGAGAAAGTAGCTAAATACTGTTTTCTTATATCCAACAGAAGGCACTAAAAACCAAGTGGGTTTTCTACCATACAATTACAGAGAAAATTCCTCTGTTAGTTGGCAGACCGGCTTCAGTGAGTGTAATAATAAACATGTGGCTACTTTTGCTCTCCTCCTCATTTTCAAATGTAATTGTATGTTGCTTATAGTGTTTTGTAATGTAGAAGCCCAGCAGATAAGAGAAAGTCTGTCTGATTGTTTTTCTTGCACTTAATAGAGAACTTGTCTGCTCTGGTGGAGCATTGGTGAAGATAAATATCCTTTTGTTTTACAAATAACTATGTATTGCTATGTAATACCTAGTATAAAATTTTAAGATAATATTATGTAACATATAATATGTTTCTAATCATTCTATATAGCGATAACTAATGGCTAATACCCCTTATTTCTAATTATTTCACCACTGTTGGGATGGCAACATGAAGCAAGCAAGGTCAATGTCTCAACAGAAAAGAGGGTTCAACATTACATGGAAGTGGTGCTTGTGCCATCTCATGTAGTGGCCAACAAGAATTAGTAGAGCTTTAATGGTCCTTTCACCCCAGATAAATTGGAAAATAGGATCAGAATTCATTTCTTCCCAGTCCACCTCCCATGTGGCTTCTTCTGAAAGAGATAGAACAAGATCTCTTCAGTGGCACTGTGTGTTTTATTAGTGCTGGAGTCAGCTCCCTATCCCAAGTATTTCAAGTATAGGAGCATTTGGAAGTAGAGCTGGTCTCATGTCAAAAAACTATACCAACTTGAAAAGCTATACTTTTATACTAATCTCTTTGCCACTACATGCAGATTTGAGCTAAACCCAAGACTTCATAGCTGAGTAGCTATGGAAATGACTGTTGCTAATGACTTCTGCATCTAACCTGTAGGTGGAAAGTGGCTCAGCTCCTAAAGTCTAGAAAAAAGTCACAGTAAATCCCTGTGACTTGAAAATGTGATACATTCAGAGGCATACTTGTACACTCCAGAAATCCTCCTTCACACATGGTAAAATTAAAGCTGTGGGGAAGTCATATTGTCAAGGTGGGTTGCATATATGTTTTTGCAAGTGTATTTATGTAGAGTTTTTAGATCATAAAACTAGAGGCCTTGCTTAGGCAAAAATCCAGCTGGCTGAACTGAAAATGTTGCCTTATTCAGCCTGCAAAATTGGGCTGGGAAAGCATGTTTGTGCATTCTCTGAGCATGCTAAAGATCAAGGAAAAGGTTGCCAAGACTTCTTAGTTGTGTCTCTCTCCCCAATACGTAGCAAAGATGCAGGTAAAATTCCCATGATTTTCAAAGAGGCTGCAGAATTTGGCCCACTGGCTATCAAAACAGCTCTGAAGAGTAGAGTTGCTAAATTATTCCAACACCAGACAAATGGATCTGCCTAACTAAGCCATAACATTTGAATTATT
Source organism: Passer domesticus (assembly GCF_036417665.1). NCBI lineage: Eukaryota > Metazoa > Chordata > Aves > Passeriformes > Passeridae > Passer > Passer domesticus. The sequence goes on from NC_087476.1 coordinate 86,559,707, forward strand.
AATGTTCTCTAATAAAGGGGATAAAGTGTCTGTAGAACAGAGTGTTTCAGAGCTCTGTTAAAGATCATGCCTATTTTAATTTAGAAGTTCAGCTTGAGGAGAGACAATGCTGGCATTGTGTTACAGAGATTTAAAACAAGTCTGTCTTGAGGATTTTCCTCTGTCCTTATCTGTAATAATAGAATTTTAAAAAGAGTCAGAGCAAGAGCAGCAGCACTGGAAAATATCCTTCTCAGAAACTATAGCAGACAGGTCACAACATTTTTAAACAATGATAGTAACATTTATTCTATCAAAGCCATTTTATGTTTTATTTGGAACTCTGGCGCCTTTATTTTTTTAAGCTCTCATAACATGACACTAATTACAGACATCAAGATGCTCTGTGGAAGATACCAGGCACAATCCAGATGCTGCTTCTTTTCCTTTCTCTGCACTCCCACCCCAGCCCTTTTGTGTGCATTACATCATTGCACAGTTTATTTTAAAAGTGCCTCAAAAATGCAATGATAGTAATCGTAGACAGAAGGAAATTTATGGTGAGCACCTCTGGCCTGCAAATTCCTTTACAAAGCACTCCTGCTGCTCATCACAAGACCTTCTTGCTAGCAGAGACTTGAAAACACAGGGGCTAGAAAATGCAGTTTGGGTGATGTGTTAAAAAATTTTGGGCTAAAGTAATTTTCATCTTAGGACCACAAGCACATGCTGCTTCTTCTTCCCTATCTCTTGCATGAAATGGAAATGACTAGATCAGTCAGAGGAGTGGGTAGAAGGGTTGGTGTTGCTCCCCCTGGGAGACTGAACTGCCACAGTGCACGGGGTTGGGTGGGAGCCCTGCTTGGCACTGCCACCCCAGTGAGCACCCACAGTGCAGGTTTGCAGGGAAACCTCCTGAGAGAGACCCATGTTCCAGCATGTCAACCAGCCTGGAGAAATACAAAGCAATGTGCAGGCTATGTCCCCTTTGTGTCACAGCTGGCTGCAAGAAGTCATTGCCATGTCATGGGGAGCTGGTGATCTCCACAAAACACCCACAGATGAAATAACCAAGAGCCCTCAGACACTGATGGCAACACTGAAACTGAAGTATCCTGTGGCTTTTAGAAATATCGGTCAGCTGCTGGTAGCAGGTGGTAAAATTACCATTCAGGTCTCCAAATTTTTGTTTCCCGTTGACTTGACCACATGAGCATCTCTAGGCTACATGTGACATTTTGACTGGAGTAGCATCAACCAGGAGAGCATGTGAGCCATGACCCGACCCTTTACATGCCCCCACTGCATCACAGGGGTTCCCCACAACTCATACTAGGTTATTCTGGGCCTCACTGGCACCACAGAAGTGTCCAGCTTTGGTCAGAACAACGTGGGCTTAGCACTGCTGTGTGACATCAGCCCTTGGAGATTTGGTAACACATATGCGCAGGCCTGCCATGATGCAAGGCTAAGAGACAGCCTCCTCTCTCCCATTTTCCCACAGACAGAGCTCACGGGATGAAATCCCAGCCTTGTTGAAAGTGTGATCAGGATTTCAGCTGAAATGTTGCAACAAATGTGTTTGTACTGCAGAGTAAGCAAATAAAGTGGCAACACTACACCAGTGGAGAACAGGAAGCTTTTGATGACATTGGCTCTAATTTTTTAATGTATTAAGATTTCCATTACCCTCAGGCTCATTATTCAGCAAAAAGTAAACACCAATAAATCTGAAATAACAAGTGAAACACATGCACTTGAGAAAAAAAAATAATCCTAGGAAATGTTCTTTCTTTTAACGCATTATAAACAGTCAACACAGCAATATCAGAGTGACTATGAAGCATCTAAACACATTCCATCCTCCAAAACAAGGGTGTCATGAGCCTGCAGAGATGCAAGGCTTAGGTCTTGGGAAGATCTTATAGGATCTTGGATGCCACTTCCCTAGAACTGTTCAAGACCAAGTTGGATAGGGCAAACTGGTCAAGTGGGAGGTGTCCCTGTCCATGGCAAGGGTTTGGAACTGGATGATCTTTAAAGCCCTTTCCAATCCAAACAATTCAATGATTCTGTGATCCAAAGATCTCAGGGAGAAAGAAGGGAGGATCCATGGCTGGAATTCAGTCATTGATATCTTTCATGCCCGTGTCTGAGATGTTCCTTTCCAGCAGTAATGGCAAGGAGTGAATGAAATGTGTTGATCCTCCTTTCCCACTCCAGCTCTGTCAGGAGTGGTGGAATCTGCACCCACCTCCATGTCTCCACTGTGCTGTCAAGTGCTCACACTCTACTTCATGAGTATGAAAATCCTGTGTCTTTAAGTACTACAAAAGTCATTTTTCCAATAGAAGAAAGATTATCTTTTTTGCCACAGTCTTTTAAAATACCTTGTATACCTCTGAGTAGATCTAAATTCTTCCTTTTACGTTAAGCTGTGGAAGGTTTATTCTACATTTCCGTAAGTAGCCATTTTAACTTTTCCATTTTCCTTTTTTAAACAGGAAACCTCCCCACTGCTCCTCCACTTTCTCTAAGCTCTTTGTTTATATTCTACTTCCATTACCAGAATTATTCTTACATTTTTCCATCCCCTATTCTGAACAAACATTTACACTGACTCTGAATGACTCGTATTATATATAAAGGGAAACAACAAAGAAAGAGGGAACAAAAGTAACATCTCTGTGAGAGGATGAAATGTGGCTGCTGCCTCCTTGATGATAGCAGCCATGAAAGGAAACTGCTGGCATCCCTGGCCACAGGACCATGCCAAAAATGCAGAGATGCAGCCAACGCAAAGCAGAGTCGTGTGAATCACAGTCATATGGGCCATGGTTCACTAAAGTAAATTATGTCTTCCAAGACTCCAAATTCCCCAGAGCATGTCATGATACATGGAAACAGAAGCAATGGACAGAAAGAAAGGGCTGAAATTCTTTCCCCTTCTTGAAAGGAGATCTTCCTTAAAATCCAACATCCTCCTGTACATTTACAAGGCCACATGTCTTAACGCACTAAGCATGAGACCAAAAAACACCTCTCTTTCCCTTCTTCTGCTGACCTTTTGTGTCTTTTTCTCTAAATATTCCACCATCATCTCATTAGTAGGGACATGATAATCTATAAAAAGAAGGGAACTTCCCACTTCTGTTCATATGTTCTTCATATTTTTGTAAATTCCAAATACTCAGTTTGCAAAGTTAGTACACATGTAGGGCCTTTTCCACAGATGGTCTCCAGAAACTTTATTACTAACCATAAGAAGCAGGAAAAGAATCTGCTTGGAGGTCCCAAGATGGATTTGGAGGCCTGGTGTTTGAAAAAATGAAATGTTTTTACTCAAAATCTGAATATATTTGTTCTGTAAATCATTCCCTGATAATAAACCCCCACTCTTTTCAGGGCTACTTTTTATTGTAAGCATTTTACAACTTAATTTCCAGAGAGAAGACCTTTAAGTAAAGGATCATGTGCTAAAATTTCTTGACATAGTTTATACTTTTATGTGTTATTTTCAGTTTTATCCCAAAACTGTGTTAAAATTGTCGTGGTTATGTGTCTTATAGGTCTGATTTTATTTGCATCTTCTGTGCTTTTGTGTTTGTAAAATCTGCTTTACAAATGTCTAGATATTAATTCTACTGAATTTGTCTTACAACACAGCCTTTTAACTGAACAAACAAAGTTAATCCCACCCACACACCCTAGAAAAAGAGAACAAAGTTTTTTTTAAACTCTGGCTCAGCATCTCATCTCTTCTGTGGTGATGAAAATGAATATTACATTTGCATCTATAGTGAAGCACATCAAGCTCTCTGTGGAATTTATTATGCTCTCTGCACCAAATTTTCTACCAGCAGGTCTGCCTCATGCTATTCAGAATATGTGTAATTAGAAAAGAATTTAGCCAACACTGGAAAGAATGACTGTCCATAACTCATCAGGTTAGAAAGCTGGAAGGCCTGGAGCAGGAAAGAAATGGGTGCAATTTTCAGCTGGAGAGGAAAAACTTCTTTTCTTTGCTTTCTTACTGCGAATACCTAATTTATATGAAACTCATTATCTTCTGTTTGAGTAGACAACCACATTATTGGTCCTAGCAGCCACAGGGCAGTATCTATTTTCCCATGTGACCCAGAACACAACCTTTGGATAGCTGGAGGGCAGCTCTTGCTTAGGAACACACTGTCCTGTCCTGGGCTGGCTAAGTTCCTGTTATAACTCCATGGAGAAAGCTCTGGTTTGTGTGGATCTCCATGATCTCTTGGGACTATGCAGATGTGAAGAGTTTTTGGTTTGTCCCCTTCAACAGTGCCTCATACCACTGATAGCAGAGAGCCTTAGTGGTGGCTTCTACATAATAACTTCAGGAATATTCCCCTTTCCCACATTCTTACATGAGGGTGGAGTCAATAGAGACACCTCTGCCTGAGCTGTGAGAGGGCCATATTGTGTCTAGGTATTGAACATGAGAGTCCTGCTTCTGGGACAATTAATTCTTGTCCTTGTTCATGATTTCAGGATTTTGGATTCCACTTTTGCCATCTCACAATGTCTAATTTAACTACTCTTCATATCTAACAGGCTTCTAACAATGAGGAACATATTTTTGCATTTTTCTTTTTTCCTCTTTGTAATGTCTTTCCTGAATATTCTAACCTCATCAAAATCCTTTCTCATTATCAGAACTCAAGCACTGATCTCTTCATATTCTTAACCTTCCTAGATTCTGAGTTCTGTCTGCAAAACCAAGGCCCATTCCTTTGGGAAGATCTGGCTCTCCACAGACATAGCCTTCAGATAAAGCTCACTCTTCATTTTCAAATTGGAAACATCTGCATTAACATGGCTGACATGCAAGATAAGGCCTAAGGTTCACTTTAAAAATTATTTTGATGATTTTCCCAAAACATTTTTTTCTTCCCTTGTAAGTAAAAGTCTTGATTGCTGGTTTCAATGTTGGAGATTTCCAGGAAAGGGGTTAGTTCATCTGTATTTTAAAAAGTTGACAGGGGCACTGACATATCCTTTGTCACATTTGTTAAAATACTAACAATTGCATTTTGAGTGTAAAGCATACTTCTGCCTGTCTCACTAGAGGCAAATCCCTGCTTGCTTCATTTTTCTTAATATTTTTCTCATCAATAGTTTCACTGAAGGAAGCGTTCATCATACAAGTCTATCTTCAAGGCTTCAGAGACCCAGGCTTTCTGTGAAGGGGAAGGATTTCTGTGGTAACATCACTTACAGAAACTGGTCAATAGAGGGCATGGGGCTCAGAATTTTTAGTTCATCATGATGAGTTCAGTCCCTGCATATGTGACTATGTGTCCTACTTCTTACATGATCCATGAACAGATGTCTAGGGAAAGCACGAGGCTAGGGCACATATCACAGGGTGATTCATCCCCATTACACTGGCCAGTTTCTGAGAAGCGATAGTTTGGGATTTCCTGAGGTAGCAGTTACACATGGATAATCACTTTGAAGAGTCATTGGTTGACCTATCCTTAATGAATTTGTCTCATCCCTTGCAGAATTCATTAGTATTTTTGGTCTCTGTGAGGGACAGCATCCAGGAATCCCTCTGCTGCCTTTGGAACTGCTGCCTCACATTGTTACTGGTGCTTGTCTGAGCAAATTGCAGCTAATCATTCCTGCACATTCTCTGCCAGCTTCAGCATTTCTCAGGGGTCTGGCAGATTCCAGCTTTGCCATTTCTTTTCTGAGCTGAAAAGAGCAAGACCTTATAATCCCTCCCTGTAGAGAAGTCTCCAAATGTCTATATTGTCCTTCTCTCTACATTTGCTAAATTACCCATAATCTTTTTAAGATGCAACAACATTTTAGGTCCTGGATAAGTACCATTGTAGCAGTAAAAATAACAGCATACTCCCAGCACACTCCCTTATTGCACATGCTAGGTTTTTCATTCCATGTTTAAGCTGATAAATTTCTCTTGATGCTTTTTAGCCTTTCTTTTTTCCCCCCATTTTCATTTCCTGTGAAGACAAATTCCTGTATTTTTCTTTCTAATGGTTTTGTGATGGGAGTGGGGGAGATGAAAGACATTGTCTGCTCTTCATGTCTGCAAGTGAAACAATATCTTAGAATATAAATAAAGGTATAACATAATCAAGACATACTATTAAAAAGTTTAGCTAACACATGATCATTAAATACATCTACACCTTAACAATGGGTACTTATGATGTCTCCCTCATTCCTTGCACAGTGAATAGGATCCTTTCTGTGTACTTAATCAGGACACATTTTAAATCGCACTGTATAATATAATTTGTGGCAATGCATTATGGCCAAAATATATAAAATATGATGAAGTTAAGAAGTTGCAGCTGAACTTACAATATCTTCTTCTGGAAGGAGGTATTGAATAAATTGGGTTTTGATAGCAAATTAAAATTCTTCTAAGAGCAGTATTCCTCTGCATTCTTCAGGCATAACCTTTTAAACAACTATTTCCAATTGTAAATATTCCCCTAAACTTCCATGGTATTAGGAACATAATGTATATCTTACAATGATCAGTTAACATGATGAATACAAACTTAAGAGAGCCTTTTGCATCAGGAAGTAATAATTTTATATGGGTTTTTTGGTGACAGTTGCAATTTCTGTTTTGGGAGCAGTCACATAGCTATGTTCACATATATATCTTCAAAGATTGATCAAGTTGATTTAGAGTCAGACACAGATTTTTCCCAATAGAAAGGACACAGATTTCTGTAATGGGAAAGAAAGAAACCTTTTCCCCTCAACTTTGTCACAGGAAAAATACCAGCCACAGACAAACCAGTTTCCAACTACAATGATGTACCATGAGCACTAATAAATGAAGGTAGAAGGTATGGTCTGGTGAACAATTCACAGAGAAGATTAAGCACCAGTTTTGGCTTTTACTTCAGAGTTTGTCTTTGAGTCATTCAGATGTTGAGCTAACACTCTGGACTAGAAAGCACCAGATGATTTCTCTCATGTGTCTTTTATCTTTCTATGTGCACACTCAAAAAAGATCAAGATTTGACATTAAAAAAGACAAATTCTAGAGAAAAGTTAGAGGTGCCATTTAGAAGTTGCCCAGGTCTTTCCTGCAATCTTTAACTAGCCACGTTCTTTAGAAACAAACATTCTTTCATTAGCTCTAGAATTCTTGTACTTCATTTTCCCCAGACAGGACTGTAGAACCAGCCAGCTTCACATCCTATGCAGAGTTCATTTAGTGCCTGGACAGCGTTTTGTGGTCCAGAGATGAAAACTACACAGCAATGCAAAGGCTTATCAAATGATTACAGCATTGGAATATAATTATTCAACTTGAAATTCAGCTATAAAGAAGCATGTTGAGGGAGGAAGAGCAAACACACGTGCATGAAACCTGAATCCATCAACATTTTTCAGTTCAGATTCTATTAACCGCTTCCCTTTCCTGAGTCATCATCATACATCAACCTCAAACCAAATTTGTTGCTCACTTGTGCCCAAGCAAAGGGCTTCTCTAATGTTGCCTTGTTAAGACTCATTTCATTGATTTTCTTATTCTTTACTTGTTCATGAAAAATATTTCCCCCTTCCCTCTGGAAGCATCCAGGGAAATACCAGTTAAAAATTGTTGTGTCAATCTCTCTCTCCTGTTTATCCAATCAAATCCCATCTCTCATTGAAGAACTTTTTTTGCAGTCTCTCATCACTGTGGAGATTAATTGCTGCAAGCATGACAGACTCACACTAAGTTTTAGCTATATCTATAATTAATCCTAATTTTCATCACTCCTGGCTTTGCCTACTCTCTTGCAGCTTGATTCACAGGAAATATTTGGTATAAGGGAGCAGTTATCTACCTCCTACCACAGTAATTTCATCTCTTCTGTGTTTGAGGAGGCATTTCAGAGCCCCTTTTGCAATAAAAGCAGAAATTATTCTACCTGAAGGTAAAGCACTCCTCCAAGTCAACCACAGTCCTAGAAGCCTCACAGTTGATGCCTGTTATCAATGTATCTTTCCTTATGCATACTTTCAAAAAAACAAACCAAACTAAACAAAAAAAAAAAAAACTAAACAAAAAAAAAAAACCTAAAGAGAAGAAGGATCTAATTACTGGAACTGTGATCCAGATCAGACATTAATTACATACTATTGCTGGTAAAGTTTTTTCTATTTTATGTAAAAACTAAATGGAAAATGACAGCAGTCTTTTGATATCTTTTAATTTTTTTTTGTACCTTTCCACTAGTCCTGTGGCTGCCTACATTGTGTGTGTGTGTGCATACATGTTTTCACATACATATATCTAAACCAACAATTTAAAAAAAAAATTCTTTTCTTTTTGTTCTAGACCCATGGAGACTGGCTAACCTGTTAATGGACAGCTCTTAATACAGCTCAAGAGGAGACTTCTGATGATATCCCAGGCAGCTGGAAGATGACTGAAGTTAAAAAGTAAAGCTCCATGCCTTGTGAATGGGCTCCAGAGTCCAGGGGCTTATTTTTCTTCCCACATCCCAGGTCTCACAGGTTGAGTCTCTAGACCACCCTCTGCATCAAGCTCCCTCCTTCTGAGAGCAGCTGGTTTGTGGTCTCCCATGTCCACGTTGTCCCTTGAGGCTCTGGTCAGACCAACAATGATTTCCAGCAGGTATCTGAGGAGATCACAACTATACTTGCCTATGGAGGCAGTAAAAACCAACAGTGTAAGGATCTAGATTTGCCTTCTTCCTGCCCTGCTTGCAGAGATATCTGGGGGATAATTTCACACCTGCACTTGTATTTTCGACTGTGATGTATCTCCAGATGTGCTGACTGTATTAAACAAAGTCCCCTCTAGCCCTGTGAGATGCCTCTCCTCACTCTTATTAGCATCTGCAACCATGCTGACGTCCTTGAAATACTTCCTGGCTTCCAGCATTGGCTCTCCCCCTCTCCCTCTCGCTGGGCAAGTGTGAAGATATGTGTGAATATTCCCCAAAAGCAATAGTTGTGGAGCCATCCTCCTATCACAACCAGCTGGTGCCAATGCTACAGCATTTGTCCAGCTGCCTGCACCTTCCTCAGTCACCGTCAGCCACTCTGCACTGCAGCCCAGGCTCCTTCCAAACACAGCAAAAGGAGGAGAAATGCAAATATGCCCTGTGTGGCTTCAGGGTCCTGGAGAACAGTTTGGAAGAATTGCCCTGGTTCAAGGCATGAAAGGAGTCTCCTGCCTTGTGGCAGCACCCACATTCACTAAGCCACATTTTCCTGTGGCGGCTCGGGGGCTCTGCCTGCCTCCTTCATGGCCTGGCATCTCCACAGCAGCCCTCTAGTACATCAAGAAACCTGCTGGCCTTCCATAGGATCCATCACCCCCCTCAGATCGCCTTCTCCTGAGCCTTCACAACCTCCGGGCTCTACTTACGACATGAACATCACAAAGGCAAGAACCAGCTTTTTCCACACCATAATTAAAAAGTACATAATCTTGACTTAGAAAGAGTGAGTTTGTTATAAATGGAAATATGTTAGAGGTGTTTTCATTTTCTCTTTGGGTTTCCAGCATTCCTGGTTGTCTTTCTAAGCTTTCTGTTTCAAGAACAAGGATTAGAAACCATTTATATTCCTGGACAGCTGAGTTTGTCATATAAATGTGGTTCCAGAAACTGAAGCCTTGGGAAAAAAATTGCAAGCATCCCCAGTAAAATTATGAATGTCTGCAACACCCTTTACATTTTTGAAAATCTTAGCAAGGCCCAGGAATGAATAAAGACCACAGAAATGTATAGTAGGCTCATAGAATGGATGCGGTTGGAAGGGACTTTAAAGATATCTACGTCCAAATCCCCAACCCTGGGCAGGGATGCCTTCCACTAGACCAGGTTCTCAGGGCCCTATCCATTGTTATCCATTGATATCCACGTACAAGATGGAGACCAGACTGCAATTAGACGTAAGACATCCAGTCTTGACCCTTCTCTTTGCCACAGGATTTCTGTATCACTTCAGGTCAGTGCGTCCCACGTAATTTCACTGAAGACATTTGAGTCCACTTAATTTGGGAAGGCCAGGGAGAGAGTGCTTAGCATCTTGCAGGACAGAATACTCTACATCCTTGTGTCCCATATGTAAACCCTGGACAAAGCTACTCCTTCTCTCTTACTGCCCTCCAATGAACAGGGTATTCTCTGCAGCAGGGATTTTCCCCACAGACTTGACACAATTTCAAAAACACTCAGTAACTATCAACCATAATTAACCCTCTGCTTTAATTTCTGCACTGTCATTACTAAGAAGGGGTGAAGTTTTTGTGTGTGGAAAATCACACACATTAAAAAGCACCAAATATTGACATTACCAGATAAGCCTGCCAATATATATTTCAGGCAACACATGGGAACTGTGTACCTGGAGGATCCCACGCACAGCAGGGCAGATAGTGATATGAAACTGAAAAAAAATTATTTGCTAATTTGCAATAATTAAAAGGGTCCATCTAGGAGCCAAGCTTCCTCATCATGTGTTTAACATTACTTCTGAGAAGGTCATTGCTGGCTTCTCCAGGAAGGGAGTTCCGGAGAGGGTACAGTAAGTGCACAGAGTTTAAATGAGCAGCCCCAGCCAGACATTTCACAGTCTTCAGGGATGCACAAACAATTCTGCCTCAGCAGCACAGAAACAATGCCCTGTATTCACAAAGACTACAGGAACTTCAATATTGTGTGGAGGGGAGGTGGGGGTGAGGGAAGTCTTGAAATACGGATAAATTGGTATTCACCAAGTGCCATTCCTTAATTTACAACAGTCTTTAACTTTGGAGGCAATTGCCAAGGTGCTCATAAAAAGAGAAATGATGAATATTCAGGATGTCTTCTGAATCCATTAGGCAACTGAAGATGAGGTCTCCATATGTACAACTTCAGCTGTTTTCACATGCTGGTAGAGAGAGTGCCAAGGTGGCGTCAGGAAGAAAAATGGCTCCTTAAGTTGCCAGTGGGGAGAGAGGAAAGGAGGGGGAAAAGTGTATATCAAGTGCATGGAAATGAAAATTTGTTTAAGCGTAGTAATTCAAACTAAATGTGCTCTGCATGGCAAGGTGTGAACCCAGCTGTTGGAGCTATCTGGCACAGGCAGCTCTGTGGACAGGTGTGTGTAGGATCAATGTCAAGTTAAAAAACTGTCACTGAAAGGTTTTCATTTTCCACACCATCCCCTCAAGGGTTTCAGGGAGCCTGAGGACAAGGAAAGGCTCAGGCTAGACCAGGAAGAGGGAAAACTTGACTTACAGAGGCTGACAGAAGCTCTGTATCTGGCCTGAGAGAGAAGCAAGTCAGTGCTGGAGCAGGCTTTCTCCTTGATCTTCTTCCCCCTCTCCACATTTCCCTCTCTGACAGCCAGTATCCCAGATAAGGTCGACAAGGTTCTTACAATCACAGTTGGTAACTGATGAGGAAAACATGCTGTCCAACTCTTACGTCCCAGAAAATAATGTCTTCTGGATGCCATGAATCATGGAGGATCACAGGCCATTAATCACCAAAGGGAAGGGTGGAAGGGAAGAGTTTAATGTCATATGTACCAAACACAGCCATTCTCTGGGGAATCTCAAACCTGGCATGATTTATTTTGCTTTCTCAGGGAGAAATCACAAGGCGTGGAAGAATAAATAATGCCACAGCCTCCTGAGTTCATCTGGTAGTGAGGTCAAAACTCCCACCAAGGAGAAGAGGTGTTTGTCATAGAAGGTATATATTTCCACAGCAGGTATCGGGGCACTCCAGAGTCAATGTAAAGGTTTTTTTCAGTCTGTCAGGTCTTCCCCAAAAGACTGTAGAGAGTCACTGGTATTTACAGGGAAAGCAGAAGGGTGACAGTCTTCATTGTCCACATCTCTTGAGGTTGTCAGTGTCTGATTTGGTAATGACTCAGGTTCACAGCCTCTCTCTGGAGCCACTCCATGCACTTGTGTGATGAGCTATCCCAAATGCGACTTTCTGGGAAGAAGAGGCTGCATGGCCCATGCACAAGGGGTAGATGTTGTTTTACCTGCCTTTCCAGCCATGACTGTAAAATATGGTTGACACAATGTAGACACACAGAGAGGTCTCAGTGGGGGAGTACTTAGTAAGTTTTAGTAGTCTTTAGTAGGTGTTGGTCTTTAAGCAATTTAAAAGCCAGAAGCTGATGACCAGACAGTGCCTGAGGCTATCACAGATCCATACACACAGGTGAACAACCTTCAAGTGTATGATTTACCCCTTTCTTTCTCCTAAGTATGCATATGGAGAAGAGGATGTACCTCGCATCTGAAATCAAGAATGATTAGATTATATTCATGGCTAGTTTAATTGAGTTGTGTTACTGCTGATGTTGTTTCTTGGTGTTCCACGTCAGTTTCCCATCCACTTCAAATAAAAAATGCCAACACACTTGGAGCAGAACAAGCAGTTGGCTTAGTGAAGACAAAATCAATTCTTCAGACTCACAGGTTATCTAGCCAAAGAGTTTGGGTTCAGTTTTTTTCAGAGTTGAGTCTTCCAGTCTTTGCAATTATTTACTGAACATTTTGTATTCATGCAGCTCAGCTTTCAAGTGTTCCTTTGTTTTACAAAACAGTTTTTTTCTGACAAATCACTTGTTATTTTGCATACAAGACTGGTCACCACTTCTGGTCAGACTGTTCCAAATCTGTGGTGAAGTGAGTAAAACAGGATAGATGGGCGAGGGTACTTCCATTGCTAATCCCAGCATTTGCATTCACACATGAGTACCTTGTCCGCATGTAAGCATGGGCATTTGCAAGAAGAACAATGAGAACTTGGCAATGGGCTGAGCAGCCCCCATTTGGGTGCTTTCAAGAAGCTACCAAAAAGGAGGAAAGTGGTGGAAGCATGCTGAGACCAGAGCGTTTTGAAGAATTGTTCCAAGGACATGTTCCACAGTTGTCTTTTTGCCCTGTGCTCTCAGCTGTAACCACCAGGACCGCACAGGGGCATGGGCAATAAAGGCACATGCTTTTCCCACTGTTTCCAAGGTTAATATGGATAACGTTCCACAGTCTATTATTGTGCAAATACCAGAAGCTGTCCTTCAAAAACAAACATAAGGATTACACCTACACATTAATGAGAAGGGAGTAAACAAAGCATTTCAAAGATGGCAGAATAACCCCACCAAAGTGACAAGCAGGACAAAATATCTCCAAAAGAGTTTTCCCTAATCCACTGACAGCAATCATCCCTTAGGCAGCAGTCCAAGGAGTTCAGCAATCCAGTGCGTTCCAGGCTCGCAGGGCATTTGGATCAGCCAGTGAGCTCCAGTCTGTCAGTGGTGTGATTAGCCATGGTCTGAGAAGGTAGCCAGCAGTGTCTGCATTCCAGACCACAACTAAGGGTCTCTTTCACAGTTCACCACATTGCAATGAAAATTAATTTTCCTTCATGGTTTTAGTCTCATGAAATTAAAAATAAAAAATAAAAAGGGGGAAGTTGGGGGAAAAGGAGACACTTAATAGGAAGGAAAACCCACAGGGCACTTAGCTGAAGGAACTCTATGAAAGAGGCTCTGAAGATGGAAGTCTTGTCTGTCATCTCAGCTGCTCAGTAATAGTAGTGGCAGGACTCCTGGAAAAATCAGAACAAATTGCACTGCAGACAGGACAGTAGCAAAGATGTTTCTGCGCAGTTTTATGGTTGCAGTGAAGACCCGTGAGCATTAAACTTGTCTTCAGGGGTATAATTTGGGTAAATCTCAACATTCAAGTCTCCAGACCCTGAACTTAAAAGGCAGATTCCCCACTAACCACTACCCTGCTTCCAGTTCTTGCACTTACAACACTGTGGACAGGTATTTTTGCCACCAAAAATCATGGCAGCTCTTTCAGAAAGGTCAGTATCCAAAATGGTTGGATATATGTTTTGGAAGCTCTGATGACTTTCCCAGGCCTTTTGTCCTGAGGCAAAAGGAAAAGCATCAGTTGGAAGCAGAAAATCTGTATACTTTTCCATACCTAGGAATACAAGGTTAATCAATTTTTCTACTTTTGTGGAAAATAAAAGTAGCATTTCATATGTTTTATAGCACATGTTGGATATTGTCAGGTAAGACCAGGTTATTATCCTATTGCCTTTTTATTTTTAACATTTCTTATAGTTCAGGACATTTTCAGCACCATTCCTATGAAATCATTTCTCACGGTTACCTACCAAAAAATAATTCCCAAATGATCAATGCTGGTGGTGACATCCATCATTTTCATTTCTCTATTACGGGAGATTCAGGCCTGGATATTTGTAGGAAGATGAGTGCAGGACTCCGAGAGGAGCAGGATGAGAGGACTAAAGTTCTCTGCTCTCTACTCTACATCAACTGCAGCAGTGAAGACTTTCTACATTGTTGTGTCCAAGAGTTCCGGCACTGAGCACATCGCAGGAAGAGCCAGTGGTTTATGGCTCATGATCCTCCACATCTATTCCTGTTTCCATGCCTTGGTTGTTTTTACTCTAAAATAAAGGAACGCTGTGGAGTCAAATCCAGAGAAACATTTGTTTGCAGGGATGAAGGGCTGACTGCAGAATTGCTGGTGTTTGAATTTCTGGATTTAGAGAGTCCTGTTTAGAACAAACCAGGTGTATTAAAAGACAAAGCAATCTTTTCAAATGCAACAAGATTAAACTTTTTCTTTCTTCAGACAGCATGACTTCAATTCACTTCAATGGAATAGAATTTGGTTTACACAGGTGTGAGAGGGAAGTTAAGAAGCATATAGAAATGTTTTCTTTTGAAATATTTCTGGAGAACAGGGGCAAAAAAACTGCTTTTAGACCAATGCAAACATTTGTACGGAAATTTTCCTCAGGGTTAAAATTTTCTGGATAAAAACTGGAAATCTTTTTTTTCTCCCTGTAAAATAGCTTAATTTTCAACAATCCCACAAACATTTAAATGGGAACATAAATATTTTCACAAAATCTTTAATTGTATTGTTAAAGTTTGTTTTTTTTTTTTTTAAATCAAAAACTGAAGTATTTTGTCAAATATACTTAGAAAAAATAACTTTTTTTTTCAAAATTTGCCATAACAGGCTTTTTAAAGCAACTTTAATAGAAAGATTAAAGGGACTATAAACATGAAACCAATAAAAAACTGTCACAACTGAGCTTGGCAAACTAACTGTGGAGGTTAAGATGCATGAATAGGATGAACAAGAGTTGTTTAATCTATAGATTTAAGATGTTTAAGCTAACATACTTCATAGAAAGGCAAGTGAAGGGCAAGAGTTTTTTTTTTTTTATTTGGTTTTTATACAACTCATTTAAAACTAAGAAGGAAATTAAAGGAGAATGGAGAGTGATGGAGTAAAAGTTAAAGGGGATCACAAACCATAGCCATTTCTGTATATTTTGAGCCTCATCGAGATATTGATGTCCCTGGTATGATGTGCTCAGGAGTCAGCTGGTTTATGGGTTCCAAAGCTGAGAACATACCCTGATGTGAATGAGATAATGGGAACTGAGCCACAGACAGACCATGTGCACACATGCAGTTGTAAAATTCTACGTTGTTCAGATGAACCATTCAATATTCTGATGTGTGGCTGTTCATAAGAAATTCCCAGGACTTCAGTGCTCACTTTGCCCAAAGCAGTTGGAAAACTCTGATCTATCTGCTGCGTATGTTTAAGCACTGTAACAGAGATGGTCTGGAAGAGAGTAAACAGTGCATTAATTAATTAAGCCTCTTTGAAATTTTTCACAGCAGCAAACAACCCAAAGAGAGTCCTTCCTTTAAACAGTGGTTCAACACAGCAAAGTGCTGAAGTTTTATTCTCCTAACAGTAATATCATTGTCTTATAATAGAGAAGAATAAAGAGTGAAATTCAGGGGGAAAAAAAATTAAGCCTGAACAGAGTCCTGGAGATGTGGTTTTCAAAATCAGCTCTTCCAAATATGAGAAGGAAGTTGTGACTCGTTTGTTCATGAATCATTTCTCTAGAAAGACCAAAAGAAGTAATCATGATAAAACAAGAAAGTAGAATTGCATGAGGACAACAAAGGGCCTGGTCTGAAGAAGGCTTTAAGAATGGCTCATGAAAAAAAATGAAAGATGAAATCTGTGCAGTCTCAACCCAAGACTGAATGGCTCCATCATAATCCTACTTGCACTTGTCCTTGCAACCCAGCATTGGCCAGGATAAGCCAGGTAGTGCTGGCTGGCTGGGGTGGGACAAAGATACCCCAAACTTCCTGGACATACCTGGGAGAAATGAGAGGTGACTGGATTTGTAACACAAGCTCTTCCCTCGTCATGCCATGCTGGGGTTAACTAGAACTTGAGGGATCTCACAAACTATGGGCTGAATGAGAGGAAGAAGAGTGGGTAGAAATATTTGATAAGAGTTAAAAATAGAACTGAGAGTTTGTATTTGTTGTTTTGCACAAACAACGAATAATTTTTAATAATAGAAGATTTATAACATGCTGTAATTCTGAAAATTTTGTAACATCATCCCAAGAGACAGAATGTGATTTTTTGCTTGCATTAAATTGGACATAGCAAAAAACACTGAAATCATCATTTCTCATTAAAAAAAAAAAGAATGTATGGAGAAGAAACTGAAAAGGGAAGAGAGGAAATGAGAGTCATCATGCCATATCTGTCCCAGTAGAATGAAAATCCAAAAGCTGCTTTCTTCCAGGGAAAAGGACCAGGAAGGAAGTTTTCAGTAAAATAAGGAGAGCATAAGGCAGGTCAGGCTTTCCCCAGTGCAAAGAGGGAGAATTTCTTTCATGGATTTGCTGTCTGAGCCTGACAGGAAGAGACTTAAGAGGTTACATCTGCTAGAGTTCCCCAAGAGATCACTGAGAGTTGACTTGACTGCCCCTCAGCCATCTACACAAGGAGGTAGGTTTTCCCTATCTGACAAAAATATAGCAAGGTCTAGTGGCTACAAGATTAAGCCAGCAGAATTTAGGCACAATGGATATAACAGGGATTGCTTTCAGCAACATCCTGAGATGCATGGCTGATTCTTCCACAACGTGAGGCCTCTGAATCAAGGCAACATATTTTAAAAGGTTGGTTTTGGGTAAATCTAAGGGTACACACATTTTTATGTAGGGTTTATTAAAATAAAACTTTGTTCAACAGGAATTTAAATTAGATAACCAAAATAAAACTTGCTTAAAATCTTAATATTACAGAGAAACAAAGTTTATGTTGCTGTCCATTTACAAGTTTGTTGTAGTAATCCTTTTTTCACAAGAAGACTTTGAAGCATTTTATGAAACATTAATAATCCCAAACAACTCTCTTTAAATCAGGCATTTGGTGAAAGTCCAAGTGTGTCAAAGCAAGACCTTTTCCTAGGAACTATTGATTAAATTGAAGAGCACTGAGTCTGCAAGAGCACAAATACATCTTTTAACATATGAGAAATATATTTTATTACAGCCTTCTGAAGTAAGTAGAAAAGAGACAAAAACATTCAAAACCTGTAGCAGGAATAATCAAGAATAAGTGAAAAGAAATTTAAAAATTCAGCCTCTTGGTAAAAAGAATATGGCTAACAGCTGAGTTCTATTTTGTAATCCAAGAATCCAAAGGCTTGCAGACAGCAAATTCAAAATTAATCAAGGAAAACGTTATTTCTCTAACAAAGTCCATTGCCAGTCCATGGCTGGCAGGTCCTCAGGGTTCTGTGGGAAAATCAGTTAATGCCTAATTCTCCTCAAAGGCCTTCATGTGTGAAGTCACCACATGGAGTACTCCCACCCTGGTCACGCAAGTCTATAATCCTGTAGGTATTAATAGAGGGAAGAACAAGGTTTGCACATTCCATGTGCTTGTGCATTCCTTGGTCACATAGCAAATCTGGCAGCTCTGCTTGCCTTGGCCTCACTTCTACAGGCCAAACCAGCTCCATGCCACAAAGCTTTAGAGTCAACAAAATACTTGGGTTTTGTGCTTTAGGTCACAACATTTTGCTTAGTGGAATGCAGACTTCAGACTGATCACTGCCTCAGTCATCTTACCCGTGCCAAGGGCCAGCTGCAGAGGACTTACAAAGTCAGGTGCCATCAGCTTCAAAGAGAAGAGTTTCTAGTCTAAGTATTCCAAGAGGGCTGTGGAAACTATGAAACAGACTTCAAACAGCAAACCAAAAGTTTGCAAGGTATAGCCAAAAATCCTTGAAGAGTAAGGAACATATGGCTAATGACTGAAAGGCATTGGGAGCTCCTGTGTAGCCGCATTTCCACACTAATTTCTTTGCATCTTTTTTCTAGACCTTCTGGTCTAGGCTGCAGCCACTACCATGGCACATGCAATGGAATGATCTGATTTTCCCATTTATTTCTTCTGCTCTTTTCCTTTTTAGCTTTAAGCTTGAAAGGGGACTGTGTCTGCCTGGGTGTTTGGAAAGGGCCAGCTGGGTGCAGATGCTACATCGAGTGTCATTGTTATTTTTCCAACTGGAGTCATTATTCTGTGCTCAGATGTGCTCAGATTAGTCTTGCTTTTCATGCAAGAAAATTAGGTATAACTGCAGAGATAGCTGGCAGAGAGCCTAAAAGATTATGGATTATACAGTGTCATAGGCACAAGCAGTACTCATCTGAAGTAATATTTTAATACCTCTAAAAGCTGTGATAAATTATAAAGAAATGTAATATAAAATGTATGATCAAGTGTGGGCTCATTTTGCTTCAAGCCTTCTGTCACATGGAGACCAAAGGAGATGGAGAGAGAGGACTGATCATGGTTTTTATTGTTTGGCTGCAATGTCAAAACTGGGTTGGTTTAAAATATTTATGACATGAGACAAAGAAAATCTGTGAATTACTCAGAACTTAATGTACATACTCTTAATATGTTTTACATTTTCTTTAGTTGGGGACAGCAGAGTGGGGAATTGAGGATAACTTGTTTACTGCCAAACAGGTCTCCATAGTACCTAGTTTTCCTATGTATTAAAAATCATGCCTGGGGCCAAGAATCCTGGGGCTGGAATTAAGGATGACAACACACAATAACTGTAAGTAATGGCAGAGAGATTTAAATAGCACACATCAGCAGAAAAGAATGGGGAAACCTACAGTACACTGACTTCATTGATACCCCATTTATCAGCAATTACCGACTCCATTAAAGGCAGAGTTTACAGCAGAGAAACAGAGCCTAAAATATGTCCCAACAGATGGACAGAGAGTGTCAGTGATGCCGTATTTCAAAGGCATCTGTAACTTTGTTATCATTGTACATGGAGTCAGAAAGACAGTGAAAAACACTGGAGTAAGGGCCAGCAAATGATTTACTTGACCCTGTATGGGCAGAACTGACAGCAAAAACCTCATTAATTCCTCAGGTCATTCTGGAAGACATTAATTTGGTTTGGACTCAGGACGAGAGGAGATTTTCCAGACATACATCAGGAATTATGAAATCTCTATAGCCAGAGGAAAGTATGTCCAAATCACTTTCTGCATAAATCAAGCTGACTTTCTGAAGAAGGATAATATGCCTAATCAGGGGAGTTATGGAACTTCTTGTACTTATTAGACAGAAAATTAAACAGCATTTTATTTGATAATCAGCTTGGGGAAGGAGTTTTTTCGCCCTTCTTTCTTTTACTGCTGTTTTCTCTTGCCAAAGATGATTTAGAAAAAAAGACTCTTATGAATAATTGTGAGTGCTGTGATATTATTTGTTTGTTCCTATGGGTATGTACAAAAAGACATTAGTGTATATATATATATTTTTATATATATATATATATATATGGTCAATATATGTGCACAGTTTTAGTCAGCTTGCTGTATTTATGCACCTCTTGGCCTTTTAGCTCCATGTTGCAGAATGCCAAGCACCGTCACCTTCCCACTCTGAGCCTGCTTCAGTCCTACCCTCAGCTGGAAGTGTCTTGGTAAACAGGAGGGCAATCAGAGCAGAGCTTCTTCTGGGGAGGCAGGCCTCATGCCACTCCTTGTGCTTCTGCTCCTACATGGTCCCTTCTCCAGCTCTGCTTATACCAGCACTGAGGGCACCATTGCCTCAGCTGATTAAAAATTGAGAGTCCAGCCTGCAGGACTTGGTGTAGAAACCAGGAGTCCATCAGGAGCCCCCCTGAGCAGGGGAACTGGAAATGACAAGCTCAGGTCCCAGTTATGGCCCTAAATTCTCCAGTCTGGCCTTAAATTTCTTTGCCAAAAAAGGTCCCTGGACAGAAAAGCCCTTGCAGGGCGTCCCCAGCTCAGTGGCAAGGAGCTCCATACTCAGCTGGGGTGAGCAGGACCATCTCCTGCCTGGCTGACCTCCATGGCAAGGTGGTTTGGCTCTAATAGCAGTCCCCAAAGCCCCCAGATTCCCTGGAAATAGCCAGGAGCACCAGACAACTGCACCAACCCCCCCGCAGGACGTGCTTTTCAGTGCTTATACATTAGCCCTTGCCACACAGGGTATCTTCCTTCGTAAAAGATGCATTCATCATGTTTAGAGAAGGGTTATCTCTCCCTGGAAAGAACATGCATTAGTACTTTTTACTCATTCAACACTGGACACTCCCTATCAACAACAGCCTGCCGAAGGGGAGAAAGACGTGAATTAATCACAGGAAGAGACAATTTAAAGGAGTTTGGCTATAAAATGGAGTTCATTAGGAGGCCATAATGTATTTGGGACTAACAAGCTGCAATTTGCCCACCTCTGTTGTCCCAGACAATAAGCAGCATTAATTGCATTGACACCATGTTGCAGGATGGCTACAAACCTTCTCTTAACTCCTTCCATAGAAGTATGACCAAAAAAAATCATTTCACCTATTGCAAATGAAAGTTCTCTTTCATGATGCTCAGTTCCTTATCTCCTTGGATTGAGAGGATGCAGTATTAAGTGGTCTGCAGTTTTCACTATGGAGCTAAGGTTGCAATAATAATCATGTTACTTGGCTCTAAGATTGCACTCAGAGAGATCTCAAAACATGTTACAAATGTCCATGGTATAGACAGCATATCACCACAGGCACAGGTCAAAGTGAACCCCATTTGGGAACACAACACAAAACAGTTTTTCCCATCCATCCTCCAAGATGCAACAGTTTTTCCATTTTTCCTGCTTTTTTTGGTTTAGCTTGTTAAAAAATATATTATGTTGGCTAATAATTTTTTTTCTAGTCTTCAGGTTTCTCTCAGTTTTTGTTTCATGTTATTACCATGCAGAGCAGTCTATACAGAGCACTACCATAATCACTGGTGATGTAGGTCTGTAGGTGTAGGGCGAAAGGAGAGGTAAAACAGGGATTGAAATATCTGAGTGACCCAAGGTTGTGCAGTGCTGCACGTCTAGACTTCTTTTGATAGAGTCAGAACAAGCCAATTTTTTCCTAAGACTGAATTCCAGCTCAGTTCTTCTTCAGGATGTTAGGTGGTGACCTTAATTCTGTACAGCACACTAGAACCTAATACAAAGTAAATATTTCATTTGGGAAGCCTTTGCAGCCCGTCAGCTGCAAAAGTACCACAGGAAGGGCCTCAGCTGCAGGGAACTGTGTGCTCTCCCATCACCAAAAAGCTTTCACCAGAGAGGGTCGTGTTCTTTCCATTATATGGGTGAGCAAAATGCTTTGCCAGCCCAGCCTGCAGGTTCAGGAGGAGGTAACCTTGGGAAGGCAGATCAGCAGCTGAGAATCATTTTGTTACGAGCAAGAGAAATGACAGAAACATTGATTCCATTGATACTCTCAGTTTGAAGATATGAATAAAAATAATCCAGGGATTCATTTTCACATGTGCTCAGACTGCCTCTCTAGCAACAAAAGGGAGCTGAAAACAAAAGTGAATTATTTGTGTGCCCAGTTTGCCTGGCTTTGCCTAGAGTGATAGCAATTGCTCTTAGCATAAATGAAAATTAAAAAAAAGGAAGGGTCCTATTTGATCATGGTGATGCGATGCCTTAAACCAGGAGAGTATGTATTTTTCAAGAAAATTACCCTGTTTCAGATAACAATTGAGATTATTAAAGTATTAACAGATGTCTTTTTCACTCCTTGCAGGTTCTACAGTACCTTTGTTTTCTTATTTTCTTTTTTTTCCCCTCTTCTCTCTTTTCTCCCCTTTCCCTCCCATTTCACGGTTCTGACAGTGTAAAGACTGAACTATAAGTAGGTCCTTTCAGTTTGATTTCCAGTCAATTCCTGCTGAATTTTACTTTCAGATTGTCATGCTGAACAGAATGCTAGAAAATCAAGTTGAAAATACAATAATAACATGTTTACTTGTTGGTTTTGTTTTTAAACATTTCCCTGGGGATTTGTAACAAATAACAGAAATGTTTTCTACTGGTCTTAAATACTGTGAAATGCTATTTAATAATCAAAACTTAAACATTAAGCCAAACTCCATTGCACAATGTGTTCCTTTAATTGAAAGAGCTAATGAAAAACATTAGGCTAAATTCACTCTATTTTCTTCACCAAGGAGAATTTCTTCTTTATTGCTAAGGATCTCTGTTTGCTTCATTTTTCTGGAAACAGTGTTCCAATTTGTATAATCAGACCATGTTCTGCACATATTTTTCATAGCTATTCCGAAACGGTTCTGTCCTCATCTCTACCCCTGGAATGGTTTTGGTTTGGTTTTTTTTTTTTTGGTTTTTTTGGTTTTTTTCATGTGAATCTTGGCTGGATGAGTCACTGGGACATTATCTTCATCTGTTTTACAGTAATTGGACTGGAACAATCTTTGTGGCTGTATCTGAGGTTGTTTCCTGCTTTGAACTCAGCACTCACACAGTTGTGTTAATTTTAGTAATTACACAAACTAGACTCTGGCCAATAAAGTTATTGTAGTCAAAACCATGGCTCTGATCCAAATAACTCTTACTCTATCTGTGGCAGAGCAACTGCTGCTTCACACTATGAATGGACTAAAATCAAATAAAAATGTTCACCACAATAACTTGCCAGCAGAAGAATGTGTAATATCACTTCTTTTGCTGTGTAGTTGGAAATCTTGTACGAGTCCGTCCCACTTGAAAGTTTTCTATCTCAGTTATAAAATGACATCTATTCTCTAAGAAAGGAGGGGGTGTGAGGCTCAATGTTACAGATTTCATTCAGGTAAAATCCCAGTTCAGAAAGGGCATAAAAGCATGCGCTGGAAATTAAGTGTGCGCTCAAGTCCAATTGAAGCCAGGTAGATTGTAAGTGTATGCTGAAATGCTTATTTAAATTGGGCCCTTAATTATTAAGTGCTATGAGATTGAACTGTATTTCATATTATTTTCATACATCTATATTTATATACCTGTGGGTGGGTGGGTGTTCAAGGATATATGTAAGCTGTTAACTAAAGAACATAAAAATGACAAAAAGGATCTCCCACACCCTTCTCCCTCAAGTGTCAGAGTATTTGATGTCTTTGACATCATTTTTTTTTAATGTTTGGCTGAAATGGCTCTTTGTCAATGAAAAGAAAAAAGGAATCTGAAACTTGTTTTTATTGATCTTCCTGGTATTGCCCTTCAGCTATACTGTGTGTGCAGACAGGGCTATAAGGGACCTCAGCCCAGCCTTGCAGATTTTTGCAGGGTGCATCCCTACTTGCATCTGGGGTTTATGTTTTGATCAATCAGCTATCACTTTAACTGTGCTCTAATTCTATTGATTATTTCTATCATTATTGATAGAATGTGTTTATTACTACTGCTACTACTAGTACTACTACTACTACTACTACTAATAATAATAATAATAATAATAATAATAATAATAGTATGTTGTTTATTTTTATAATTTATACATATTCAGAATAATGTTTTGTGTACCTGCTGTTAATCTAACTGTGCATTTCCCCCATGGTAGATCCCTGTCCTGTTGGTTTACTAAGGGAATAGCTTCACAGAGTTTTATCTGGTATCGCTGGCCTGTGTCTTACTGAGACAAGCTGGTGTTCCTGATACTGTGCAAATTCAGGAAGCCAGTAAAATGGTAAAATGGATGTGTGTGTATGTGAATAGAAGGTCTTAAATGCACAGGTTAAAAATGTACCCCCAAATGTAAGCTAAAGGAAGGGTTTGAAGAGGGACTTGGTTTAGAGGTGCAAGATGCTTGGCTTCAAGCAGAGGGAAGGAGCTGGCACAAGTGAAACAGTATGAAACAGTATCCTTAGAAAGGCACAAAAATATGGTCCAGAAAGACAATCGTTCACTGGTAGGAAATGAGGGGAGGTGAAGCACAATCCTGGGGGTTTTACAGGCAGGAAAGTGGTTTGGAATTCAATTCAGCAATGGATAAGAAGATGATTGGGGATGTAAGCAATATGATCCTATTTCTTAGAGTGAGAAAAAATGGAAGTCTGTATCTACTAAATTATGAGAGAAGGAATTTTTTTGATCTTTTTAATGTAAAAAGAGGATTTGTATTAGCTGAGGTGTAAAGTCAGAGCTATGCATGGAGAAATTGCTGTATTGCTTGTAAGAGAGTGACAGACCTGTCAGCAAGGAGATGCATCCAGGCCAGGGAAGCTTGGACTCCTTAAGAACATATCTTCAGAGACCATAAAATGCAGTAGGACACCATGCAACTTTCAGGGGATTCAGCCCACTGCCCCACATCCAGAGACAGAGCAGAGCAAGGAAAGAGAGGTAAGTGAGGCACAGAAGTGTAAGAAATGTTGCAAAATCGTTTAACAGCAGAGCTCAGGCAATGCCCCCATCTCAGCCTCTTGTTCAGCACACACCCCACCAAGGAAGGCAAGAACGTAACTCTGAACCCTCCTGGTGCATTTTGGCTCCCATCTCCTTGCAGACTGAAACACTGTGCTGCCCTCCTCACTTCCAGTGGTACTTTGAAGGTCTGCCATATCCATGCTGTGGGCAGATGGAGACAACAGCAATGGCAGAAAATTTATATCCTGAAGCAGAAGGAAAGGACATAAATACTCAGAGAAATACCTGTAAGAAGGGATACACTGTGTGCCACACACTGGCAGATAAGAAACCACTAGCAAAGCACAAGGCAGAAAAGAGACTTTTCATGCTTGCCTAAAGACAGACCTGGAGCAAAGGCCAGGATGCCTGTAAGTCCTGGGTTCTGCCACTGCCCTCACCAGATTTCTAGCTAACTTTCTCCCAGTTCAGCACTAGCAGCTGCTGCCAGCTCCCAAGGATGTATCTCCCTTATAAGACAGCACTCAAAGCCCAGCTCAGCCCTGTTACCCGATAAGCAAAAAAATATCTGTTGTCACAGCTTGGTTTAATCACAGCCAAGCTTAACCAGGACAGTCAGCAAAACCCCCCAAGCTGGTCAGTGCGATGCTGTCTCTCTTAACATGCAGGAGGCAAACGGCTGCAGGAATGGTTTATGTTTCTGTTCCATCCCTGAAGTTTCCTGTTGTGTAGAAACCTCCTGGATACAAGAGAGGTGAATTATTGATATGCCAGCCTTGGGAAGGAAAAGCAAGGCAAGATTAGAAAAAGGGAAGGAACCTTTGTATGCAGTAAATTGTATAAAAAATCAGGACATTCAGTTCCCAAGGAGCTGTACACAATGAAGAGGAATCAGGCTACTGTGGCCTGAGCAGGTCATAAAATACTAATCACGGGTGCCTCAGGGCATACCTCTGGTTTCACTGCCTGGCAAGGGCACACAGCACCCCCAAACAGAGCTCCCCTGTGGTCAGGCTGATCTCCAGGACCTGGGTGCAGATAGATCACACAGCTGTGGCAGTGGTCTGTGTGTCCACCCAGACTAAGCCACCACAGACACACTTGGAGGCAGTGTGGGAGCAGTCAGGGACCCAGACACACCAAATTTCTGTGCTGATCCCTGTGTTTTACCTGCAGAGATCTCTGTAGGGTTACTGTGAGCTCCCCACCATCTCCAAAGCACCTGTATCTTATCAACTGGGGATAAGACCTATCCAGTCACCTTCCAGCAGTACGCCAAACCTTTAGAGATTGCTCACCTCCCAGTCCCTTCAGAGAGGATTGAGGAAAACAGGCCCTTTTGTCAAGCTCATAAGGAAAACAGCTGTCCAACAATGCAAGAAACCCCATGTCTGGTGCAGAGTTGATCTGGAAAAGGAAAACTTTCCATTGAAGCACACTCCAATAGGTGCATTCCTCAAAACAATACCATTGTGCCCTCACAAGGAGCTCTGGGGTTAGAACAGCGGAGCGGAGGAATTAAGCTGCTAGCACCTTGTCGTGCAAGGATTCTCATTTATGGCTTGATTAGCCCCGCTAGCTAGGAGACAGCACTTCTGTGTGATGAACAGGTGTAGCAACACTCCACTGGTATCTCCCTACTTCTCTAAAGATCCCACATACAGCTCACTAATGGCCACTTCCCCTCAGCTGTGCATGCTGAATGCAGGCAGGGAAATTGCAAAAGCACTAGCTCACTCTTCCATGTAATCATGTGCACACTGTTCTTAGAAAGTAGAGAGTAATGTGCTTTAGAACTCTGCAGCACACAAAGAGGTGTCAGCGGCCCCTGTGTACCCACTTCATGCCATCAAGGGCAGTCAGGGCACGGCACATGAGGAATTGGGAACAGAACAAGGACCCAGTGCAGGCGCCAAGCTGCAGAGGGGTCACCCTCCCCCTGCCTTGGTCCAGAAATATGAAACAGACATTAGCCAGGTTGAGACGTTTGTGGTGATGGGTGTAGCTGGAAAATAACTGAAAGGCCAGTTTGTCCAGAGAGAAAAGCAAAACCTGCTCTTTCAGCTCACTGGCAAAACCAAAAAACAAGAGAGGAGCACAACAGGGTGCTTGAAGTGAACCTGAAATGGCTATTGGTTTGGTGTTGGGCTTTTTTCCACAAAACTGAAAGTTTGGAGGAAAAAGTACTTGAGTTGGAGAATGTATTTTAGTTCCTTCATGAGCTTTTAATGTCATTCTCAAGCAGTTTCAATGAAACTGAAGTAAATCTGAAACAAACATTGGCTTTGAATGCTATTGCAACATGCCATTGAAGGTCTGTCTTTAAAACGTCTGCATTAAATGTTAAAATGTTTTCAGATTTGTTTTAACTATAACAATTCATTTCCTGTTGGGTTTTCTGCTTTTGGGATGACCCGAGAGTCCCTTTTTCCCAGCCCAACAGCTGAAGAAAGAGTCAGGATTCTTCAGCTCATGTTCACAAGGTTGTTTATTACCTATTATCTAAAATATTTTCTCTCAGACCTGCAGAGGTCTGATCTGCAGGTCTGTCAAGGGCACACTGCCCACCCTGGGCTGGTGTCTATGTTTTATACTATGAGTTACATATACTTTACTTATAATTATTTTCCAATACCTATCATCTATGTTAGACTGTCTACTTCTACTTTAGGCCAATCTAAATGTGCCACCATCACTCAGAAGATGGAGGCTAGGAAGAAGAAGGAAGAAGTATGGGACAACAACAACGCCCATGTCCCTCCATCTTGCCTCCCAGACCCCCAATAATAAAACCCCCAAAATTCCATTTTTCATCTGGTAATTAATTCATTATTACTCTGCTCAAACTTCTGTGACTTGTGATTCTTCACATAAGGTTAGTAATTTGCTCCACGGGTTAAGATCAAAATCCCAAGTGTCTTTGACTTCCTGCCAGAACTTCTGAGCCCCCTGCCTAGGTCTTGAGCCATCCAGGGCACCCAGAGAGATGTCCTGGGTTCCAACAATTTCCCTTTATGACAATTTTGTATTTATCCTAAATACATGTTCACCAGTGGGGGGGAAAAAAAAAAAAAAAGTGGCTGGAAATTGTTATCCTGCATTAAAGTACAAATTTTCATATTAAAAAAAATCTTACCAAAACTAAATGTCATCCAGCCAATAGTTGATGTGATTGGATGCTGCTTATAAGGATGGGCAGGAGACAGAAAGTACCATGACATCCCTAACCTTAACAGCTGGCAAGAGTGAATGGAAATCTCTCCTAAACTGGGAGAAAAGATGTTTTAGATTTGCTTTGGCTTGCAACTCTGTGAGTAAGATAAGGAGCCCCCTCTGACAACACAAAACCAGGACAGTCAGCAGAGCCAGTTAAAAACTGGCAATTGTTGGTCAAGAGGTTTCAACATTTTTGACTGAATTTTCCAGTAACCATTTCTTTCCCTTCTCAACAGCAAATAAGGAGGAGTAAAAGAGAGGATTAATTTTGCCTTTTTCTGAATGTTTTGAGTGTTTGACTCCATAACTCTAAAAACTGCCTGTGAGTACATTTATTTAAATGGAACAAGTACCTTCATACACAGTGAAAGGGTCATTAATCAAACAGTTTGTTTCCAATTTGGTTTTTGCTCTAGAGCTGAGATGCCCCTTGTCATCCAGTGCAGGCTCAGGGCACCACCTTTGTCCCCAGTGGGACAGTACCTGCTCTGGGCTGGAGGAAGCAGCCAGCAATACCAGCAGCTGGCCCAAACACCAAACCACCCTCTGGCCACTTCATCTGCCAGCCTGCAAGGAGCTTTGGCCACAGCAACAAGTGTCCATGAGTGAACCCAAAGAGCAAGGACAGAGCAGGATGGAACAGTGATGCCTCTCTGCTGTTCAGTCTGAGCTCTGGCACACTCACCACCCTCTCAGTCCCTGATGACCCTCTGTCTCCCCCTCACCAGCTCTGGTTGCTCCCCGCCTCCCACCGTGCTGGGTGTCCCTGGAAGGACAGGCTGGGACCAGCCACTTGTCCCGATGAAGATAAACAGGACTGTGCAGATCAGCAGTGTGTCTGGGGTGTCCATCACATACCACTCGATGAGCTCTGGAGGAGCCTGCACAGAGGAGTTGTGCTGCTTAATTTGTTAGACTGCTCGGGCTTGAGGCCACAGAGGAGGTAGCAGGGGCATGGCAGAGCATACCTAGCAAATCTGTGGAGATAGCAGCTGCTAATTACGCTGAGTGTTTATTTGGAAGGAGAGCCATGCACAGAAAGGGGTTTAGCCCCTGTGATCTTGCACATTCGGTTTCCTGCTTCACCCCAGCAAAGCAACTTTTCAGACACATTTCTAGAAGAGCTGTCACCTTTCCTGCATTTCCATTTAAATACTGACCCTTGCCCTTTTGGCAGGCAGTTGATCTCTGACTGGTTTTCCCTCTCAGAGGTTGGCATACACTCAGCGGAGATTTCCATCCTGACCCTGCAGCACAGCAGCTTGGGCAGCACAGCAGTCCTGAAACACTTCCTGAAGCAGCTCTTGGTAGCAGCAATAAACCACAAACTATCTCAAACATCCCCAGACCAGAGCAGCACACTGTGAGGATACACTGAGAATTAGACCCAGGAGGAATTCCAGTGCACAGATACACAGGACAGAGCAAATCTGTCCCACTGCATCTGGCATGTGAATAGCATAGGCGAGCTTATCTCTTGCATTTTATAATGAGAAAGTGGTGGGCCAGACCTCCAAAGGTATTTAGGTGCTTCGACATTTAACCTCCCACAAGGAAATTAAGCAGGCACTAGAGCTCTGCTATCCCACATTGTTTATTTCTGCATCATTTATTGCTGCCCATGGAGGCAGTACATATCATCCTCTCTGCATTTGGCAGTCTAGATAGCATGAATTAGTGCTGTGAGACTCTGATCCTGGTGCCTCCATCCACCTTCAGCTCAAAGCTGTCTGCATGGCCTTGTTTAATTCTTGTTCATCAAGCCTCTTGGCACTGCATTATTGCATTTTGAGTGTGCACACCAAGGTGCGAGCATGGGAGGGAAGGACAAGGGCCACAGAACTAGAGATGGCAGCTCGGCAAAAGGCTGGATGTCACTACAGCAGGAAGTTTTGAGTTTCAGCATAAGTCACACCCATGAACAGGAGATGCCACAGGAGAAGTTTGAGAGACTTCATATTCCTGCTTTGCAAGGCATCTCCAGTAAAGCTGATGGCAAAAGGTGAACAGCAATGGCCTTGCACAACTGGGACGGTCACTCCGTGGCCCTCATGTTCAGGAAAGAGGAAGGAGACAGATCTCCCCAAGCAGCTGGGAAAAGCATGCAGACATGAGGAGATGCCAGAAGGCATTTCCTGCCCCTGGTTGCTTTCATTGAAGAACCACATATGGACTCTACCTAAAGCCTCTCCAGCACCCCAGAAACCATGTGCCCAGGGAAGCTCTGTGCCTTTAATAGCACTGTCTTTTCCCAATTACAGGCTGTGAGCACTCCTGCATTGTTTAACCATTACTGACACACCTATCTGGTGATCTGGTGGTCCCTCGACTCTCACAAGCCCATTGCCACCACTTTGTACAGCTGTCGTGCAACACCACTGTGCTGCCTGGCATGGCCTTGGTGGGTGGTGAATCTCTCAAACTAAACCATGACTGTCACAGAAGAGGGATTGGCCTCCCAAGGCATTATGTTCCCCTCTCCAATCTGTTCATTTCAGAGCCTCAGAGAGCAAAAAAGACTGCCCTCTTGCAGGAGTGTAGATAAGTCCCCCAGCACTGCACAGGAATTAGCCTCAAAATGTTGCCAAATTCTTCATGACTACTTAGAAATGAACAAAGTCTGGCAGCAAACTGACTGACACTACTCTGTGGTGTGTGAGCATTGGTGGTTTCAGAGAGATAGTGGGATTAAGGGACAGGCTTTGCTGTGAAGAGGTTTAAGTATTTCCTACAGTAGAGCTTGTAGCTGAGGCCTGTTTCTGATCACATCATTGGTCCATACAGTTGGATACTTTCCTGCATCCAGCCATGGCCAACTGTTCATGTCCACAAAAAAAAAAAAATTAAAAGAACACTAGAGAATAAATTTAGTCCTTGTGAAATAGAGGTCAGTGCAGTTACACAAGGGAGGAATTTGGATCAAGATACCCAACTTTGATACAACCTTTTAAACAGTAAAAATATTTTCAGTGGACAGGGAACTGTAAGAGGTTTATAAATGCAAAGCAGAAGAAAAAAAATGGTGCTGCTCCCCCGCAGTCTCCTAAAAATAGCAAATTACACACCTAATAAATGTATCAGCAGCCCATGAAATTGACAGCCTGAAATTGAAGAACAGACCTGTTTTGTTTGGAGAAATAGTCTTTAAGAGTGTGGAGGTGAATTAGAAAAATAGCAACTGACATTAAGGGTGCAAGATTAATTCGCCTGAGCTTTAATTGAGACAGCCTGAATGAGCTTGAAAAAGAGAAAAAAGGGAGAGGATCCCAGCTCTGTCTGGCTCCATAGAAACTCCACCTACCATTTCTTTTCAGCTGGAGCTCAAGTTACAGCATTACATCACTCCAAAAACATCCCTTTGGCTGATAATTCCCTGGGAGCTGAGCATGGATGCTGGGCTCAGGGTTACAGATGCAGACGCTGGGTGCAGATTCACCCATCTGGGTTCATCACTGTGGAGACAGGCCAAGGGCCACCCTTAGACAACCTTCCAAACCCCTCCCTCTATGAAGGATGGGAGCACTGGGGCCACCATCTCTTGGGGCAATATCTCCACTGTCCCATTCCTGGCTGCAGCTTTTCCTTGTGGCCAGAGGTGATGGATCTGGCTGGTGCTGGCAGGGCAGAGGAGATGTTATTTATATTTCAGAAGAGAACTGTGTGTTTGACAAACCCTGAAATCCCCAGGCCTGTAAAAGCATTAAGCAGGCCATCCTGACCATGAGGCTTACTCAGGTTTCCTGGCTTAAACAAGAAAGTCCTTCTCCTGAGCAAGGAATAAGCTCTTGCACAGATAATATTTCAAAAGCCTTGCTGCTACTGAGTAAATAAATGTGCGTAGCAGATACAATAAACATTTTCTTCTGTTCTGAAATCAGATCTGCAGATCACAAATCCCCCTGTGCTGTGCAGACTGTAATTACAGGATATGTTAAATTTTCTTTATAGCCAGCCCTGATGGTTGTTAAGTGACCGCACCGCCCAGTACAGCACCTCTCTCTGGTCTGCTACCATTCGTAATGAAAACCAGATGTTTGTTTAAAGTTAATAATCAATAGCACTCATCCTGAGTCAAGTAGGGCTAAACATTTGCTTAGAGAAGCCATGTCAGTGCTGTGATAAACAGGGGCTCGGAGCAGCACGCTGCTTCGGACCCTGCTGGGGTATGAGATAAACTATCCAAATTCCAGACAGCAAGCGCCAGGGCCAAGGGGTTGCGCTGAGCCTCCACAAGCAAATGAAGCAACGCAAATTAATGCAGGCCTAGCTTCATCCAGAGCAGCCCAGATCCCTGACAGGCAGCACAGCCCTGCTCCCAGATCACTCTTGGCGAGGCCAGTCTTGCATTGCACTGGCTTCTCTCCTGCATATGAACTGAAGAAGAAGATAGGCAAGGGGAAGAGGAGGATGCAGTCAAAAGCCACAGCACTGATAGGTAGTGAGTGCTTCCAGATTTCTATGAAGGCAGCAGGAGCTGGCAGAGGAGAGGCTGGGCAGCATCTCATCACAGCCAACGGAGATCAAGGCCAGAGTTTGCTAATCTTTTTAAACCCCAGGTTAGACAATAAATTGTGTAAATGACTGCTGGGTTGGGCTCTGGGATGGAGGAACTGTTAGGGCAAACTTTCCGTGTGGCCTGCATACCTTCTCACAGATGGCAATATTTAAGCCTTCATCTCAGTGAATAGATGATGAGGAGGAGCGTTGGGAATGCTGGTGAGAACTCCAGTTGGAAGGAACTCCAGTTGATTTGCTTTGCCCGCAGCTTTTCTAACTTGGTCAGGGCTGTTTCCTCATCAAATGACCTCTACACCCAGCCCGAGAGCTCAGAAAATATGCTCAGCTGCCTGCCTGCACACCTCCCTTTCCCACCTCACCTCCCAGCCTGAGAGCAGAGAGGCAAGGGGCCACCTTGTAAGCTTACTTGGAAAACCTACCACACCTTACTTTTGAATGGCTCTACCATGGTGAACACCAAGTGAATTACAGAGAATCCTGATCCTAGCATTTTGCCTGATAGTGGAAAAAGAAAATTCTCTTGATTGAGCTTGTTCCCTTCTGACCCTATTTAGCAGCAGAAACTGAACGCTTGTCTGCAGCCTAGCGCAAAGATGGAAGTTACTGTTCAAGTAACTTCAAGCAAACCAAATGACAAGAAGAAATGATGAGGAAGTGTGTATGACTCGTGGAATCATAGAAATTTTGGTTAGAAGGGACGCCTAGAGGTCCTCTAGTCCTACTCCCCACATGAAGCAGGACTATCACCAGCAGTGCTCTATTGGGGCTCTATTTCAAAGTATATGATCTGTGTGTTTGTTTAACCTTATTTTCTCTCTTCTTTTTTCCCCTCTCCACTTTTTGTGTGGAACACCCTTTTTGTATGGAACACCCTTTTCAAAAGCTTTAGTTGCATGTAGTATCTTCCAAATCACATGATTAGGCCAAACATTTTTCATGCAAATATTTGCATAATGTGACCAATCTCTAAACTCTTTAAAGCTTTTCTGCCCTACATAAAAGGCTTTTTCTGCCCTACAGAAAAGGCTTTTTCTGCCCTAAGCAGGGCATCTACTGAAGTGAGGTGCCATCCCTGCTGGCTCTGGTAATACAGTCACACAGCATCAGAGCTGAAACTGGAGGAAAGAGAAGAGGATCACAATTCATAAAGTGCAGGGCAACCTACTCCAGCTTCACTTTTCATTGTGCTTTTAGGGAAAGGGAGACACAGGACAACAAAAACACTCACATGCCAGTTTTTCTTCTGTCCTGTACTGTGTTGTTAACTTCCCTGCTTCCTCAGCACAGAAATCCCCATGTTACTCATTTAGAGTTATCCAGAAAAGCCAAAGATAGGTTTGGATCCTGTTGAAAGCCACTGTTTTGTAACAAGCCAGAACCAACGCTTTTGGCTTCAAAAAAAACCACCCTCCATTCCACTTAAAACAGGTTCAGTAAATTATCTGTGACCAAAAACAAAACCAAGTACAAAAACCTGGATAAAACTGCCTACCTCACCTCCAAATTAAATGAATTTGACCTGCACACCATGCCCAACAAAGCATTCGTAGAGCTCCATGGCTCATGAACGTATCAAAAAAAGAGGCATTTGTTAAAAACCAGTCCATTTGAAATCACTGTAATGGTGAGTTTTTCCTGAAGAGTATTCGTCTTCATTCCCAAGTCATGCCACACCTGTGGAACTACAGCATCCTCCTCATACACCATGTTGTCTCTCCCCAGTGCAGCCAGACTCCAGCATGATAAACACCTCACCTCATAGCTCTGGGGAGTGCTAAAAGGAAAGCATCTTCCCCAAAAGCAATAGGTCTGCCTCCTCAGGACTGATCTGTGTGGCAGAAACTCCCCACAGCAAGCTCCGGGAGTTGACTCAGGGATGCCTCACTGGGGTGGCACTGGTCCAGAGAGGGCAGAACTGTCCCTCAGCTGCCCTTCCCCGTGAGCCAAGTTAGGTGGCCCAGCTGCTGCGCAGCCCCCGCTCTCAACACATGTTGTCTACAGATGGCTAAAAGAAATCTGGGCTTGCTATGCCTAATTCCCAGGCCTTGCCTCAAGCAGCCAAGGCAGTCACACCACAGCACATTCAAAATAGCAGTCCGGTGTCAGACTTTGTGCTGAAAAAACAACTTTGCCTGGGACAAAAAGCCTCCAGTTTGGGTGTTCCTGAGACCTGGTTGGGCATGATGCTCCCATCATATTCAGGAAAAGGCACAGGATTTGGCTGGCCACTAGTGCAACTGGACCCAGCAGTGTCTTCTCACTTAAAATCTTCTTTTTCTGGAAAAGACACTGCATTTTTTAAAACTTTTTCTTTCCCCCAGCTTTGTAAGTAATCGTGTTCTTCACTCTCCACTACCTTGGCACTTTCCAAGCAAATCTGCCACTGAGGAAGAGATCTATTTTTTTTAATAACAAATGGAAATACATTTTTGCTGCAGCCTTCCAATCCACACAGGCAACACTGTCAAAATGCTCTGAACTTTTTTTGGAAGCAGCAGATGACTACAGCTGGTTAGCACAATTATAATTGTTGTGTAATGCTTGGATCCTCTGTCATTTCATTCCTTCTATTTATCAAACTCTGCAACAGGCTGTGGGGGAAGATCTGCCTGATGGTAAATTTGCATTTTTTCCTATGTTGCTGTTATTTCTCATAGTTAAAGGGACACTGGAAAGTGACACATCACTTTTTAAATGTCATTTCAGAAGTTGTTTATTCTGTAATCTACAGCATCCTCTTAGAAGCCAGAAGAATGGATAGCTTGAGAAAATTGGCACCTCCTCATTCTTGTACATTGGGGGTTTTTTGTTGTTTTTGTTTTTGTTTTTGGTTGGTTGGTTGGTTGGTTGGTTGTTTTTTTTTTTTTTACTGTGGGCTGGAGGAAGCTCAGACACTTTCTACTTACAGTGGCTCATAGTGGACTTAAGTACAGAGGCCACCAATTTTAACAACACTCCCAGAGGAAGGTAAATATTATCTGAAAATTATCCCAGTTTCACAGGCAGGAGGAAAGCAGTCCTGGCAGAGATGGGGTGGGAGCTCTACCAAGTTTTGTATAGCAGCACCTCTGACCCAACCAGGGATATTGGAGAGGAAAGAAGAACCTTCCCTAAAATTAAAATCTTCCAAAATTACTGTCCACCCTGGAGAATGAGCAAGCCCTCCTCGTCCTGCCATCACAGTCACAGCCACCATGGTCCAGGATGACCCCTGTCTCTGCAGGGTGTCCAAGTCCCACCAATAATGATAAAAAGGAGTACAAAGCTGACCTCTCTCCCTCACTTTGTCCATGATTATAGCAGGCCAAGGTGCTGAATTTTACTACTTGCATACATAATTTTTTTAATAGTTTGCAATATCATCCATATTATACCAATATGGGTTCAAAATAACAAAATGAGTACTGATGTTGATATCAATTTTTTATTCCATAAAACCTCTATTGTTTTGAGCTTTCTTAATTATTCTTCAAGATAGAAAACCAAACTCTGTTGAAAACTTTTTGTTTGTCATTCTCAAAATGGAGGGCTTGGGGAAATTTTGCAGGCTTTCACATGAAAAGTGGAGAACTATATATGAAAAATGTGTATTCCTAAAAGGATTTTAATGCTGTTATAACAAATGAAACTAAAAAAAAACAATGGGAAGGCATTGAAGGAAGAAAAAGAGAAGGAATATAGTTTACAGATGCTGTTCCCTACTTTTCTTCCTCTTTTTTGTTATTTAAAAATAAACAAGTAAACAAAAATAAAATAGAAATGTTTGAGCTTTTGTAGCTCCCCTCTGCATGACTTTCATTTATTGTTCCTTTTCTTCCCCTCCATTGTTCAATCCATAGGACTGTATACTTAAAATTCATTTGAGCAATTAAATCAGTGAGAACAGCAGAGTTTCATTAAGCTGGGTCAGAACATGAGTGTCAGGGTTTTCACACATCTTGGGAAGGGACAAAAGGACAGTGTCACCCAGCAGCAACCCCTGAGGGACCCAGTAGCCCCAGATGCCCCTGCAGACCCAAGATTCACCTTGTATCATGTGAAGCAGCCATTCCAAGCAGTGACAAGTTGTCACCAGCAGTGTCCCTGGGTTCCACTGCAATAAAGATTATTTATGTACCATGGCTGCTAAGTGCTACTAAACACAAAAACAAATGACACTGTAGTCTCAGACCACTAAATTTGTCTCTCTGCTGTACATATCCTTTGCTTTCCCTTTGGCTGCCTTCTTGCTAGCTGTAAATTGCATAATTCATTCTCTCAGTTCTTTTATAGTTTTTGGTGAAATTCAGATTTATCATCATTAAATATTGCTATCACTGTTTACACAATGACGCAAACTGTCTGAAATGTGTCTCAGACTCAATGCTGACATCTAACCTCAGGAGAAGACGGGACTCTCCAGACCAACGCAGACCTAGCCTACAAGCCAAGTAATTGGGATAAAATTGGAGAAAGCTATTGTTATCCAGGACATTGGGAGTGAGAGTCATTACATGTTTAATTCTGCTTCTCCAAAATGCAATGCACAGCTTGTCAAGAAATGAGCCACTTAGGGCTTTTAATATTAGTTAGCAAGGATTATTTTTTCCCCTTGAAACATATATAAACTGAAGATATTGTACAATAAGCTGGGACTGTGTCCAACAGGGGACAAAATACTCATTTCTCCTCTGCTTTCTATCTATCTTCTTCTCAAACTTTGGTAGAATTTCAAACTAGAAACCTTTCCCTTTTGCATGGTTATTTCACAGCCTGGATGCTGGGGACCCGCTCTCTGTGCTCCAGGACCTGCCATCCCCCAGATTCAAAACCCAAGAAAGCCACTGGTGTGTGGACATGTGCTGGTAACCCCCAGACCAAAGATCACAACACACTGGGGTGATGGGACACTGGTGTGTAGGGTGAGACAAACACACTGCTCCCTCTGACATTCACTGTATATCTTGCTGGACAGGGTGACCTGCAAGACACTGCATTTAGCCCCACTTAAGTCACTCCACAAATTAACAGGTCTCCAGGAAAGCTGTGAAGTGCTCAGTCGTCAGCCTCTCAGGGCTGGCCCTGCCTTGGCTGGTTCATAATAATGTCATCATGAAAGATCATGTTAAGATGTTGCAGCTTGGCAGAAAGCAGCGATAGTGCAATAAATCCCTCCATTGGGGCATTTCCTCTGGCTGGTTGTCTGTGCTGCCATTTCAGGCTGCTCTGAAATTAATTTCAACATTCTTGTAGGCACTTATCTCACCAAAGTGAGATTTCCTGGGAATCATCAGGGAAGGAATGAAGACAGAAGAAATACAACTAAACCCCAGCACTTAAGACCTGAGCCCTCTCTCGTTAATGGTCTTCGTGTAAATCAGGAGGAATTCCACTTTCATCGAGGGAATTATGCCAGTGATATACTGTTAGTTAGAAGAGACTCAGGCGTGAGTCCTTTTAGTTTGGTTTCCTTTATTCATTTTTACAAAAGGAGCCCCTGATCCTGTAGATGGCTGTGCTCGGCTTTTGGGAATCAGAGATCTCAGGGGTAGAGACATGGGACAAGAAGCAAAATTGCTGCATTCTTAGACTTTATACTGTATACAAAAGTTTCAGAATCCAACCTTAGTCAATTCAGAGGGAAATTGTAGTTGGAGTCATAGGCAAGTACTAGCTCAAATATGTTTAAAAACACGTTCTTT
The DNA here is from genome assembly GCF_036417665.1 of Passer domesticus. Classification (NCBI taxonomy): domain Eukaryota; kingdom Metazoa; phylum Chordata; class Aves; order Passeriformes; family Passeridae; genus Passer; species Passer domesticus. Next base: position 86,597,753 of record NC_087476.1, read on the forward strand.
GATGCAGTTAACTGCAGACTGAATCCCCTTTCCATTGAGGGAAGTTATTTTTTCCTCACTTTCCAACAAGTAAAGTTGAGGCCTGATACAGTTTTAAAAAATATGATGGTTTGCTGTATCTAGCAAAAAAATAATTTATTAAGTCTGAATTTGGGGGAGGGAATAGTGCAGGGCAACAGATACGGAACAAAATGCCATGGTGGAGACAACCATCCCACAGGGCAACAAATAGGGAACAAAATGCCATGGCAGAGGAAGCCATCCTGCAGTGAATACAACAGGCTGGGTGTCTGGATGCTTTGTAAAATTTTATTGTGAAATGCACAGATGATGAGCACAGCTGCAAAATATCAGGAATGTTTATTATGATCTCCCAGAGTGTTTTGGGTGTGTTCCCCTTTGACACTATTTATGTAGGCTTAACCTAAGCTGATTTCAATGGAGACATCAAAATTGTTTCAAGGTGCATCCTATTACACACAGGATAAGCTTGTGACTTAAGGTTTCTCTCCCTTGTCTTATGTGGTATTTATCAGCATGCAAAGGACAACTGAATGAAGAAGTAGCTGATAGCATCTGACTAACTGGCTGCTGTTGCTGAAGCAAAGAAAAGATGTTTCTGGCACACACACAAGCAGGGGATTTTTGGGATGGAATTCAGGCTGAAAAAAAAGTGTAATCCATCCTTCTAAGCCTAAACATACAACATTCTTAAAGCAAAGGCTTGACTCTTCCCAGCATTATTTGTTTTACCTGAATTTGGGTCCTTACCAGTGACATGCTGGTGTACTGTAAGAATAGCACAGCCAAGAATCAGATTCCCCCCCATGATGTGCTTCATCTGCTTGTGTTCCCAAAGGTTTATCATGATCACCTGCATCCCATACCATACAATAATCCTCTAATTTTTTCAGACAGTTCACAGGCACAAATCTTGTCACAACTGTGGCACAAACCTGTTGTACTATAGAGGAGGAGATAATGTAGAAGCCTCTTCCAAATTTCCTCAGATATCTTGCTTAAAAATTTAAAAAAAAAGAAAGAAAAGTGTGGTTTACATTTCCTGATTTTAACAAGCAGTGAAAGCATCAAAACATTCCTAAGCAAGCTTTGATTTTGTAAGTTCCAGCTCATGATAAAGAGAGAAAGGGAGCAAGAATATTGAGTGAGAATAGGTACAGACTGCTACCTGCCCAAAGAAGGGTTTTACAGCAACACTTCAAGGAATAAATTAGGAAATGTTGTTACAAAATGAAACTACACACTTATTAACTTTGTTATTCTTCAATAAAATTTCTGAAAGGAAAATAAAAGTAATTGAACCACAATATTAATCTTATCAGCAATCCCTCCTCTCCCACACTAAGACCTTGTGACAGCTTTACTTATTCTTCATTAAGCATTTTCAAACAGTTCGTTGCTAAGAGTGTCTGCTATAACTGTGAAATCCCTGTAGCACTCTCACAGCAGCAGTACCGGATTTTAAGAGTGAGGTAGTACTGGGACAGACACTTTGTAATCTCCAACCCAGGTCTCAAAGCTCTTCAGATTGAGCTGTTTACATTTTACTCAGGCAGATTTTTTTCCTCTCCGAGATTCACAAATTGCTTAACAGAAGTCACAACACTTGGAGTTTTTTTAACAGCTAAAGTACAGAATAGAAAAAGATTTACTAAAACCACTTTCTTAGAAAGCTGGGGTTAGAAATCGAAACTTCTAAATGCAGTCTCCTACCTAATGAGCAGAGAAAACCAATTCCTGGACCTATAAAATGAAGCTTCTATCTCATTCTTCTAGGGTTGTCTAGAGAAGGAATATCATCTCTTCTGGTCCTGAGAATGGTCTTTTCTACAGGAAAAAGCGATATTCCCTTCAAACTATCTCAGCCCAGGTAGCTGCATAGGCATGATAACGTTGGGTTACAGGCCAGCCCTTTGTGAGGCAGACACTGGGCTTTGTGTAAATTCCATTGATGACAATGGACTTCAAGTGAGAGAGATCTTTGCCTCTCTTTGCTATCAGCTTGCAGTGCTGATCACGGACCAGTGAAGATCTAAAGGAAGTCCCTGGGTTTGTGTCAAAACCTCTTATTAACCAGGTTATAAAAGCTGCAGTGGAGGAGACATATTTTTTGTAGCCTCACTACTAATATTTTATCTTTCTGTCTTTGTAAAACTGTTTTTACAAAGCCAGGTATTGGCTGGATCCCAGCAGCCCTTATCACAAATGAAATTCTGCATTTATTTGTGCTTTTGTTGTTGGAAAGGAGGAGGTTTTATTAATAGTAGTGCTAATGTTCATATCTGGAATTAACTTCTGGATAGAGAAACTCCTGTGCCAGCGTTGAGCCAGGAGTGATTTTTATGGTCGTGTTATCAACTCAGAAAACAGGAGCTTAAGCAACAGCCGATGAAGTGGTAACAGATTTTTAACTCAATCAGAATCAGCTGCCCACCTCTCTGTATTGTTTCCCTGTAGTATCAACCTCTCATACTTGAAGGTTTCCCCAACTAAAGAGAACCACCGTGTAGCATTATTTGTAAAACAGCTCTGTCTTGAAACCTGATAGTGCATGAACCCAACCTGATAATTTATGAACTCACAGCTAAGCAAGCAACAGTTCCCCTGCACCCCAGAGAAAATATACTGTAACATGCTAAATCTCTTTTTTAAATGTAAAATCATATTGCCATTCAGGTTTGTGGCTTTTTTAAATGTGGCTGTGCTCAGAGAAGTAACTATAAAAACAGCGCACTTTTAATCAATGGATCTGCTGTCTTCTGCAGGAAATTTGAGTCAGATATGTTTCATTTACTGACAAAAATAATACCTTGTTTTTGTATTTTCTACTCTGCTGGCAGCATAGAAACTATACAGCCCTGGGAAAAACAGCCAACTCTCCTCTGGTTCATGCACCATCAACAGCACAGATAATTAGTTTTAACCACCAGGTTTTGATTGCCTGTGCAAAGAGAGTATGTTGATTTTCATATCTGGGGCTGAATTTACTGAGCTACTGGCTAGCAATACTGGGCCACTTTTTCCAGTGGTACTCAGGTCCCTCAACTGCAGCTGGAAATCTGATCCTTCATTTTCTCAATACTTGCCCACTTTGAGCAGGAATCTCTGCTCAGTGGTGACCATGCCACACAACACACACATTTGGAACTGGCATGTGTCCCTGCACAGGAGGAGGAATAACACCCCTAGACCAGTAATGTACCCACCCTGGCCTCACTGCCCACTAGCTGTGTGAGAAAATGCCATGCTTGGTGTCTCAAGTAACCAACAGGTACCTATGAACCCCTGGCTCACCTCAGCTGCAAAATAAAATATGTCTTCGTGTACCACCAAGACATCTGGCTGGTAGATCATCTATGTGGCAAATACTGGAACAGAATGTGTCTCCAGCCACCAGCAACTACACAAAATGACCACTAGTCTAATTCATTTTGTGTGGACATGGAATCAGTACTAAGCAGGGCTGGGTAACCTTCACAACCCATGCCATCCTCCTGCTGACACCGTCTTGCTATCACACCCCAGCTGTGACACATCTGTCACACATCCGGCTATTTTCAGAAGGATTTAGCCAACAGGTGGACTGAACTGACAGTGTTTCATTTGGTCCTGGTTCATTCTGTTTACTGTACCAAAGCAACTCAAAATGAAATTATCCTTTCAAAACAGATTCCAGATTAAATTATTTTCTAGCTGCAAATGGAAGCCACTCTGTCACCCACCAATCCAGCTGTTCGTTTGCAACACTGGAAATAAGCGTGCTGGAAGCAGACAAGAAAGCTTTCAAGTCAGTCCATTGTTGACTGCAAGAGATGATGAAGCTGCAGTTGCCTCACATTTTCCAGCTAAACCAAAGCAGGAAGCTCCTATCCAGATGGCCTGAGTTACAGGAAGAGCAGTTCTGCATGAAAAATTCTCATTTGCCCGAGCAAATACCTTCTGCACATGGTATTTTGCATGGAGAGCATGGTGAGCTGGCTCTGCAAAGCTGAACATCAGCTTTCACCCTTTCAGTGAGACAGAAGAATGGTGTCAGTGCTTGCCAAACACCTGTGCCAACTAGAAGAGTTTCTGCAATTTCTGTGTAAGGCAGATGTCCGTGTGGATTCACTCTCATGGGCTGTGATTGATCACTAAATTAAGATCCTCTACAAAACATTAAACCTGTAACTGAATTTTCCCTTTCTGAATTCATGCAGAGTTTGACATTAGACACAACTGTCTTAGGTAGGTAACTCCACTTGTTCTTGATATTTCATTATGACAAATGGGATGTATTTCCATCACTTATCATAAGATCAACACTGCAGCCAAGCACGGTTAGCTTATTTATGGTCAGCCAGGGGATGGATGGTCTTAAGTGCCTCCTTAATCAAAGCGATGACTCCTTAACAAAGTCTCTTCTCACAGATGAAGTGTCCGTCTTTGTCTGTCACTCTATCAAATTTTGTCAATCATACTGATTGTGGTCATGTGCAAAATTAGTTTGTTCTGGCTGATCCAAATACAGCATTGAGAGCATTGTTGGTGTGATTTTCCTTTGTTGATCTGACAGATCCAGAAGTGACCAGGTGGTCCTTCCTCCCTCTCACTGCAAGTGACCAGGTGGTCCTTCCTCATGGATCTGTTGTGTTTGTAGGGAGAAGATGGGCTCTTCCTCATCATGATGTGGGGTAATCACACATGAAAATCCTGCTTGGCCTTAATCACCAGGACCAGACTAGACTGGCAGAGCTGGGTCTGTATGCTGGGTCCTCCCCCACCTCTCCTCCACCTGCACCCTGCTATCCCAGGACTGGCTTTGAAAGGGCCATGGAATTGCATGTTCACACTGCAGTATTTTGGCCAGACCCAATGAATATACTTCTCTGGCAAAGGGCTTTCCCAATATTCCCCAATAAGGAGTCTACGGGCAGCCCTGGCTGGCCAAGGGAGCTGCATTAGCAGCTCTGCCACCAGCACCCTGATAAGGCCCGACCTGGTGTTGTTTGTACTTCTTAGTCACCTTTATTTGTTTAAGAGGCCAGACAAGGCTAACATTTGTGATGCCTTATTTATTCTGTGGCTTTCACTGGAGCATATTAAACTCATCATTACTTCATATGAGCCCGAGATAGGCATTTTTTGCTGGCAAGTGTTGACAGTAAGTAACAGACACACTGCCACAAGGTAATTTGTTTATATACTGGTGCGAATGCCTGGTGGATTTTATTCCTGTAAAACTATCACAGATAAAGAAGCTACTATCAGATAAGTGACTATAATAAATGGCCACAATTAGTGCTCTGCTGATGAGACTGCTCGGTGGTCTCTCTGTTCTGTTTTAGACAAACCCCAGGCCCAGCTTGCTTAGTATAAATGGAGACAAGAACCATGTAAAATAACATCAGCCTCTCTTGATTTCTGGGGGTGTTTTACTAAAATACCACTGCTAACTGATTTGAAATCTCCTTGTATTTATCTTCAGAGGACATAAAAATGGGAAGATCAAATCAGAAATAAAATAAAAATGTTCATTTATGTACACAAAACACACAGACAGACAAAACACACAGAGGCACACACAGACAAAACACAGACACACATGCACAGACACACACACACACAGGCTCCTTGCATGTTTCCCTCTCTTTTAGGACTTTGGGTTACACTGTGGGATTTGGTGCTAGCTGGCATTGGTGCTCACAAGTCTTTCTGTTTGATGTCACCGGAAATAACTTTAAGAGTCAGGGGGTTAGAGAGGCACCAATCTGAATCTGCCCGCACCCCACCAGAGGCATGTGCACCCTGCTGTTGCCGCCCCAATTGTGGAGTGAGAGATGCCCAGGACACTTCCATTCCCCAGCAACACATCCTCCCAGGACATGGGAGGGAACAGGGTCTTCCCTATTCTACCCATGCTTCTGGGAACTCGCTGAACCAGCACAGGCATTGCAGGGGAGGCAGTGCCACGACAGTGCAAACCTGGGTGCAGCCACTTCTACCCCAATACACCCGGGGACAGATGCTGTCTGCTCTCAGCCTTGTGTCAAACCTTGGTAGCAGTCCAGAGGGTCTGATATGCCTGAAGAGGTCTGCTTGTGTTTGGTCTATATTTTTATTCATGAGGCACTTATTGCCTCTCTAAGTCAGTGGATCAAGTCCCACCATGAGACGTTTGTCCAGATGAAATCCTTTCCATTGAACAGCCAAAGTCCTCCCCAAAACACTCACTATCACATACAAAATACTGATCCTCTTCTCACCTTTGCCAACAAGAGAATGCAAGAATTATAATAAAAGAAGTGGTGCCACCCCAGAGCTATACAGAGCCAAGCCCCAGCCAGAACCAAGCTCCACATCCTCCCTGTATCTCACTGGTAAAAACCACTCACTCCTGAGCCGTTCTCAAGGGCTGTGGTAGTGATAAGGAGCTGTTGTATCAGCTTCAGTCCAACCCCATTTCTCTTCCCTTGCCTGTAGATTAAGCTCATGCTGATTCATGAAGTCTTCTTACAGTCACTGTTCTAAAGGCATCTCTGTGGACATCTCATTGCATCCAGTTGTCAAAAATGAGAGCCTGTAATTTAGGCACTTTAGATCTTTGAAATGCATTTATACTCTTGCACAGTCTTGTCATTTATAGAATGATTTGTATTTACAATGAACTGCTTCTCTATATAAAGAGGTATGCATGTATATACATACATGTCCACACTCCAACACATGCATTGATATCTGCATGAAGGCACTGAAAGATATTTCCAACATACTTTTACTGTCATTAAAATAATTATGATAATAAAAAAGCTCAAAGGGATGGTGTGTGAAACACAGGCTGTCATCCTCTTAAGTTATTTTTCATCTGTAACTACATATTTTGTTCATGTAATATCAAAATGCCACCATCCAGCACAGTCTCCTGAAGATGTCTCTGGACCTATCTTCAGCCCCCTCCTGAAATGTAATGACTTCTTCAGAGCAAACAAGTAGAAAAAGCTCATCCATAAAATTGTGCTCCTACTGGGTTTTATACTTCTACTGGATTTAATATTTCCTAGTAAGAGAACTTGCATTGCATGGTAGAGGAACCTACATGCACTGCATCCCAGGAATTAAGTGCTTGTGCACAGTAGGATTTATGGTGGTTCTTTGTATTCCTGTTGCCAGAATATCTCATAAACTCACAAAAGTTATGCAGGCATCAGTATGTTTACCTTTTCACGAGCTTAAAGCTGATTTATTTGACCTCTGAAAAACAAGATAATAGTCCTTGTTGAAAACTCCATGGAGTCCAGATTAAAGAAAGACTGTCGAGTAGTTTAAACCCCAAATTTAAACTGCCTTTGACTATCGTAATTTGACTACAGTGTTCACTTAATTCTCTTGAAACCAGTACATGGTTTGTGCCTATCTATGCAATTTATACATGTGTGTTCCTGTAGACTTTTGCATGCGTAAAGCCCTGAGAATTCCCAGTGAAGTGACTCAGGTGAGGCAGCACATTACAATAAGTTGCTACAAAGTAAACACTGCTCTAAGATACCACAAAAAACCCATGTGAGGCTTTCGACCCAAAGGCCATGATTACTATCACATTGGTAAAAATTTTCTTAGAGAATGCAGGGTCTTAGGGCAGAGCAAATAATTTCTCTCAGTGATTTGTCTTTATAGGTTGTTTTGCATTTGTGAGTGGGCTGCGTGCATGAGGCAGAAATCTCCTCTGCATGAGGTGTTTATGACAATTTACAATCTTCACGTCAAAAACAAAATAAATGGGAAGAATCAATTGGAAAAATTAATTTATTTTCCCCCACCCTGGCCTAGGTCTGGATTGCATGCTAATAGACATGGAAAGTTAACAGACCGATTTATTTCCTAGTATCAATTTCACCCATGACAAATGAGCCACTGTTACTTACATGCAGCCCTAAATCTACTTATCTGCAGCACCAAATCTCATTCAAAGTACCCAGAGGTATTACCAAACTCCAGGTGCTTAAATAGATCATCTCCAAGCATCAATTCCATTGAAATGTACTTTTAAAGACTAAGGACTTGGATCCATAAATGAGTGACGTACTGAGGGAAGGGAAGCAGGATCCCCTGGTAAGCCAAGACACTATGCTGAATGAGCACTTCACACAAAACCCCTTGAGGCTGTCCTGGCTGCTGTGTGCCTGTGTGGAGTATTGTCAAGGTTAGGAGCTCACAACAGAAGTTTTCTATATGTGTGGCTCATGCCAAGCCATCCTATTTCCATGGAGAAAGATGATGACTTCTGTAATCAGAAGACCACATTCTTGGATGAAATCTTACCTGAAATTACAGATTACCTGCATTGTTTATACCCTGCAGATCTTCCTTCAGCCACAAAAAGAAAATTGTTTGACTTAATCCTAGAAGTGCCTGATATTTCCCACTCACTATTCTACTGACATTATTAGTACACATGATCATATAGGAGTCATCAGATATACAAATCAAAAACACATGCAACAGCTGGAAAACTGGATATTTTTATGGAATCAAGTAGGAAGACATGCAAGTTGATGGGGGAGGAGGGGAAGATATTTCCAAGTAATAAAACAAAAAAGCTTTTTCACCCCTCCTTTCCCCGTTGTGGTCATTCTAGTTTTTGAATCTTGTATATAAGTATTTCTGAGTCAGCATTCTGCAGAGCCATGTTTTAGTAAATTAAACAGCTATTGAATATAGCTCCAGAAATTAAAATAGCTATTGAGTTCCTCTAAAAATGCCTCCTTAAATGACAGTTCAGGAAAACATCGCTCACCTTAATGGAGAACCACTGTAATGGAGCAAGAAGCAACTTGGAAGCAGAAGCAGCGAAGACGGGAAGACAGGTTCAAGCTCCCCCTCATATTTCTTAGATAGAAAAACTATCTTTTCATGAGTAGCTCACACACAATTCCAGCCAGGTCCACATAGATTTAGACAGGACTTGGTTCAACCTCTCCCTTCTTCTCTTGTTTTTGTGTTCAAAAAAAAGCCCTAGGAAAAGTGTGTTTGGCAAAGGTGTATGCATATATGTCTTAAGACATAGAGAGAACTATATTAACACTGGTAACTGGGTTGATTTGTGCATACAGGGGCTGGGAAAGGATCCCTACACTCATATCTGTTTCCTGAGTCTCCACTGTAGCCTACTGAAGGTTGGAGCCCTATTTAACCCAGAGCTAATTCACGATACACCACAAAATGTAATGATACATTCCATTGCATGGGTATAGTAAAGGCACTGTTTAATACCCTGCCCTAATTTCAGACTTTAAAAAAGGATGGCCAGAGAGGTGAAAAGAGGTGTCTTTTTCATGCACAAGCCAGAGGGGGTGAAGTGCCTCTTTCTCAGCACCAGCCTGGGTTAAACTGTTCTGTTGGCTTTCATTCTTGACCTGGATTTACACCAAAAAGTGTTTAAAGTGAGTCAAACACTCAAACAAATTGCAAATGTGACTAGGTTTAAACAATAAAAATGTGTTTACAATATTTGTTTGTGCCCCAGAAACTCCACACATTTAAAAAAAAAAAAAAAAAAAAGACAGCCAGCCTTTTACAGTCTGGACCTCAGTGGCTGATTTATTAGCTTTCCTGTTTTTATCAACATGTTCAAGTTGCTAAAAACCCACCCTGCTAAGCCTAATGTGTCTGGCATTCATCTTCACCTCAGTACCATCTGCAATAACAAGCAACAGATCCCTGATCTACAGCTGTAATACTTCTCCAGGAGTGTCTGTCAGTAAAAAAATAATATAAAATAAAAAGAAAAGGAAAGGATGAGCAGGATGAGCCTATCTCCTGCTTGGGACAATTCCTTGGTCCTATTTTTCTTGATAATCACAATAAGCTGTTGCACTTTCGTTTTCTTTTGGGGAAGGGGTTTCTGTTTTAATGAGCTCATAACCTGGCAAATAACTGAAGCTTTTCAAGTTCTTGTGGGAAGCATCTGTTCTTTTTATTTCTGCAACAGGGAAAATAAGCTGTGAGCATTGGGCAAACCACTAGAAATGTGTCCTTTGATCACTTGCCCCAGTGAAGTTCTTATGTTCAACAACATTTCCTTTCTACGGCTTCTCCATTCCAGTCTTGGTGGAAGCACCACTTTGCTGACAATAACAGGAGGGAAAAGGGCAATTTTTGTTTGTATGCCTATGAATGAACAGCTGAAATACCATTCACCCCATAACATTCACACTCAAAAATTTTCTTAGAGCTTTCTAAGAGGACCAAAACCCTGGCCCAGAGTCAGGTATTCCAGAGGGACTGCTGCAGGCTGCCAGGGAGGGGGATATAAAAGCAGGGCGAGTTATTAAACAGCCCTTCCCTTGCACTATCCTACCTCTAACAACTTCTAAGCCTTCTCATGCCTGATGTGTTCACGTCCTTGGTGTCCCTGAGTGAATTTCTGACACAAATTTGTTGTCTTACCCTTGAGTTTTGTTATCTTCTAACATCCACTAAACCCTTGGAAAGGTTTCGCCTTTTGTTGGCCTTCATCCTGGTTCCTGTTAGTTCCATTTGAAGGCCCCTTGGTTGTGCACAGAAATATGTGTCTGTCTCTCTGGGTCCTTCCTCATTTCTGTACTTGAGTCGTAGCACTGAAGTGTAGCTTTAGTCAGGCTCAGATGATCTTCAAGCCTTCCAGAGGCACAAATAGCAAAGGACAGGATGGCAGCTACACTATGGGAGACAAGTGAACCCTGTGTGTGTGCTTCACAGGCTGTGAGCTCACAGTTGGCTGTAGAATCACTTCTAAGTAAGAAAATTGCAGGCATTTGGCAGCACGCACAGATATCCTGCAAAGAGAAGAAGTCTAATCTCTGAAAGTATTACGCTGTGAGTAGTTCTGCATGCAGGTCCATTAGCAACAAACATGTTGAAGGAAGTTATTATTGTGGTGATTTTATTGACAGAGCTGGAAAATCCCCTTGTATCACTTCTCTCATTCTCTTCACTTTTTGCCTTGTTCTGCATACACACAGTAGTACCTGTCCTAATTTGGGCTCTCCAGGCTAAGGCAAGCAATATATGAACTGCAATGACTAAAACAGTGTGAAAGAGTTGACAACTAAAAAGTCTCTCAGGAGCAATTACTTTCATATCTTTACTTAAAAAAAAAAGGCAAGCATTCTTGGAAGGAAAGGTGTGAAAAAAATATTTAAGAAGCAACAGGAGAGCTTCATTTGTAAAATATCAAGAGCTCATCTCCGTGGAGCTTGCTGGGATCTTACGGGACATTATTGCATGGGAAAGAAAGAGTGGGAATCCGTCTTAGCCAAATTTGAAAGGGAGCATCAGTACCATTTACCCTCGTTTCTGAATTTATCATCATGAAAGCTACGTGCTGGGATGTGGTTAGATTCCCTTTGAGACATTTGTAGTAAATATGAGTCTAAATATAAGTGATTGGAATATTCAGTGCCTTGGCATATACCTGGCAGTGTGTGTTGCAGTAGAGGTTTTGGCCACACACAAAAGCTGACAAAGTGCAGGACCAAAGAGTTACATTTGAGGTGGGGAGTTCCTTACTGTTCTTTTAACAGAATAGGAGTAGACTGGAACTAGATGGGGAGAAAATTGCTTTACAAAATCAAAGATACTGATTTGGAATAGAAGCATTTCACTCAGAAAGTGCCAGGGGCATTTGGTAAACAGCCTGAAACTGGATAGCTGAACTTGGACTGCAACACTTGGGGATAAAGTTGGTGACAATGAGTTTTTTTAACAAGATTTAGAATAATCTGGATTTTTGAGCACTATGAGATCTAATGAAAAGCACCAGGAGGGAGCCAAGTGTACAGTTATTGTTATTATTAAAAGCAATATTACAACACTGATATTATGAAAAAATAAGCAGATGGCAAATGCCTTTCAGTGAAGGCAAAGGCAAAATAGTGTGTCTGGTAGCAAGGAGGGAAGCTAATGATTATGTGCTAAATGAAACAGCCATTCAGCATGCTTGTCAGGAAAAAACATTTGGGAGTCATTGTGGAAAAAACATGGGAACCATTAGCCCAGTTCAGAGTATCAGAAAAGGTAAAAGCAAGAGAGGCTGTGTTGCTCCTGCATAATACTCTGTCAAGGTGCCTATTTCTGAGCTCTCCTTGTGTTGTGGATGTGTTCACATTGATCACAAAAGCAGGGGTCCCATTCAGCCGGGCAAGGTCTCCCTGTATCTAAAACGAGAGTCTCTGCTCCCAGGCATTTAGGATAGAAATGTCAAAAATGCCAGAGGTACTCAAGGGGGAATCCCTGGTTGTCCCACTTGGGGCACAGGATCCTCTTGGCCACCCAGAGCCAGCCGAAGGAAGTCCTTCTGTCTCCAGCATTCTGGGAAAGGCAAACCAGCCAAGGCAACCAGCAGGACCAGGCAGAGGTCACAGCTCGGCACCTCCAGGCTCTCTCTGCTCACGGGGTGAGAGGGCAGGATGCTGTCTCACACCACCCCAACCAGAAGGTTGAGGTCACTATTGCTATGACCTAAGCTTGCACCCTCCCAGAGCCACATGGAGCTGCTTTGCCCAGGATAGATGCTTCATTTCTGAGCCAAGCTTGTTGAAAGGGGTGAGTGAAACTCCTCTCCATATCCTCAGTGGAAAGCAGGACACAGGGCTGAAGCTGGACAGGAAGGAGGTTACAGTGAGAGAACCCAAAAGTTGATTTTAACTGTGTGATAGGGATTACCTGCACAGCATTCAAAGGGTACAAAACAGGGCTTCATTTGTTATAGGATAACACAACTGCCCCAGCTCTAGCTGCCCACAGCTTCCCCCACTTCAGCAGCAATTTCTGTCAAGCCTTTCTGACTGCCAGGGCCAGACCAAACCATTAGCACAGAAGTAGATGATGCCTTTTGTTTGCTTTTCTCCTGATCTTTTTTTTTTTTTTTCCAAGTGGGCTCTACTGCTAAACTCTAAGAGTGCTTTGCTCATTTAAAAACAGAAAGGTCTGAATCCAGTCATCTTTTAGGGACCAGCTTGCAGCCAGTTTTCCCACAAAAATAAGCAAACTGGAGAAAGGAGTCAGAGTATAAGCCCTTTATGGGAGATTGATTGTAAAGCTGGTGGCAACATGACAAGCTGATTTGTGGTGGCTCCTCAGAGCTTGTTTGAACTGTAAACCTCAGTCACATTTATTTATTATATCAATACAGGTTTCTCACAACCAGCATTTATGTTCAAAATGCTGCTATCTCATACCTGACCATGGAATGCCAGGCACGGGGAGGGCACAAGTATGTGTCTGTGTGTATAAATGTGTGCATTTATACATCTGAGACACACTGTGCATAGCCTCTTGCCCCCAGTTATCCTCTCCCCTGCTCCAGTGTATGTTGGATCCGGAGCTTGGCTTGCTGCCACATTTGGTGATGACAAAGCTTTCCATGACAGCACCAGCCTGAGTCTTCGTGGCTCCTTCACAGAGACCTGGACCCCTTTTGAGGCTCAATTTGGTCACTATCATCTTTTCCAGTGATAGCTGCAACAGCTGTTTTTTCTTCCTCCGTAGCATATGGGTTGCCAGAAAGTCTGAGGGACCCATCAGCCAATTTCCATACTTGGATCTAGGTCTGTATCTGCATCATATTTTCTTGAAACAGTAGTCACATAGTGGGTCTCTCTACCTTCCACACAAAGATGATTTAATGTCTTCCTCAGCAGCACTGAGCTGCTATAGCATGAAATTTTAAGGATTGGCTCTTCTCTCATTAATGGACTCACTTCAGAGTCATTGATATGTCCTGTACACAGCTTATGGTGTAGAGTTTTATGGTGTGTTCCTCCACCTCCATATAAGTCTAAACTGGTCATAAAAGATAACCATTTACTGAAGAAAAATATACTAACCTTGCTGAAACTAAGACACAAGGCAATTTTCCTAGCAACGAATAAATAAATGCCTTGGCACAAGTCCTACTTTTTTTGCATGGAAAAATGCAGATAAAAGGGAAAATGCTATACCCTTCCACCCTCTCTTTCTTATCTTTTACTCTGACCTTTTACTCTTTCCTTTCTCCCCTCATCAGCTGTGATCAGAACCATAATATTAATAATGCTAAAAGAACTTCAAGCCTCTTGCTGGTACCAAGGACCCCTGGATTCACCGGCTACACATTCTGTGACTCCAGTGGCAGTCTTGGAAATGTTTTTGCCATTTTCCTCAGAGGCATCAGCCCACTAGGAAAATTAATAATGTTGAGAAGCAGGACTGTGTTGTACCTACCTCGAGTACCAGAAAGCAACACTGAGGCAGACTCTGGTGCTGAGTAAATCTTGTCTAGACACAAAATTAGATTGGGTTAAAAGACTTCTGTGTTTCTGCTCTCTTCTGTTTATATGGCTCATATTAACACAGTATTTTAGTATGTGATGTCTATTTATGTATTTAACAGTTGTTAAACTTCTGTGCAAAGCACTGTCTGGGTATTTTTATTTTAGTTTAAAAGTGAGTCAAAATACAGTTATATGTGTAGCATGATTTAAGACTACCAGGGCTTTCCAGTGCAAAAGACAAAATCCAAAACTACTTGTTGAGAAATTGTGGATGTCTTTCTTCTGGAAGTGTTCAAGGCCAGATTTGATGAGGCTTTGGGCAACCTGGCCTGGTGGGAATCGTCCCTATTCATGCAGGAAGGTTGGAACTAGGAAACCTCTCTCTGTAAGGGCCCTTTCAACTCAAACCATTTTGTGATGCTTACATAGTCCCACCTTACCCATAGCCACGAGGTCACTCCCTTCATCTGAATTATGCATCCCACAAGGAGTTCTTCACAGTAGGACAGGATTATAAACACTTGCAGGGTAATTTCCAGCAAGGCTACAGTAGGAACAAATTTACCAGAGCTGGAAAGATGAATCTGTCATCACAAGATGAGATGTACTTGCAAGTAAAAGTGTTCAAGTTTAGCTTACAAAATTGTTTGCCTTGGCTTCAAGTCTGTCACTTCTAATGGATATTTTGTATTTCAGAAGCATAGAAATGAAGGAGTGTGTACTTCCATCAATATTTCAACAACCTCTGGCTTTGGAACTATCTCAAACAGCCCATCTCTCTACTTTGTGGGTGTGCATCTGTAAAAAATGGCATGATCTCTGCTATTTCAACAGTGACTTCTCACTGTAATGTGCTCCATGTGCTGCACAGGTCTGCATTGTCCTCCTCCAGTTGGGCACGTCCGTGAGCAAAGCAAGCTGAGATCTCACACGATAATGTTGACAGTGCAACCCAAAAGTCAAAGTTTTGAAAAAACAGTGCCAAGCAAACAGATCACACTGGAAACAAAAGCCAAATACAGGAGCTGAAAGCTGGATTCGTTTCACATGCCTGAGTAAGAACAAACTGAATCTGTCTATCAGCAAAGGGCGGTTACAAGGATTTGTGTCTCAGGAACTCCACTCTCTGCCATGGATGAGAATATTTTACCTCCATCAAGCATGGGATGCCTATCCATTTTCATATATCATTCCCAGGTCGTAAGAAAAAATTAAATAAATCATGAGATTCATAATAATAAGTAAGTATGTATCACTTCATCATCACTACCGCTCTTAGGTAACAGTCTCTCATTGAGGATTACAAGAATAAGGTTATTGCCCCAGATGAACCTTCTTCAATATCCTCTTAGGCACTTCAGATCTTACTCTTCAAGGGACAAAACAAACCTGAAAAGGAAAAAGACTGTTCCCAGAAATAATTGTTTATAGAAGGTACCTCCTGCCTTTTAGCAAGGCTGTTTTGAGGGGAGCAGTTCAACCTTCTGTCAGAGGCAGTCTCCGATTCATGTTTGAAGGCATTAACTCCACTCTAGCTGAATCCAAGACAGTAACTTTGGGAACCAAACACCTCTGAATCATTTCTTGCACACAGCTGGTTAGTACCAAGGCAAAAGCTTTCACTGCACTAGAGATGAGCTTAGAAAAGCCAAAGCTGAAAATTATTCAACATTCCAGTCCAACAGTAGATTAAATAATTGCTCAGAAAATGTGTCCAAGACCCATTATTGGTAAACAGGAACATTTTAGGAATATTTTAGTCAACTGTCTTTAAAAAAAGACAACTATGGATGAAAAATACCCATTTAGCATTTCTTTCCTACAAGAAGCAGCCTAGGCTTTCATTTGACTCATTTTTCTGATTACTATTCCACACCACCCTTTTTAAACAATGTCATTCAAGGAATCTTACCTGTTGTGCTTTTTGTAAACTGCCTTTAAAATACTTACATCATGCTAAATTTTCTTTTTGAAAGGTCAAAAATTGATTGAACAAACTCAGTCTTTTTTTCTTATTGCTATCACTTTTTCTTTTTGCCCTGATTCTTTTTCTGCCTCATGGTTATAGAGATAGTAGAACTGGCAAGAAAATGGGGACAAATTTAAGCCTAAGTAAACCTTGTTCATGATGCATCAGATCAGTGAAACTTAGGCCCAGAACTGAGACTTCCCCAGCAGAAAACCCATAATTTTATTCACTGCCTTTCACAACAGAAATCTTGACATAGGCTTCCATCACTGCCAGCTCCCGGGCTGCTGGCATGGGTGAGTCTCACCACAAGGGCAGAAGTCCACACAAAGCACTCCACAGTAGGTTTGCCTCAACCTTTACAAAGGAAAGGAGAGAGCTGCCAGTGTTTCTTAGGACCAGCTTGAACAATGGGATCTTTGTGAGGTTGCATTGCTGGCTGGGTCAGTTCCCACTCAACTATGTTGTGCCAGCAAGCACCACCAGTACTGGACTAGAAAGAGCAGGGTTGTACTGAAATTTGGCCCAGGAAGAACAGTGAGGGTTTAGTTTGAAGGGGCACTGACCAAAGGAGAGCTAGACAGCGCTTGAGGCTTCAGCAGCCCATCAGCTCCTGGCATGGAGACCACTCCACTCAAACCTACCCCACCATTCATGTGGATGGAGAGCCACCATGCTGGGATTCGTGAACTGCCAGGGTCTTCTGGCCTGCATCTGTGCCAATGTTAGCCAAGGGGAACCCTAAAATAGCACCTGAAAAATTTGAGTGAGAAGGGGGAAGGGGAAAGTCTGATCACCTGCAAGGTGGCAAATGGCCCTTTGATATCAAATTCCCAGCCTCACAGCAGCAGCCTGCTGGTCTCTGGGGGTCAGTGTGACCCCAGAGTGGGTGGGCAGCGGGTCACTAAATGGTGTATAGAGACTCTGCCAGTGGGTGCATGGGCTGGAGAAGAGCTCCTTTCTAATGACAAGGCTTTGGACCAGGCCTGGGGCTCATCCATGGAAGCGTGGAGTGCTCCAGTGACACGGGCCAGCTTAGGAGCTCATGCATTTCAGAAACACACTAAATAAATAAGCAGGCCTAGGATCAGTAACCACTGCTCCTGTAGGAAATCTATGCAATGAAAAAGTCATCAGCCCTACCTTTTTTTATCCATTCCTCTCATTCTTTAAATTTAATTTCTTTCCGTGCTGTGCTTTCCCACTCCCCAGCCCCCTGCCTTCAAATGTCTGTTTCCTTCAGAGCTGCAACACTGACCACCACCAAGGAAGAAAAAGCTGATAAATAATGATGCACAACTCTCACTATTCCACAGTTTTCTCTAGGCAGATTTAGAAAGGTCCCGAACACAAAGAGAAATTAAATCAGCAGGTAGGAAGACAGATGCAAAGTGAAATTCAAGATGCTAAAAAGCTGCTTTTCTCCAGAGGTTCTACTCTTCCGTCTGTCCAGAAAACAGGAAAGAGCAGACTGCTCATGACAGAGGAAAGAAAACTTCTGGGGGTCTTTAGGGGGACCTCAAAGAAATTATTTTCCCGCAGACCAGAGCTGAACAAACCTGAATGGCCTTTTCCTGACTGAAGAATAAACCGACTATTAATTTATGACTTGAAGTGTATATAACAACCTCCCATATGTTTTCCAATCTGCGCATACTGATGCCCATGTCTTTTCTGTTTGGGTTTGGTTCTCATCAGCTAATTTTGCTAATGGGCTAAATATACCTCATGAAGCTGCATCTTAAAAAAAATAAATATTTTTAAATGGCTAATTTAAAAAAGGACCATCATAATGTTATATGTGTGTACATAGAGAAGCACGTGTATTAGAGATAAAGCGCAAGCGCATGGTGGGCTGGAGGGAGGGTGTTTGCACGGGGAAGGCAAAGGCCCCTGTGCAGGTCGCTGGTGAGGAGACAATCCCGCACAGCGTGAGCAGAGACAGTGCAGAGGGGCTGCTGGGTGACGCGAGCACGCACGGCATTGCTGCCGGGACATCCTGCTCACTGGACTTCTCCCGGATAAACGGCTCTGAGTCTCTTTGTTTGTTTAAACGGAAGCCGACGTTTTAGCAGCAATAAAGGGCAGGCTAAATAATTCACTGGGCCAGCGAGTGTGACCCCTGAGATAAAGGGCTGCGCCTCAGAAACCCAACCCCACGGCACCTTGGTTTGCATACACGCCCGGTTTGGGTAGACGGGATAAATTGTAAAATGAGATGGCAATATTGACATCTTCCCTTGGCTTCCCCTCACCGAAGGAGAACTGCAGAGGGAACGCTGCTCAAGTATTTCCTTTAAGCTCGTAAGTAAATCGTGAAACATCAGGGAATGAGACAGGTTTATGGCTTTCCAGTAAAATGCCGTACAACTCGCAGACACTGATTTCACAGTTACCTTCCCAAGTGCGGCAAACAGAACAAACACGCGGGGGGGAACCCCAACACCGTTTGCTTCTTGCTGTTGAAGGCTGGCAATGAGGTTGCAGGAGAAAATAACATTTTTGACTTCCGAGCCTACCGCCTATGGACAGAAATACCAGCGGTAAAGAAGCCACGGAACTCTTTAAGCAATTTATTAGAGGATTGGGCTCAAAAGACTGAGCGCCGCCCCCAAAAATTAAAAAAGAAAAAAATGATACGTTCGCTGCTGTTTCAAAGTCAGGGACGCAGTTGGGGTTCATATTTTCGTGATGCCTTTGGCAACCCCCGCCCGTCCCTTGTGCTGCTGCAGCGTGTTATGGAAGAATTAAACTGTTTCCCCGAAGCGGTCCGTGCCCTCGGCGGAGGAGGGGAGGGGATGTGCACACCCCGGAGGAGAGAGAAGCCATCACGGGTAGGTCTCTACCTTGTCCCTGGGCAGAGCCCGGCTGCCTGATGACGAACCTCCCCTCCCCGCCTGCCCTAATATCATCCCTCTTCCAGACGGAGACTCCAACGCCCCTTACACCTCTGAGGCTACAAAGAAGACGGTCAGAATACAAAAAAAAACCACATAAATTCGCCTCTTTTCTCTCACCTCCCCCACCCGGGGCCTGTGGGAAGAGGAGGAAGATGAAGCAACCCTCCACCACCATCCACTTTAAAATGCGAGTGGACTCCCCCTCATGCTCCCCTCTGGGTACGCCCGGGCGATAACTCTCACGGGTCCCGCTAGAAATGCCTCTGTGAGGTGCCTTTCCCTCTTTCCCGGCTGAGCATCTCTGGTGCTGGGCCCCAGCGCTCCCTGTTTTCAAGTTTGGGAGAGGTTCCCTACGCCTTCAACAAGAGAGAAGAGAGAAAGACCGAAGGGGAGTCCTGAACGTCACCGGGCACCCTCCTCCGGATTGGCAGCCCGGTGGCATCTCCGAGCCCGGCTGCTCTCATCTCGGCGAGCATCGCGCTTTTCATCTGCCTCCCGCCCGCTCCAATCTTTATGGCTAAACAAGTTCACAGTTTACACTCAGTAAAACGTCGATATTGCACTTAATGGTTGCGGGGAACAGAGTCTTCGCAGGGATCCTCATAAAAACCCTTTATTTAGTTTCGAGCATTTTCTTGTAATCAATAAAAGTTGTCTGTTATCTCCCAGCGCATTTAGCGGGGAAGTTTATTGCCTGCCGGGCGGATTAAGGGTGAGACAGGAGTGCACCATACATGGAAGGGACTCCCGAGTCCCTAGATCCGAGCCTCGGATTCATAAAATATAACTATCCATTACGTTGCCGATATCTGGAGCCAGCAAATATACACAGACCATAAATTGTCGCCGGCGGGCTGCGGGCCGGCCGCGGGCGCGGGGGCTCCGCCCGCCTGCATTCCTGCCCGCGCCGGGGGGGCGCCGGGGGTGTCCCCGGCCCATCCATCACCGCCGTTATGACTCTGCGATGCAGCAAATGGGTTGTGTAAAGAGGCAGCGTTTGACAAGGTGGCATGGTTATCCTGTCCAAATGATGCATAATATTAGTATTAGGGCTTAGATCATCGCATGCTTTTAAAATCATCGCCGCTAACTAGAGCTGGGGGGGGGGGGGGGGGGAAGAGGAGGTTCCTGGGGGCTGCAGGGGGCAAAAGTTTCCATGTAGATAATGATTACAGATGGTGGGATTTATGGGGAGGGGTGCGCGCGCAAATAAACACGTGTATCGTAGCGGAGAGAGGAGCCCGATCCCGCCGGGGCCGCGGGGCCGCCCCCTCGACCGCTCCGCCTCGGGTGGGTTGCGGGGCCGAGGGATGGCGGGGGTCCGAGCAATCCGCAGCGCCGGAAAGAAGGACGTCAGGACCTTTCCCACCTCCACCCCATCCCGGACAACGTTCCCAAAGGTTTGAGGATAAAGTAGAGAGAACTTTTCCTCCTCAGCCACCGGCGGTAAACCCGCCACGGCTGCAGTCACAGACACTGGTGGGTGCGGGCGGGAGGGGACTCTCCGGGGATGGATAAGGGGCCACTTGAGGCGAACGATCCCCATTAAGATTTGTCATTGGAAATACAATGCTGTGAAGCGAACGATATTAAGTATTATATTAAGTTCTAGAGAACTGAAGAACTACAGTAAAAAGGGAAGGCATACAGAGCCAAGCCCGAGCCAGAACTAAGCTCCACATCCCCCCTGTTTCACCACTGATAAAAATACTGTCTCCCGAGCCATGCTGAAAGGCTGTAGCCATAAGAAGGGGCTGTTGTATCAGCAGCAGTCTAAGCCCTTTTCTTCTCATCAACAGCCCATTTTTGTAGACTAAGCTCACACTACTTCATCAAGTCATCTTCTAGTCACTGTTCTGGACATCTCTGTTAGGATCCAGACAGATCTCGTTATGGCCAGGAATTAAACATGCCTGCAATCTAGGCACTTTTGCCGAAGTTCTTCTAAAGACATTGATGCCCTGGCACAGTCTAGTCATTCACACAGACAGGTATTTGCAATTAACTGCTTTTACGTATAAATATGCGTGTATGTATGGTCATGTCCATACTCCAATACCTACGTAAGGATTTCTGTATGAATGCCCTGAAAAAGAGAATTCCGACATACTTCTACTGTCGTTAAAACAATGATGATAATAGAAAAGCTCAAATGGATTGCTTGTAAAACACAGGCTGTAATTCCCTCAATTATTTTTCATCTGCAACTACATGTTTTGTTTATGTGGTGTCAAAAGACAATGACAAGGCTTAGGGCCAGGTCCTGGGCTCGTCCATGGAAGCGTGGAGCGCTCTAGCGACTCGGGCCGGTTTGGGAGCTCATGCATTTTAGAGTCGTACTGGGATGTATTCGGGGAGACGGACCGGCTCAGTGCTGCATCCCATCCTGCTTCTTCTTGCTTTCCTTGGCTACGTTCAGGCACGGGCTCGGGGGTCAGATGGAGCTGGGGTCTCTGTCCCGGCCCCGCACGGGCCAGAGCCCTTTGTAGCCCGACTTAAATGGGCCAAGGCCGGGCAGGCTCCAGGTTAGAGGGTGAGAGGGGGACAGGAATACCTCTGCATTTCGTATCGGTTCTGACCCTTTGCCTCGGGGCCGGCACCAGGGTGCAGCCCGCGGAGTATTTCAGCAAATCCCGGTGACGACGGTTCTGTGAGGAGGATAAAATCCCCACTCGGCGTGATTTATCAGCTGTGTTTGACCCCTGAATACTTGACTTACACGGCTGGTGACACATTACCCAGGAAATGAGGTTGCAGTGATTTTTGTGTGTGTTTGTGAAAGCGTGTCATTTCCCCACAGACCCGTCTCTTGGGCTGCTGGGCAAGAAACCCCACAACCCCTCTGTTCTCTCCACCATCCCCATCCTTTCATCACCCCCACTCTGCCATGCGGGTGACCGACGAAGCGGACAGGGGTGGTCCCGAGCAGCCGCTTCTTTTCGTGGCCGAGGAAAGGAACTGGTCATCGCGAGGAGGCGGGAAGAACAGGCTATGGCACTAAGGCCGGGAGAGACGGTCTGGGACCAGGCATGACTGGAGGGGTGTGATGGCTAGAAACCTTTGATTTGGGGTTTGCCCGGAGAACGGGGGTGGAGGAGGGTGGCCGGGGTTTTTTAAGGCAAGCAGAAATTTGATTATAGCGTACGGCAGAGCTCTGTGATTTGCGGTGAGCGGATTTCATTAGCTACGGCCGTGTGAGTCTCAGAAAAGCTGCTCAGAGCCGCGGGGCCGGGAACGAAGTTGATCCCGAGGGCGGGTGGCGAAAGGGGCTCGGCCGTGGTGCCGGTTCTCTGGGCCAGGGAGAGCAGCGCCTGATCCGAGCTGCTGCGGGAACGGGGCTGGCACGGCCGGGCGCTGCCCCTGCCGCTCCCCTTTTCCCTGGGATCGGCCCCGTGGCCGCTTTCCCCTCTACCCCGGACAGGCGGACAGGGACAGCCCCAGCCCCCGTGCTTGCTTTTCGCAGTGGGGATGTGGGTCACAGGGCTCCTTTTGCCCCACCTGCACTCGTGTCACCTGCCGCAGCCGTCCCCGAGGCGAGAGGAGGAGGGTTTGGCTCCGCTCGCTGCGGGTTCAGCTGTGGCGTTCCCACTTTTGCTGAAGATGACGATGGTAGGTGGTGATGGTGGAGGCAGCAGCGGGCAGGAGGTGCCCGGAGCGGCCGCGCAGCCCAGCCTGGCCCGTCGGGGGCTGTCGGGCTGCCTGGCGGGCCGCCGGCGCTGCAGTGGGATCGGCTCTGATTGCCGTCAACGAATGTCACCGGCAGAAGGAAAAACAAAAGCTGCCTCCAAAGATCGCGGAGTAGAATTTGGCAAGGTTCCTAAAGACACCAATTAGTAAAAGCTAAACCCATTAATGAAGTGGCGGCTCTCTGGTTTCAGCCAGGTGGTGCAGATCAGAGCGCCTGTATCTGCAGCAGAGCCCCGCTTCCCTCCAGCCGGGACCTCACAGCAAACCTCCACATTAATAATACGCTTAATGGATCTCATTAGGGCTGGGGCCTCGAGTCCCGGCCTGGGTGTGGCGGAGATGAGGGGAGCAGGAGGGCAGTGCTCCCCGCGCTGCGCCGGGACGGACCCGGTTCCCTGAAGGGGCGATGGACGGCGGGGCCGCCGCTCCCTCCGCGGGTCCTGAGCTCGTGGGTCTGCACGAACTGCGTTTATAGGCGGTTCTTTCCCAGATAAGGGAGACTTTGGCATCGCCTCACCGGGCTCGCCAACCCACAAGCCACACACGTCCCCTTATAATCAGAGCCACCTCTGCCCGCAGAGCCACGAGCATCCGCCGCGGCCGGGCGGGCTGCGGAGGGCGGCGGTGCTCCCGCAGCGCGCCCCCGAGCCGGGGCTGTGAAAGGGAGGGAAATGGGCTTCTGCAAATTGATTTAAAAAGAAAAGCGCCCGAACCACACCTCTGTAAAAAGGGACCAGGAAAAAGGGACGAAATATTTCCGCTTCAGCTGGGGAAAATCATAAGAAGAGAGGGAGGAAAAAGGAAAACCGAAGTAGTATAAACCTGGCCGAAGTGATCTAGCATATTTAGCTAATGGAGGTGGACTGTGAAAAGAGACCTCATATTTCTCTCCGAGGAGTCTCTCCAGGTCCGCAGCCGAGAATACACACAGCAAACCTTGTGCCTGAATTATAGCTGAGGCTTTGCTTTATTTGAATTCACTGGTGTTTATTTAAGAAAGTGAATAAAGGTTTTGTGTAAACAGCCATTATTTCTGATGAGCGCTCAACAGCAATAAGAAGGGGGTGGTTTTTTTAGTCGAGACTGTGGCAAAAGTTGACATTTTGGAGATTGCAGTTTGTCTTGCCGACGCCAGGCAGTCCCGAAGCATGAACTGCAGGGAAAGCTGTGTGTGCCTGCGAGTGTGAAACTGCGATATCGAGCGAACTGGGGTCTGAAAACAATTATTTTTTAAAACATCATCTTAAGCACGACATTAAAATAAAATAAAAATATTTTCCTAAGGAGCGGGCTGGTCTCGCTCTGCTAACGAGGGAGGCGATCTCAGGTTTCGCTGCCGCCGGCTCCGCTCCCACGGGCTCTGGGGGAGAAGCACCCAGGCGGGGGGACCGCGGCAGGCACCCCGTCCTCGCCGGGCAGGACAGCGGCGGAACCCGATGCCAGTTCCTCACCCGGCCCTTTTGCACCGTGTATCTCTTAATTAAAATATTGCTTCTGTTTTGTTGTATTATTGGTTTGGGATGTTTTTCTTCTAATGTGGTTGTTATTTCTGAAATTGACTCGGGTCTCTGGAGCTGGGAGGTCTCTGGTAAGAAATCTGACGAAAAGAAAAGTATCTCATTGGGCTTCCTAACACAGCGCCCGGGAAAGGTGGGGTT
The DNA here is from genome assembly GCF_036417665.1 of Passer domesticus. Classification (NCBI taxonomy): domain Eukaryota; kingdom Metazoa; phylum Chordata; class Aves; order Passeriformes; family Passeridae; genus Passer; species Passer domesticus. Next base: position 86,622,258 of record NC_087476.1, read on the forward strand.
ATCGGTAAAGCTGCTCCCCGGGAAGAAGGCTGGCCGGATCTGGCTCTGATCATCCCGGCTGCGCATCTCTGGGAGTGTGGATGCCCCCAGACAGGGCTGGGATAACGGAGCGGCACGGCGAGGCCTCCCGCCTCTGTATTAATCCGATTTCCCATACATGCCAGGCAGAAGGAGGCAGGAAAACCTCCATTCTCCGTGCGGCAGCGTGTATCGCTCCTGCTTCTTGGTCTCCGGTACGGCTTTTCATTTGAACTCAGAGAGAAAAATCTCTGCGGGGCGTCCGCGTGGGGAAGCAACGAAGAGAGTTTGTGCGATGAGTCTGCCCTGACCGGGACCGCGGGGACCATGGCAGCGCTGGGAAAGACCCTGCCTGCCCCTCCGCGGGGACCCCGACCCCACTGCGACACCCCGCCGTCACCCGGCCGCAATGCTGCGGGCAGGGGGAGCCCGAAGGGGTTGCGGTGCCCGGCACAGACCTGGAAAGAGTCACAGCGGATATAGGAGAGGTGAAGAGACTGCCACGAAAGCTGCTGCCCCCGACTGAAACACCGTCGGGGATTTTCGGGTCAGCAGTAAAACAGTGGGCTCGGGTGTCTATAGTTCAGAGACAACCAGCATCAAAAGCCTTTCGTATTACCTGGCCATAACAAGCAAAAGAAATAGAGATCCAAGCTTTCTTTGACCTGTTCTGGGAGCGGGGGTGTTGCATTGCACTACGGACATGTCGCCTTCGCCAGCCAACGGCGCTGGGGCTGTCTGCGATCACGACATTGTCCTTATTTTTTCCCGCAGAAATGGAGCTGTAACTGCAGCTTCGCGGGACGGGGAAAATTTCCTTCCCTGAAGAGACGGACACAAATCCCTCCATGGGCGCATCTTTCCCCAAACGCCTTTTCCTGGCTTTGCTGTACCTGCACGTGCACAGCAGGAGCAAATTGGAGAGACATGTAATTAATTTTCCCTGTAGCCGGGGGAGAGGAAGAAACCCATCCTCCCGCTCTGCCACTTGGCCCCTTGGCCCGAACAGCACCCGAGGTGCACGGAGCACAGAAAGCGGGCACAGGACGAAGGAATTTTATCCCATCTCTTCCCTTCCTATCTGAGCATCTGTACCTAAAGCTCGAGTCCCAACAGCATTCTTTCCCCCTCTTTTTTTTTTTTTTTTCTCCCCGTGTTATCTTAAAATTCTGCAATAAAGGTATTGCCTCGCTCTCTCCCCGACCCCAAATCCAGGCGGGCGTTGCTGCCGTTATTTGGGGAGCCCGAGGTGGAGAGAGCCTGGCCTCACGCAGCCAGCCCTGCACTGGAGGAGATGCAGATTCCTTTGACCCAAGGGAAGAGAAACTCTTTCCCGACGCGCTTTTCTTTTCTCATCTGACAAGAGCCGCTCCAAAACCCTCTCTCCTGCACTAGTCTTCAGGCTAGTCTTCAGGAAGCAAACTCAAGAGACAAACAAATTCCTGCGGTTCCGTGAGCCACACCACGGTGGTTTATCGGAGGAGAAACAGTCGTGTTTCGCTGGGCATCTGTCCCGCGGCCTCCCTTGCATTTAGGGGAGTTCCAGCATCATGGCAAATCCCGCGCTGATGGGCGCAGCCGCTTTCTGTGGCTGAAAGTGAACTGCAGGGCCCACACCGCGCCCCGATTAACCGTGACACCCCCTCCTTTACTGCCTGGCAAGGTTTTAAAGGCAGAACATTAATTTACAAAGCCCTTCCAAGTAATTTCTTCCCCCGTCCCACTTCTCTGCCCCAAAAGGGGTCGGTCAGGGACGGTGCCCCTGGAGCGCTACACCGCGCGGGCGCCACGGGCGTCCAGGAATGCACCAGAACTTTGTGCGCGCCCTGCCTGGAGACCACCCTGCCTGTGGCGGCTCTGACGGAGCCTCTGACCTCTCGGTTATACGTGTTTTTACCAATTCACCCATCCCTTCTTCATCCCGCAAGATGTCTCTTGGCCTGCTCTATGCCCCAGGTCCTTCTCCCCAGGGCTTCTGGTGGGGAAATTCTGTGGGTGTTTCTTTCCCATTCCTCGGGGATTTGCTCTCGCTAACAAGGGCGGCCCCCAAGGAGAGTGTCCCTCCCGGAAAACCCCCCTGGTCCCGAAGGATTTCTCGCCTGAACCTTCAGAGAAGCAGCGGGCGAAGGCCAAACGTGAACCCGCCTCCACATCTCTAGAGGACACCGGCGTTCTCTCGGTCTTTATTCCTCTGTCTCCCATTTCTTTCTAGGGTTGTCCTAGGTTCAGTGCCCATCGGCCGAGCTTGTGGGGCAGAGGGAGGGCGGCTCGGCCTCTCCTGCCCTTCCCCTGCCTCCGTGAGCAGCATCCCACCTTCGTGGATTTCTGTGCCGAGGCAAAAAACTCTCTCCCCAGAGGGGAGCACAGGGGCTGCTCACCACCGCAGCTTTCGCTCTAATCCGTGCTGCTTGGCACGGAAGGAGGGGTAAGCAGGCTGCCTCAGAAACGGTTCCCGTCCTCCCTCGCGGCCCGAGAGGAACGGAGAACGGAGTAGCGCGGCTCTTCATATTTTTCTCAGGGCGAAGCTAACTCTGAACCCGAGCGGAGCAGTCGGATCCCGGCCTGGACTCCGGGGAGTCCCGGTGGAGCCGCCAGGCCGCACGCACCGGGGAGGGCACCCAGCCCCAGCGGCACCCACAGGAATAGGGGGAGAATCCGCCGTGTGTCCCCCGCACCCCGGTGTCACCCTACCCCCATGGCACCATCCGTCTCTTGGCCGCGCACAGCGCCTGTGGGGCGTCACAGCGCGGCCCCGGAGCCGCACACCGCGCTGTAACCTCCCGGGGGCTCGCGGAGGAGCGCGCTGCGAGCCGGAGCTACAGCAGAGCACGGCACAACGAAGCGAAGCAAAACAAATCAAACACGTCGTGTGCCCCCTGCGCCGCAAAACTGCCCCGCCGGCTCCTGGCAGCAGCGCCGGGAGTCGCGGTCGGTCGGACAGCCCAGCCCTGCCTGGCATCCGTAATCAAAAGCCACCTCACACGGCATAGGAACACGCGGGGCTACGAATGCCGCTGGTGACTTTCTCATCGGGGGCACAACTTTGCGTCATCAAATCCAGTCCTTGTTACTGCCTTCATTAGAGGGAAAAAAAAAAAAAAGAAAAAAAAAAAAAAAGAAAAAAAAAAAAAAGAGAAGGCTGCCTGGCGAGGAGATGAGAGGCAGCTGCTGCCTTCGAGCGGGTGAAGGAAGCTGGGGCAGCCACGCCAGCCCTCGCCCCTGGTCAAAAGACTGACGTGGCTACAAACCATAGCAAACATTTTATTTACAGGAATTTTATATATATATATATATTTATATTTATATATTTTGTCAGTGCAGTATTTCTTGGCCGGATTATTCGAAGCAACAAGTTGCAACCAATGAGGACGTTGACAAAATACTTCACATTGTAAATTGGTTGGGGGGTGGGGCGGGGAAAGGTGGGGATTTCTGAGAGCGTTCTCGCAGTCCCTCGCTCGGATTTCCCTTGGAGAGAACGATGAGCGGGAAACGGAGAATTAAAATTTAAAAAAAAAAAAAAGGGAAAAAGGGAAAAATTCCCGGTCTCCTGCGAGCAGCTCTGAGTGAAAGGCGGCCGCCTCACGCTCCGCCGCCGCGGGGCTGGGGCTCCCCCCTCCGCCTGCATCCTCGGTCCCTCGCCCCGGGCCGGGCCGGGCGCTGGCCACAGGCGGGAGCGGGCCGGGGCCGGTGCTGGGCCGGACTTGCCGCGCCCCAGGGCGGGGGAAGGGAGATAAATTAGCGAACAGGTCCCGGGCTACCCCGACTATAGACCGCTCCGCGGCTCGGGGCTGGTGGCGGCGGGCGGGGGGGAAGGCAGGCCGGGGCTGCCGGAGGACTTGCCCAGCCCGGAGGCGGGCAGGCTCCGCTCGGCTCCCTCAGTCCGTTCCGTGTCGCTGGGGGCCATGTCGAGGGACTCAGCGTCGCTGCTGTCGCTGTCGCCGTCGGAGCGGCTGGGGCTGCGCTCGGGCTCCCCGGGGGCGGCGGGCGGTGCGCCGGTTCGCTGGGCCGCCGGCTCCGGCTCCGGCGGCGGCTCCTTGTCCTTCTGGGCCTGCGCTTCCTTGGAGTGCCGCCACTTCATCCGCCGGTTCTGGAACCACACCTTCACCTGCGGCCGCGCCGCCCTTAGACGGGCGGCACGGCCCCAGCGCGCCCCGCGCAGCGCCCGGCCCCGAGCCCTTCCACCGGGACCGGCAGCGCGGGAAGATGAGGAGGCGCCGTCCTCCCTCTCGCTGCCCACATCCTTACGCGACTAAAGGGGTTTTTTTGTTGTTGTTTTTTCCTCCTTCTAGTTTGTGTATTTAAATACCGCACACACCCCACCCCGTTTATATGTTTGTTTGTTTGTATTTTTTTTCCTCTTTCCTTCTACTTCTTCTTCCAGGACACCAAATCTTGCTCAAGAAACCACAGCGTTATACAATTCTGTGCACTGCGGGCCTCAATAGTGGAATCATTACAGAGTGGCGTTTAATGCTTCCGTTTGAGGAAATGTTTTCACTTCCTCAGAACGAAGGATTTCACAACGCAAGGAAAGATTTAGGAAAAAAAAAAAAGAAAATAAAAATTTTTAAAAGGGACATTAAGAATAGTGTTTTTGCTTCTACTTTCTTTGCCCTAAACTGCCTCCTACAGCAAACTGCACTGCAGTAAAGCGCACATTGATGGCTTGCCCTGGCTCCGCTCATCTCTCCGCCCGGCCTGCTCCTCGGTGGCCAAAACAATGGCGAAAATTCCGCACTGGGCCGCGGTACACCATGGAACCTGGGCGCAAGAGATGCTCGGGGCAAGGTGCAGATTCTCACACAGGCTTCCCACTCATGATAAAGGAAGGGAAATCACCTTGAAATTTCACTGCCCTCTGGTATTCATCTAAACTGGAAGTAAGGTTTGAAATAAAACCGAAGCCGTTCTTACTTGAGCATCTGTCAGCCCCAGCATCGCCGCCAGTTGCTTTCTGTCCGGTTTGGTGACATACTTCTGGATTTCGAACCGTTTTTCTAAACCTTTCCTCTGCAGGTTGGAAAAAACAGCCCTGGACCAGGAGCGTTTTCTCTTGTACGTCTGGGGCAGAGTGTCCTTGGTTAGAACTGCGTACGGACCTGGGGAAGGGAAGAGAAAAGTGGGGGAAGAGAGGGGGAGATGGTGTTATTAATATTGCAGCCTGAAAGTTAGCCTTAAATATATCTGAATAAGAGCTGGAGTGCGGTGTGCAGGGAGGGCCCGGGCCAGCGTGGCCCTGCCTGCCCGAATGGTACGTGTCCTGTCAGCTTGTGCTGCCTCGGGCGCAAGTGGAGCTGTGTGGAACCCGAATTTCTTCCTCTCCCGCCGCCCCGCTTCTTCTCTCTCGGCCCAGGTTATTCCTGTACTCGATGGGACGGTCCTCTAGATCAGGCCCTAGCTAGGCAGCTCTTCCTCCCCCCCATGCAGCCCACTACACACACCCCGGCCTTGCAAAATTGCCTGGCGGTTCCCTCCGGGAGGAAGGGGGTTACTCCAGGACGTAGGGTCCCGTGCCACGGGAGGGTAGAGGAGGGACGAGATGTACCTGGAAAAGTGTCTTGAAACTGGTGCTGCACTGAGCTCCTTGGGTTTGTGTTTAAGGGACCCAGGATAGCAGAGGCCTCGTTAATGGGGTCTAGAGACGCGAAGAACTGGCCGGCGGAAGGCTGCAAGTTGGGGAGATGAACCCCAGTTTGGCGGCTCGTAGTTAATAAGGAGGTCAGATCTGCGAGCACAGGAACAAGGAGAGCTCTGTTATACCGCGGTCGAGACCGACAACCCGGCATGACTCGGAGCGGGTGCCCGGTCGGAGGGGCTCCAAGCAGCCATCTCCCGCCCCCAAGGGCTCTCCTCCGTGCCCCGGCAGTGAGACATCCTCCGACATATTTACTCCCTTGGTCAGGATGTTTACAGGCCGCGAGGGGAGATGGATTGCAGCGAAAGCCTTTAACATGGGCTGTGCCCTGGGAGGCAGAAATCCCCGGCCGTTCCGGGAAGCGCGGAGCGCTCCTCTCGCTACTTTCACGCTATCGCTATTTTCCCAGGGGCGCAAGCCCTGCGCCCCAGCTCTGCCGTGCGGAGGCCGGGACGGGGAGGAGGGGCGGGGGAGGCTCAGTGAGCTCAGAGCTGTTAGAAACATTGATTTATAACGCGCTTTTTTTTTAATAATTATTTTCTCGCCTAGATCGAAAAGTTTTCAAATCGCGGGTGTAGTCGTTAATTACAGCACAAGTAACAGCATCGACAGCGTTAGCAGGGAAAGCGGACAAGCTAATTTCTCTACCTCTTAGCGTGTTGCCTTCCTTGACTTTGGGGTCAAACTCTGCCGATAAAATGCGGTCGATGCCGAATTTCAGGTCCTTGCTAGCGGGCGCCGGCGCCGAGCTGTGCGTGTGGCCGCCGGGCAGCCGGGCGGGGACCGGGGCGCCTCCGGCGCCCGCCGCCGCCGCCGCGGGGGACCGGTGCTGCGGGGGGCGGTGGTGGTGGGAGTGGTAGGCGGCGGAGAGCGGCGAGAGGCGCGGCGGGAAGGCGGCGGCGGCGGCGGGGGCGTCGGGGGCCACGACAGGCGTGGGCCGGAGCGGAGAGGCCGTGGCGTGGAAGGGACCACCGTGGTGCACGGCTCCCAGCGCGGCCGGCATCCCGCTGCCGGGCCCTCCGGGCAGGCTGTCGGCGGCTCCGGCCGCCGCCTCGCCGCCGGCGTGGAGGATGTCGGCGATGCAGAAGGACGGTTTCTTCGCCGCCGCGGCGTCCAGTGGGAAGCAGCCGCTGGCCGCCGGCCCCGATGCGGAGCAATACGCCGCTGACCACAAACTGAAGTTGGAGGCGTAGAAAGGAGCCAGCCCGGCCGTGTACATCCTGCCCGAGGAGGGGATGTGCCGCTCCGCAGCTCAGCTCCCGGGTGTGCGCCGCGGAGCTGCCCGCGGCCCCGGGCGCATGGGGAGGGATGGCAGGGCGAGAGGCGGCTGGTGGAGCACTTCTCGAAGGGACAAAGAGGGAGAGCCAACCACCAAAAAATGACGAAAATAAAACGAAAAAATTAACCCCGAAAATTAAAAAGTCCCCAGAACCCACGGCCGGACGAAGAAAGAGAGCGGGCGAGGAGCGGAGCGAAGCAAACAAAACAAACCCAAACCAAACCCCCTTTCCTCGCACTGGGGGAAGAGAAAAACATCCACCCCTCCCCAAAACTTTCTCTGGCAGCGAGCAACCCTCGCTCCCTCCCCACGCCCAATCCGCGATCCGCGGGGCCGGGCAGCACCGCCCGCCGACACGCCCACGCAGAGCCGGGGCCGGGTTCCGCCACCGCGCCCACAGCGCCCGCTGTGTGGCCCCGGACCCGCGATTCGGAGAGGTTTGCCCCACGAAGTACACCCCTGCACACACCTATACCCCCTGAAATTGCGCTCCGGACTTTGAAAAACCACTTTTTCCCTTTCCGCCCACCCCAAAAAACAAATACAGCGCAGGGTCGCCGCGCTTACTGCCGCCGCGATTTCCAAACGTTTGAAAGAAACGCGCGGGGAAATTCTTGGCTATTGGAAGCAAGCCTGTCCTCTTGGAAACGATTCTCAAGGAAATTTGTTTCCTTCCCGGATAAATGAGCCTGGGATAGTCTGGAAGAGAAGAAGCCCGTGCTGATGCATGCAATATATGCATTTATGAGAGCTCCCAGATATTCTGGGCCCAGGACACGTTGGCTCCTACATTAGCAGAGATTAATTACCTAGTATTGTTTTGATGACAGTGTAATTTTAGGATATATTTTTGTCAGGTTCTCCATCCCGGTAGCTCCATCTGCTTGCACACCAATTACACCTTAAAAATTACTTAAGAATTCCTCAAACCTTTGACGACAGAACTATCCCCACTTTCTCCAGTACACCAGAATCATATGTTATATTCACTGCAATGATTTAGGGACAAATCTATGAAAACATCTTTTGCACATTTTTGTTCCGTCCTTTGTAACATCGCATTTGTCCTGACCTGACTCTGAAAATCAACTATTTCTTTATTTTTAGTTTTCGTACAAGTAAAGCAGTCACTGTCATTTTGAGCAGTCTGCCGGGTCGGACGATTGTAAGTTTGCTTTGATTTTGTTTCAGAAAGATAATATTATTTTTTCCAAAGCATTTCCCAAATTCTGACGGGTTGGGGGGAACCGCCAGAAAGGCGAGCTATTTTTCTTTCGCCAGGTATGAAGATGTAGCTTCTGTGGGAATATTGAAACCACCTGCGAGCGAGAGTGAACATGTTCTTTAGCCATAACTGTGTGCTATAACGGGTGAAGGTGAGGTTGGCTCCCCGGGAAGAGCCAGGCACCTCTTTGCTTTGGTTTGGTTCTTATTAACGAGAAAAAAAACCCGAAAAATGAAGACGGGCTGGCTTGCCAAAATGTGTCCGAAACCCGAAGGCGGCGAAAGAAAATGTTGATTATGTCTCAGCTATTCCTGCCTCGACATCGGAAAGCCCCGTTTCCCTGCATCTCTTCCCCCCTTCTCCCTCAGGGCAGCTGACCCCAGCAACATCCTCTTGCTCTCAAACCGAATCGAACGACTTCGGTTCCATTCATGTTCCCACCGCCGGGCAGAGCCACCCCGCCAGCCCACCCGAGGGACAGGCAACGAAGTGTGCATTGGGCGCTGCATCCCGGCCGCAAACCGTCTCGTTAAATTATTGCTGCAATTACCACTGCTACCCCGGAGCATTGCACCGGCCCATGGCTGCTCACCAGGCAGTCAAGGCGAAGAAAAAAAAAACCAAACCAAACCAACCAACCAAACAAACAACAACAAAAAAACCCCCCACAAAATTTAAAAAAACTCAAAAAACCCCAAACGCAGTGGGATTTTTTTTGGTCGTTTGTTTGATTTTTTTGGGTTTTTTTGTTTGTTTTGTTTTGTTTTGGGTTTTTTGTTTTGTTTTGGTTTTGGTTTGTTTTTTTTTTTTTTTTTCTTTTTCTGTTTTTAGGGGGTTTTGGGTTTTTTTGGTTTTGGGGGGTTTTGTGTGTGTGGTTTTTTGGTTTTTTTTTTTTTTTTTCTTTTAGGATGTGATTTCAAAATTCCTCTCGCCTCGCTGCCGTGCAGGGCCCGTGGATGAGCAGCATCGGCGGGACGGGCCCGTTTGCGGGCACGCCGGATAGACCAGACCCGGGTACTGCCGCGGCTCCCCTGCCTCGGTGCCGCCGGTGACCGGGACCCCGCTGTCATCCCGCGGGCACTAAAATAACTCGAAAGGAAACGCTGAACACCTCCCACTAAAGCGCTTCACCCCCGGGCTGCGCCTCGGGAGGGAGAGGGAACCGGGGAGTCCTGGCCGCGGGGGCAGGTTCTTTCCCGGGGCTCGGCTGCGCTGCGCACCCGCGCATCCTTCGCGGCCGAAACCAGGAGCACCTGCCTCACCCCCCGACCTCCCACTCTTCCTGGGGACAAAGGTGTCCTTTCTCTCCAAAGGCCTCCGCGGGCCTCCCTGTCTGCCCGGGGAGGCGCAGGGCTGCGCGGCCGCGCTGCCAGGGGAGGCAGCGGCCCCTCCTCCCCGTGCAAGGAGGGAGAAGGCTGCAGGAAACCCGGGGCTCTCTGCAGTCCAGGTCATCTCCTGTTTTTTGAGAGGTTCCAACTCGGACTAAATGAGCGGATGTGCCTGCGAGGTTTGTCCCAAAATAGAAGCGGGTTTAGTATTTTAGGATACAGCAGAAATCCTTATTTCTTCCGGAGAAAAACTTCATAATGAGCGCGAGCACTTCCCTTTTCAATATTTGTGCAACTTTATCTCGACCAGCAAGTTGCTTTGGTGACGCAAATCCGCCCTTGTGTATTGCAACTACAAAAATAAATGCAAGGAAATCAATTCCCTTCCAGCAATGAAAACATAAATATACAGCTGCGACTTTCCCCTTTAATCTTGCTTTCCGAGGGACTCGAGAAGGAGGAGAATGAACTGTGCGGCAGAAGCGATGCTGCTCTTTTTTTTTTTCTTTTTCTTTTCCTTTTTTTTTTTTTTTTTTTTTTTAAGAATGGAGTCTCGAAGCACTTTTTTTCTTCTTCCTCGAGGCCGACAAAGGAGCTGGGGAAAAAAAAGATTCGTGTTCTTATTAGGGGAAAATAGAAGGACTAAGCCGAGGCTCTGCAGCTCCCCCGTCCCTACTCGAGGGCACGGAACCGGGAGCACCCCGGAAAGGGCCGGGCGCTGCCTGCCAGCTTCCCGCGGGGAAGGCCGGACAGCCCTTTCGGCCAAATGTCTGCCCCGTCCAGCTGCCCGGCGAGCTGCGGGCAGGTCGATCCCACGGATCCCGCCGGGATGCTGGCAGCCCGAGCTCCCGGCCGCCTCTCCCGAGCCCCGAACGGTGCCCGGGCCTGACGCAGCCTGTTCACCCCACTGAGGGCTCGGGGCTCCCCGTCACCGCAGGCAGCGCTCGGCGGCCAGCCGCGGAGGATGCGGAGCCAGGTTTGCCCCTCCGAGCCAGCCCAGGATGCTGGCAGGGTGGCCTCCAGCCCTCCTTCTCCTTCTCCTGAGGCCTGCGCCTTGCCTGTTGGATTTTAGGCTTCTGTACATGCTCTGATTGTTCCTATGTTTGTACCTAGAAACGTATATGTGCGAGATATTTAAAAAAAAAAAAAAAAAAAAAAAAGTAAAATACCATTATATCTCTCTGGGAGAGTATTTTTTAAAATAAATATTTAATCCTCACGGGAATCCCTCCAGGAAGAAGGTTCGCTCGGGTGGCATTAGCGGAACCTCTGCACCCTTGCCCGCGCGTCCCGTGGAGCCGCCCCCCGCCCCTCCCGCGCTGCGCAGCGCCGGGCACCCCCCAAAGCCCGTGCTCTGTCGCCACCTGCTGAGTCCCTGGGACGGGGCTTCCCCACCCTCCCAAAACCTCCCATTTCCCACTCCGAGGGCCGCGCGAGCAGGAGGCGACCACGTTTGGGTGAGCCCCTCTCGCCGGACCCACCCCGGGCTGGGGCTGCAGGGTGGGCAGGGGCGCAGTGCAGGAGTCGGGGGATTCCGGGGGCTGCCGCCCGTGCTTCTCCCGCACCTCCTCAGGATGCGGGAAGCGCTGCAGCAGGGCCGCCCCCCTGACGGCGGGCAGGGATCCGCGGCTGGAAGCGGCGGCATCCGCCGCCGGGAGGCTGGAGGGGCTTCCCCCAGCTGAGCACAACCCATTATCTGAAAGACTCAACAGCAGCGCAGGCAGGAACTGCCCAGAACCGCAAGCGAACCCAGATACTGAGCTGGTCAAACCCTTGGCGTTTCCTTTCCATTGTTTCACGCGTTATTTAGTTGAATACCTGTGTCAGTAAGTCACGACTAATGTTATGTCATCTGCTGAGCAGCCGTGGAAGGCATTGGAAAGCAGGTGGGATCTGGGTTTCCGTGCAGAAGGGCAGGATTTCAAGCCACCTGCGGGTGTACTTTAACTGCTGTTTGAATTCAAATCAGTGTGCTTTTGGAGGGCAGTGCCTGATCCTCCTCACCTGCAGCTTTGGAACAAAGAGAGGTTGGGGTGCACACCCAGGAATCCTAGATGGGAATTGAGTCCACAAGGCATGCTAAAATTGCTCTGAAGCAAGATTCCTTTGAAATGTCTATGCTGTAGTTGTCTGAAAACTCCACAGGGTTTTCTGCATGTGAGCAATCCCAAGAACCGTCCGTATGTTCCAGCAGAGTAGGTCCCATTGAACGGGTCCATATGTGAGAGCAGATCAAAGCCTGAAGCTCGCCACTCCAGGGACAGCAGACCAGCCACTGATCTGGAGACTTGTTCTCACACTTGAACACTTGCATGCTGTGGCTTTCAACTGCTGAAGCTGCTGTTTTCCGAGGAAACACATTAGAGCATGGGAAGCTGAGGGGTTTCACGTAGTCCCCCAAATGCTTGTAATGCCTCAAGTCCCTTCCGAGAGGGGATCTGAAAACACTGATTTATCTCTGCTCTTGAGTGCCTGGCTCATAGATCTGGGATGTGGGAGGGCACTGCATCTTTCCACAGCCATGCACACAAAATAAAGGAATCATCTTTCCTTCTTTTTTTCCCTTTTTTTTTTTTCTCTTTTTCTTTTTGTGTGTGTATGTGTGTGTGTGTGTGTGAGTGTGTGTGCATGTGAAAAGCTGCAGATTCATAAATCTTTCAGAAGGGTCAGGGTAAAAAATATCAGCTGGAAAGAAATGCCTCTTCACAGGCCCCAGGAAATAAGACAGCATTCTGAGGACTAGCAGGATCAGAACCTTCCTTCTCTATGTTTCCTATGGGTTAGAGCAGGCAGGTTATGCTCACTGTGCTGACTTTTATGAACTCCATTTTTAGACACCTGATGCTGTGCTGGGAGATGGACACTGTGATCCTGCAATGCTGTGATGGTTTAAGCTGCTTGAAGTTACAAATGCCAGTCAGACATTCTCCCTGCATTCCAGTCTGCCTGTTTCTATCCCTGGGGATGACAAATTAACTCTGCCAGAAAAGTTTTATACTGCCATAATACCCCAAACTAGCTGCTTTATCGTGTGGCCAGCCAAGGTGAGGATGCTGGGGGAAACACACATTTGGGGGACAGGCTGGCAGAATTGCTGTGACCTTCTAGTCTGCTTTAACCTCTCATCAGGTCACCCATTAATTTAAGTGCTGCTTCTTGTAACTGCTTTCTGCAATCTAAAATGGGTCCTTCATGCATGGAGAGCCCCTGAGTTTGTTTTCCTCTCCATCAGCATCATATCATACACACCACCCAATCATGCTGATTTCATAGCTTACTCCACCTTCACACTGCAGTCAGACCACATTTTGCTTGCAGGGGGACTTATCATGGACTAGTTGCTATTTCCCACGTGTCACCAACAGAGAGGTTTGCAGAGAGCTTGTGTGCAATTAACCGTCTGCTGGCTGATTAAAGGTGACAGGACGTGCAGAAGTGCTGACCCCTGCTCTCATGTGCAACCGCCCATCAGGGAAGCATTTGCTTGCACACACTGGATTGAGTTGACACAGTGCACAGAGACTGAAAACAAGCACCACTGCATAAAATCAAGGTGATTTGACTCTCAGTGAGAAAAGCCCATCCACAGGTATTTCCTACATCTGACAGGAGAGTGTAACTACAGCTGTTTTTAGCTGAGACCCGAATAGGCAGCTCCTTAACTGAGGCAAACTACTGCTGTTGAGGACAGGCTCAGGGTACCTCAGTGGATATTTAGATGCAAGTATAGATGAAAACGAAATGTTGGGTTGTTTTGTGGTTTGTTTTTTTTTTTTTTTTTTTTTGTTGTTGTTGGTTTTTTTTATTTTTGTTGGGTTTTTTTGTTTGTTTGTTTTTGTTTTTTTTTTAATTCCCATAGTGGAACAATTGCCAGAACAATCCCAGTCTATTTCCACAAAACCTGGCTGATGCCTTTGGCCTTTTGCTTCTCCAGCAGCAGTACATTAAAGTTACTGCACAGAAAAGCTGTTCAATATTGAAGAATGAAATACTAATAACTGCCTAATAAAACTCTTAGTAAGAAACAGTTTCCTCCTTCTTGCCAACAGCGGTCAAAAATGTGGGGAAGCTGGAAATAAAGATATCAGAATGCAGACACATAAAAGGCAAAATCAACCCCATAAGAAAGGCAAGTTTCTAGAAGAAAATTACTCTGTAAAACCGATCTGCATTTGAGAATAGTTATGGTTTTTCTTCTGCCCCTCCCTTCATGTTCAAAGTGGATTTAAATGCAGTAGGAACATATCAGCCCAACTTAAAACCAGCTCTTTCCTTGCTATTAGTATATATAAAACACCAGGAAAATAATGTCATCAAGGCCCTTACAAAAAGTCCCATTTTAACCTTTTTTAGCCCAAGGAAGATGCTTTCTCATGGATGCCAAATGGGAGTGCCAGCCAGAGGAGTTTTATGGGCCCATAAAAAAGCATGCCAGACTTCAGCATGTATACAGCACCCTCCAGAGCTGCTTCTCTCACTGGAACCGAATCTGCTCTAAATAAAGTCCAGCCATTGCTTGGACAGCTCACAGATTCCCTGTGCCAGGCTCCATCAGGTCTTGAAAGACCCAGGTCACCTCCCTGTGAGACACCCAGGAGGGTGGGCAGATGCTCTAGGAGATGAAGAGGATGGTGCAAGGCACCCCCTTCCCAGCTGTGGATCTGGAATGCTGCCTACAGCAATAGCTGCTCCTCCACGCCTTCAGCAAATGGAAACAAAACCAGAGGAGGCACACTCAACACAGCAATGCAGCACACAGGAGAAGTAATTTCCTACCGATACCTCTAACACATCATTTTATATCTCAGTGCCTGTGATCTGGTTACTTTTATCTTAGCCAAAAGACTGTAGCAGTCATAAAAGGGATTTTGCTTTTATATCTTCTAAAAAATTTTATCATGAGATTTTGATTATCTGTCCTGTAGCAATGAATACCAAAGTTTCATTATCTCCCATGTCTGCCTTCACTGTCCTGTCCTTAATTTCTGTTCCTGATTTCTCAGCTCCTTGAGGCATCCATTCATCTTGGAATTGTGAAATGGAGAGAAAAAAGGCAAAGCTGACCAGTTTTTGATTTCATTTGTCACAGTGTCTAACCCAAATGTTTACTCTTGCCCCCAGATATATAAACTCCTTTCTAAGCCAAGACATTCTCATTTTCCCAGCTAAGCAATCCATTTCATGTTGGGGCCACATTGAATGGTAATATGAACCCCAACGCGTTTCAGGTCTCAGCCTAACTTTGCAAGGAATAAAGACATTGGAGGTGGTCCCATTACTGTGATCTTTCTCAAAGCCTAATGAAGCAGCACCCTCTAGTGCAAGTTAACAATAAAATTCTTAATTACAACAACCGTCCTGGGTTACTTTCGGTCTGGGTGCATGGCCACTGGAACTGCTGGGAGTGAGCTCAGCCACAAGGCTTTACTCTTCTCTCTGAAACTTTCTCAGATTTCCTCCCTAGGACCCCTATGGATGCTTTGGGCACTCGTTGGATGCTGAATGTTCTCCAGGGCTCTGGCATACCCAGGCAGCAGCCTTGCCTGCAGCCAGGAGGCAGGGATGGCTATCGTGTCAAGCTGCTTTCGCTTCTGTGGGACACTGCTAGCCACCAGTCTGGAAGTAGAGAAACATTCCTTGTGAGTAATCTGCCTCCCATCTTGGGTGTTTTGATGATATGTAAGAGGTGTCCTGCCTGATTTGAAAGGACCAGAGGCCAAAGGAAGGGTGAAAAGGGGTCAGCTGATGCAGGGAGGGGGTTGAACTGAGGGCTGGGCTGCAGGAAGCAGGGCTGGATGTGGAGGGGGGAACTGAGACTTTCACATAGAGAAAGGCACTGGTTTCTGGAAGCTCTGGGGACTAACCAGGTGTGAAAGCTGAGGTTGAGGGCAACATGGTGTTGTATTACTTCTGGTGCAATTTGCTTTCATTACTAGCAATTTCCATACGTTTCATCAGTTTTATTGTTAGGAGGAAGGAGAACAAGAAAACGACACAATTTTGGCAGACCCTGAGCAGGGGGTGACCTGTGGGGTGAGCGAGGGGGAGTGGGGTCATTCCTGGATGCTATCGGCCACAACACAGAGCCAAGTTAACTGTGTCATGGCCCGCACAAAATCCCACTGCCCCAGCTGGAGTTTTTATGAAACTAGGAGTTTTATGAAAAGACAGACCTCCCCTCTCATGCTCTAAAAATAACACTGAGTAAATGGCTACTTGAGATTTTGTAAAAATTAAAAGAAACCATACCTGCTTAACCAGAGGTGGGAATTTTATCCAACATTTCAAGGCTAGACTTTCCTTTCATTAGGAGCTAGAAGGAAGCTGCAGTGCTTAAGGCGGGGAAGGAGACTAAATGCCTCAGTGTCAAAGCAAGGTGATGCTGAGGTTTGGTAGGCACTGTGTGCCTGCACAAACACAGGGGTTGGCATTCACCCCAGGCACATGCAGTCATTTCAGAGTGAATACCAGAGCCAGAGCCTTAGGGAAAGCAGGCGAGGCACCAGATCTAATGACTTGTGTGGTGGTTTCACCCAGTTCTAATGCTTCTGCATTTCTAATGTACCAGGCACACTGTGAGACTAGCTGTGGCTTCAGTGTTAAGGAGAAATGTAGGAACTGCTGCTTTTTCTCAACACTTGAGAAATAATGTCCAGAGTGGTGATTTGGTTTTGGGGAGGGCTATTTTTAGGCTGACAACAAGGAGTTCCACAGGGCGAGGTCGAACCATGTGGATAAGGGGGTGGAGGTGGCCTGAAGCCATCTCAGCTCTCTCCAAATATGAGGCTGCCCTGGGGAGGAAGCAGGGGTGGAGGGAGGGAGGCTGGACCTCTTCTCTTGCCCAGCCTGGGTGGGGCCTGCGAGAAACAGGACAGCAGTGCTTTGACCCTGGGCCATAGCACTGTTCCAGTTTTCTGGAGAAGCTCTTCCCCTCATCACCATTCCCTACCACCTCTGGGGGCTTCTGCACAGAGGCTGGATACAGTTCTGCTAGGATGGGAAAGGGATATCTTACAGCAGACACAAAACCCCACTACACTGGAGGGAAGAAATGTGTCTCTACCTTCTCCATCTCCACACTGTATTTTACTATTCTCTTCAAATGAAGCAAACATCATTATTTCCCATTAGGTGTTCCTAGTGCAAGAGTACTTAATTGAAAAATGGTTCTTTAATGCTAATGGAAATTATACTCCTAGTGTGATTTATATTAATAAGGCATGTGCAGTTCCTTAGTACATTCAGACCCAGATGGGAAATGGATTTTTTTTTTTCATCATTCCACACAACATCTGATGAAGTGCTCCAAGCATACAATTTAACAAGCTATTCTCCTCTGGCCTTACAGATGAAAAATAGTCCGTTGTGTCAACTCCTCAGATGCCTATTTTTACACCTTCTGTTTGTTCTTAGTTTGACGTTGTTAATCACGGTCCCACCAAAGCCCCATTGTTCAGCTCTTCAAGAAGAATGTTGTTATATTGACTGTTTGTGCGTCAGCCCAGCTCTCTCTGGAGCTGCACTTGGATGAAATTAGATAATTTCCATTAGGAGAACAGGCATTATTAGTCCCCAATGCCAAATTGAAAAGAGAGCCAAGATTACTATTTCTGGCCGTGTTCACCTCAGGAAGGAACCTTCTCAGCTTTAATGGGATTTTGCTATTGTTGGTTGCCTTCTGTTTGACACTGGGCCAGCAGGGTTGAAAATTGTTTAGAAAGCTGCATGAAATATAATAGAGCCCAAGCCATTTGCTGCAGCACATTCCAGCATGATGTTTATTTTGAAAAAGAAAAAAAAAAAAGGAAGAAAATTATTGTTCTTGGCAGTGAAAAAAAAATCCCACTAACTTGACTTGCAGAACATATGCTTCTTGTTGCTGTTGTGCTTTCACAACGTGCTACCAGGATTGGCACATTACACAGAGAAGTGATAAACGTAATATTATTTGTAATGTTCTCCAGCACTTGTAGAAGTGGATCACAGGCACAGACAGCAACTTTGTGACAAGAAAACAAGGTGAGGGATGATACCAGGTCAGCCCCAAAGGAAGAAGTCAAGTCCCACACTAGAGAAGAAAAGGTGAATCCTTGTGTTCTGCTGCTCAGTCTTCCCATCTCCAATATGGGGTCAACATCTCTCCCACAGGAAGACATTAGGAGAACATGTGGTCCTTGAATGTTGCCTTTGTGGGTGCTGGAGGTCATCTGAGCCAGGCTCAGCCTCTCCGCAGCCCCAGGGGCACAGCTCTGCCCATCCCACTGCCTGCCTCTCTCCAGCAGTGGCTGGGCTCTGCTGTTGCTGCTATTGCTTAGAGGGCGGCTCTTTTTTCTCCTGTGTCACACCCCTCACCACCACCTCATGTGAACACCTCTCCTGCATCTCAGGATGCTGATCCTTAACATCCAACGTGAGAATGGGAATAGAGGCTGAACTCTTGCTCAGTCCCGAATTCCTCATGGGCTTCTTCCTGCTCCACATAGTACTTAGTTTTTGTAGTACACATAGTTTTCTTCTCTCAGTGCTGTCTTAAAATTAATGAAAGCAGAGTTGACTTTGGAGTGAAGATTTCTGGTTCCTTGGCATTTCCAATGTGTAAGCTGTCTAAAGGTATTGAAATGCAAGACATTTTTGGGATGAGATCAGAATCCAAAACCACATTTTCCCACCAGGCCCCTTCAGAGCCAGACCTACCTTTGCAGCACTTTACCCCTTGTCTATTCAAGCCCTTATGAAGCTGTGCAAATAGAACAAAGTTATTAATCTTTAAAAAATAAGTAGAGCAAGCAATCTTCAAAGCCTTCAGATGAGGATCCACACAACAATGTCAGCGTTATCCCTGGGCAATAAACCAGAGCACTCCTTTGTTTATATAACCTAGTGTTTACTTCTATTTTAACTAACAAACATTGACTGATTGCATAGTCTTGTCTTGAAACCATCTGACAAATAATTAAAAATACAATTAGGCTAAAAAGGAAAAAAACCCCACAGCAGACGCCAGCTGACACATTTCTTCCACATAGAGCTGCCACCTGCCTGCATGGAGCTGCTCAGACTCAGCCAGAGCACAGGAGTGATTGTCCCCAGCAGAACCAACTTGCAGGCCCCTGCCTTGACCCGGGGCACCTGCAGCGCCTGCCCCCATGGAGACTCTTGTGGAACTGAGCAGGCAGGTGCTGTTCGTATTTGGCAGATGCTGGGCTAGGATGATCCATTTCTGTGCTTGCTCATCTTCCACACCAGCTGTCCAGTGGCACTGGCATTTTTAGGAGAAGTCTGAATCTGACCCCAGGTTGTCCCTGCCCAGAACATCCTTTCGCATCAATCTGACACAGGAGAGGTTTTGGGCAGGCTCTGGGAGATATTCCCCACAAGGCTTATCAGCTGGGCTCCTGCGGGAAGTTTATCTTCCTACAGCTCCAAGGACCACCACACAGGTCAACCACTCTGGTGGATTGCAGAGACACCTCTCCCTGCCAGATCCCTTCATAATTACCACCCCTGGCAACTACTGGCAGTGAAGTTCTTGGTATTTGGGCACATGTGTGTGAAGTTCATGGATTCCAAATGGAAGTGTCCAGACATTGCCCAGGTCCCCATTTTCACCCCTCAATTAACGCTGGAACTGACTCAAGGAGTAAAATGTCCAGAAACTGTGGTCAGACAGAAAATAATCTGTGTTTACAAGGCTGGGGGATCTCATCTTCACCTTAGCTATCTCTTCACTAAGTACATTTGTCTTCTCACCAACCTTTTAATTTATTTTTCTCTTCATGCTGTGAAATGTTCATTGTCTTCTGGTAAGGAAAGTTTGATAAGGATCTTGCTGACAGCAGCTTTTAGGAAAACCCATTGCTCCAAAAAGGAACCAACCATTGTAGAAGCCAGCACTTCAAAGTTGTAGCAGTATCTTGTTTTTTTGTACCAAATAAATAAATAAAATGAAGATGAACAATGTGTTTCCATTTAAGGAGGAGTGTGGGAAAATCCAGGTCTCATCAGACTGGGAAGCAGAGTGGTATATGCTGACTAAGAGACTGGAAATAGCACGGCTGTCAATTGAAGAAATTCAGGCTTGAATAATCACATCAGGCAGGCAACGTCAGATGGGAACAGTGGCCCCAAACATGTCCATTTGAACTCCTTGAGATTCACATGAGGAATCATACATTGACTCCACATGCTGCTTGTGCTTCCCAGGCAAGCTCACTGGGCTTTTCCTGCGCTGAGCTGGCAGGAGCATGGATCCATCCAGACACCCACCACAAATCTATAATTCCAGCATGGAAAAGCATGCAGATTATCTGTACCACATTATGTTGCAACCTTTATGGTCCCAACCCTTCCAAAAGCTCTTTCCTTGCCTTCAGAGAGCTTTGAGTGGGAGCTCTTGGGACCTAGACCTTGGGTGACAGAGGGACAACAGGTACTTCACAAAGTGCCTTCACAAAGACATCCTCTGCTTTTCACCTGGCATTGGCTGATTCATGCCCAGGCTCAGCTGGATGCCTCAGGTCTAAGGAAAGTGCAGGTTTTTTGCAGCTTGGTCCATTGTCAGGATGGCAGCTGTTTTCCCTTCTCTTGTTTGCACCCCAGGGTGCTGCAACTTGTGCCATGTCTCCTCCTGCACTGCCATTGCCCCTATCTCAGTCCAACCATCAAGGATGGTCCAAGCATCCCTCAGTGTTTTCTTTTATTTCTAATTAACCTTTTTTTTTTTTTTAATTTGCTGTTGAGGAAGGGAGAAAAGAGCAAGAGAGATCTCATCCTTTGGTGCTGTGGGACTTAGTGCTGTTTTAATAACAACAAAATATTGCAAAGGAAAAAAAAATGCAGTATACTAGCACGTTTTTAAGGTTGGTGGGAAAAAAAAGACCTCTAGTCCCAGCGGTATCAGCAAAGAAAATGTCCACTGGATTCTAGTTCTTAAAAAAAAAAAAAAATCTGAGTCATGCAGAAAGTGCTGGGCTTGGGTAATGTGTGGTTACTGGCATGCTCAGTGAGGGGGAAGGGAAACACATGGCCAGCCCAGTGTCTCATCACAGCTTCATGAAAATTAACATGTCTGTGTTCTCTAAGGAAGAGGGTGCTGCATGCCCAGCGGAATAGGGAAAAATAGGGAGGAGAAGAATGTATGTTTTGTTTCCATTTCACTCCAAGCTTGCTAAATTCAGGTCTTCATTTTCTGAAAAGAAGAACTGGAAATCCCACTCTGCCTGGCAGGACAATTTCCCCCCTAGTCATCAAAGTCTGGAAAATGGGTGTCTGCACTGCAGGAATTTTTATGAATAGCAAATGACAGTTAAAACTTTATTCCCTTTCCCACTATTTTATGGACAATTACATGAGTTCTACAACCTGTACCCACAAGGACATCTGTTTTCCAAAGGTGGGATCAGGCAGAGACCCTCCATAGCTGCAGGGAAAGGATGCTGAGTACATGCACATGCACATACTCAAGCATGAGCAAAAGGCCTCACCACAACAGAGAGCTAGAGCACCACACAGCCACTTTGCTCAGAGGATGGAGCTAGAACCATGGGAGAGGAAGAATGGATTCAGATACTTCACTCTTTTCTGGAAAGAGGCTTCTGTGAAGGTAGGAAAGCCACAGAAAGAATCACAGAATCACAGAATCACAACTCACAGTCCTATCCCAGAGAGCCAAGGGAAAGCAGCCTGAACTCAGGGAAGCCTGTTGGACTTCCAGACTTTCCAGATGGCATTTGGTTCTTCCTGTGGTTTAGGGTCCACCATAGCATAGCTTTTGGTTTGAGGGTTACACGAAAATATGGATGCCCCCAAAATCGTATGATTTAGGAGCTCATTCCTCAGGTTCAGACTTACTGCTGGTGTCTTAATCCACCCCCCCACCCCCTACAAGTGAGTTTCTTTATCAAAACCATTCAATTTTTCAGGTTTTCAGTTAAAAAAAAAAGCCTTTGTTAAATGTTGTCAAAAGGAAAATCTTTTATTTTTATCAATAGTTCTCAAGGATATGCATTTTCTCAACAGTTTCATGGACAGGATATACCAGTGAGAAAGATACAGGTTTTTATCACTGTCCCTCAGCCGTGCCAGGTGGAAGGAAGATGTGTTCTCTGTTGCTTAAACAAAGGTCTTTCCAAAAGGAGCTGGTGATAGTGGCTGCTTAGCTAGAGGCAACCCAAAGGGATCCATCATCAAGGGACTGGGTCCTCCAGCTTTCTGAAACATCAGAGCTTCAGGGCATGACAAAAATTACTACCAAAACGAACCACACAGAATCACAATCCCCTTAAAAAAACCAATCAACCAAAACCAAATAAATGGTTACGTTTTTGCCTGTCATCCACATGCAGGCTGAAGAAGGAGTCCTCCAAGATCCAGATCCAGCTGTACAACTCCCAGAATGAACACAACTAGAATATCATACTGAAAGCATCTCTCTAAACAAAAATATCTTCACTAAGAGAAACACTTCATAATCCTCGTATTCATGACTGTCCCTTCAAATTTAAACATGCATTAAAAAAAATAAATAGGGCAAAGGTCATAAGCAGGAACAACTTGCTGCCTTTTTTTTTTTTTAAATCAATATAACAGCCTTAAAGAGGCCCCCTCAAAAGAGTTCAGTTCATTTATTTTTCTTGGAAACTTCCAGTGTCCCGAACTCCTTTTAGACACATAAGAGGTGAATGATTAAGTTGAAACTATTATCTTTGCAAAGAACATCTCTGCTGGCTGCTGGCCAAGAGAAGAGGAAAAATGAAATGAAATAAACAGGCTGGAGCTATTGTGTCCCTGACTGGTCCCTGTGGTGAGGTGCTGGGAAGATTGGAGAAGTTGAAAGGTCCCTGCTAATGGGGCAGGGCACATTTTGGAAGAGTTTTCTCTAGCCAGAAATATGAGCGTGTGAAAAACTTAATGTGAGACAGTCAGCCCTCACATTAACAGGTGCCACTTGGAGCTGCAGCCTGCTGGTGGCCACTCCTGCCAGCTGCCAACTTCCCTTCCTCAGCCACCCCTACCGAATACGAAAGCAAAACCTTTGCCAGTGAAGGGTATGGAGCGAATTCAGCTTTACAGCACCCTAGTTCATGAGCAGGCATAATGTCCACCACAACTTGGACATAATGTGCACTCTGCACTGTGGGCAGGGAGACGGGCCCCTGCAGTGCTGGGCAGCAGCAAGGTGAGCAGCAGACATGTCCTCTGCCCCCAGATGTGTACCCACTGAACCAGATGTATACCAGATGTGTACCTGGCTCTGCTACCAGTCAGTAACAGCCTTGTTTCCAGTTTCCAGCTGACACATGAGCTTTGGGCAAAAAATGCCAGGTGAGTTTGGGAAGAATTAAGGTCCTGTACATAAAGAGATGAGCAATCTCAGGGCCTGACTGCCGGGGCTCCAGTAGATACCACTCCCTTTGGGACTCCAAGGCTGGCATGTAGCTCAAGGACAACACCAAGGTACTGCTGCGCTGGCATCAAGGAAGCTCAAGGACACATGTAGCTTTTGGTGCAGGGAGACACAAGCTCTTGGGCTGCAGCTGTCTGGGGAGACAATTCACAGCCCTAGGATGATTTGAACACCAGGCTGCTCAGAGAAGGGGCTTGTGCCAAGGGACCAGTGTGCCAATGGCCAGATTGCTGGCCTCACCATGGACACAGAGGGAGATCAAACTTGATGGCCCACTGGGCTTATCCTTGCAAAATACCCAGACATGTGAGCATCTAGAAATATTACAAACACTCTGTAACAGCTCCATCTGATACAGCAGAAATTACGTGATGTCCTTAAAAATGAGGTGATTTAAAAGACCTAAATAGTTAAAACCAGCCTTTTTTCCAGACTTCATGCTATGGATTTAACTTGTCTTGAGAAGAAATATGGGCTAGAAAACACAGATTTATTACTACAAAGGGATTACAAGCAACACTTCAATACCTTGCTCACAACAGAGACATCAGTCAGTAGACAGAGCAGTGGCATTCATAAAGGCAGTTACAAGGATGCACATATTGAAGTTGCTCCAAAAATTCCTCTTACTTGCTAATTTTATTTTAATAAATAGTTGCTAAGGTATTGCAAATTGTCCCTGGATCTGACTGAGCCAAGGAAAAGCTTGAAATCACCACCATAGGTCCATGCATCTCACATACCAGCTGACTTGCTTTGGAATTGTCCTTTTGGATTAATCAAAAAAAAAAAAAAAAGGCACAAAAGGGCCAGAAGTAACATTTACGTCACAAGTCACATCTGCTCCTGTAATTGCTTTCCTGTCGGCTGTTTTCACTGGAGAAGGAAACCCGACTGAACCAGCATCCAACAATGGATTACAATTCCCCTCCCTGAAATCTCAAAGTTTTCTTGGGGAAAACCACGGTGTACAGCTGACCCTCAGTGTGCTGCTGTGAAGATTACAGAAAAGTCAAGCGCTTGGCTTTGACAGAGTGTTTATAGATCCATCGGCAGGAAAGGAAAACGCAGAAAATCTCCCCTGTGAACTTCCTACATGCCTACGTAGCCCCAGAGGCACAACAATGGCAAAGTCACCTGCCAGGCTGAGCTGCTGGAGGAGATGAAAACCCATGAGAAAGTAACAGGGCTCCCTGAGGCTTAATCTTCCAGCCACTTGCAATCAAAAGACAAACAGCCCAGCAGCAATAGCCGTGATAGCAACATGTGTGCGGAACAATAGCACAGCAGCCAGGACAAGCTGTTAGACTGTGCCACTTAGAAAAGAGCAGAAAACCTGGCAGACTACAGAGAAAGGGAATAAAAATTTATCTAAGTGCAAGACATTTCTAAAGAAAACTTGAAATGTGCATAAGTTGTCTCATAGGTGAGAATGGGTGGGTTCTCTGCAAGAACACAAGGGGAGCTTGATGCAAAGACTCTTTTACTATACAGCTTAGCTTGGACAGCTAATAGATAACTTCCTTTGCCTCTTCCATACCAGAAGGAACAAGAGGGAGCATTTGTTCAGTGCTTCACCAAAGCCAGGATTTACTTTGCTTGGATTTCAGAGCTTGATAGGTAAATCCTGAAGCATTTCAGCACTAAGGCACAGAAAATCTTTATTCCACTCCTGCTGCTGCATATTCTAGCAGTGGTATAATCCTTTCAGACTGCATGCCCTCCTGCTGCTGCAGCAGCATGTCTGGATACCAGGTGCTCTGCAGAAATGTCCTGAGCAGGACTGAGCTCACCCTGGATTTACTCAGCTGGTCACCTCACTGCCACCACAACAGTGATGTACCTCTGCACACTGGAAAAAAAGTTTTTTCCCTTCCCTGCACAGTGAGCACCACACAAGTCTTCTATTTTTAGGATTTTTTTTATAGCATTTTGTCCTGATGGTGGTGGGCATCCACAGCTCTTGCTGGCTTAGCCTGCCAGTAAGAAACTTTGGCTGCATCTCCATGTGGGCTGTTGGGAGAGAGCGGCCTTGACTTTCCCAAGCAGATGGAAAAATGATCTGCCATGAGCACTGGATCCAGACATTCAGTATGACTGTTAATGCCAGATCTGTGGGGAGTGATTCCTGTGCTATGCCTGTCAACCCTAGAGCATCAGTCCCATTTAATTCATTTTCTTAAAGAAAATCTAAAAAGTATTCCAAAACTATTCTTTTAGCAGACATGCATAAATCAGACATCGTAAGGGGAGATCACCATTGTTCCCTGAGCCAAACATATTCCTATATTTCCTGGCTGAGGATGGTGACCATCAGGACAAGCATTATGTTTCAGCTTTGCTTGAGTCTGAAGTCAGTGAACAGCAAGAGGGTCTCCATCTGGAGTCATTTTATAGCACTAGAACAGCTCTCCTCCAGCAGCAGCTGCTGCCTGCTAATATAAAAATACTTGGGAGAAAAAGCAATACATTTTGTTAGGTCGGTAGGAGGGGAAAAAATCTCTATTCAAGACTTCCATTAACTTTTATGACTATCTCTAAAGACATTTATTTTTGCAACAGCATTGAAGCAGAGGAATAAAACCCATGTTTCTTGACAGTCACAATTTCTCACTAGAAACAAGTCCAGAGTGTCTGTGTCCAAGCCCTGCTCACATGAGAAGGTCTAAAAGCCCGAGTCTGTGAGAGGAAGGGTGACCCTATGGCATATTCTGAAGTCATATTCTGGTGCTGCTGCAGGCTCCCTGAATGAGCTTCTCTGCATCACTGTTTTGTGCTGGGGATGTTCAGATCTTCTGAAGTCCCACCAAGCACTGAAATAACCTGTTCCACTGCACATCCTAGCTTGTGATAAACAGAGACCCTCTTTTGCCTGAAAGCTTAGTATTTCTACCCAATTAACACCATGCAGCGTCTCTTGACTTCGGTAACTCTCAGCATTCCTGCTGCCCATCCAAATTTCAGCCCTTTGAAAACACACCACACTGCTGGCCTTTTCTATCTCCAGAGGCAATGAGATCCTCAGCCTGGAACAACCTCATATAAAAAAACTTCCTCTGATCTGAATTTACCACTTTCTAATTTCATTGAATGCCCCTTTGTTCCAGTGTCCTAAGACACTGCCCCACTAATCTATTTTCTCTAGACTATTTATTATTTTCCTTCCCCTCTTAAAACCTAAAGTTACGTTACAGAAGGAGAAAAATAAAAATAATAGAAAAGAAAGAAAAAAAAGCTTCTCAGGAAATTGTTCTGATAAAAATTGGTCATATTTTATGGTGTGGCCTTGCTGCTCTCTACAGCTGTTGCAAACAAAGCCGGTATGACATTGGGCTGCTGGGACAGAGGCACAGGTGTGGTGCACTGGCATGGGAAAGGCAGGAGTCAGGGAGCAGAGAAATGGAGGCACTGTGCTCATGGGCACCAGCACCAGCAACATTCCCAGCACTGCCGGTATCACAGCTGGGAATTTGTTTGGATTTAAGGCCATGATATACAAACCCTGAGGCATTTCACCATTGCAGCTCCCATCCAGACACTGCTCCCAGAGAGGGAAAAGTCCCTCACTGCCCAAGCATGTACTGATTCTCACAAGTTGTGCATTCATCAACGCAATGGAAAATGACAAAAATATCCCTTGGATGAGTAAAAGCCTCTCAGCAGGGAGCACTTTCCTAAAGAGACTTCCAACACCAGCTGGGAAGCAGCCAGCTGGTCAGGGTGTCTGCAAGGCTGCTGCGGAAGATGGCTCCTGCCCTGTGCAGCTCTGGGGATCTGCTTTACAGTGCAGCCACTGCAAGATGTGAAGCAGAAAACCCTCAGCTCTGCAGACACACTTCCATCCTGTATCCTTTACGCTTTCAGCTGCATTCTTAAAGCAGGTCCTGATTTGTCTGTGATGCACTGCCCAGCAGCTGTGCAGGTTCTACTGGGAAGGTCTGGGAAGCCCACAGAAGCTGAGTGACATGGGACCAGATTTAATACTGGTGCAAGCAAGGTGGTCCCACTGCTGGGCTTTTACAGTCCAAGGGGATGAATGAACACTAGGTGCTCAGCCTCGGCAGCAGACATTTGCTCCTGGGTTGCCTTTTGTCTTCTGCCTTCCTTTGAACCAGTCGAAAAACAAAAGCTGCAATTCTGCCATGCAGCTTCAGCTCATTTCCAAAGAGGCCCTTTCCAGCAACTCAAGCAGCTGCATCCTCCCATCACCCAGAGGCTCTCAAATGCCTGAGCAAGAAGTAGACTTGATACCACAGGGGCTTATTATTCCCTGTGGAACAGCCCAGCTCTTGTGCCCAGTCTAGGGCCACAAACTACTGGGATGATGCAGTAATCACAGCCCCTCCGACTGCTTCACCCAGCAAATCACCAAGCAGCCCTTGCAGAGGAAAGCTGGGGCACAAGAGGCAGAAGCAGTAGCTTCTCACCCATCCCTGGCTAGAACAAGGAGAAGGGCTGGCTTTTCCTCAGGGCTCAAACCCAGAAACTTCAGTTCACCCGTCACTCCCTGGCACAAGTGGAGTCCAGCTTTGGCTCCTTATCCAGGCTGACACCATTTAGATCTTCCAAAGGTTCTAAACAGCTCTGAAGGGTTCAGAGCAAAGCATTCAGTGAACAAGCAAGGTACAACCATCCTGTTCAGGTACTTGTAATTTAGATGGAAAAAATGCCTCAGGACATTGTCACCTAAAGTGAGACAAAGATCCTTTTGCTAGAATGGCAGGGACTTATCTTTTCTGGCGAAAGAGGCTCTTGCTTTGCTTCTTGCTTTGCTTCGATGTTCCATGGACAGGACATGCTGTGCATGAGAATACCACACTGTGCTCAGTGCGCTGGGACTGTCCCCCACTGCAGGGAGGAAAACAGCTCAGGGCAGCTACATTTTGAACTTAAGAAGATTCCTATTTCAGCCAGGATAGTTTTTTTCAACTGGTTGCTGCATGTCTGCAGCTCCTGCTCCCAGTGCAGAGAAGCTCCATGTCCTGTCAGCAAATTGTCCTGCTCCAGAGCAATATCAGAGTCTGGGTACATGAATCCATCTCTTTTTCTCCACCTCAGGAAAGTTTATCTGGGAATGGGGGATGCTCTCCATTGCCAGGCCAGGGCAGCAGGCTCAGCCTGGAGCTGGGCTCCCAGCCCCGTGTGCGGTACCCGACTGCCCTCTACCCGAAAGTGTGGGATGCACAGCGTGTAGCTCCTCAGCAGCCGGCCCCTTCCCACTCCATGCAAAGCAACACTGTCAGCTATAAAAAATTAGAATAAATGCATCCAGTCCTCAGGACATACACTCTTTAGTTTCTCAAGACTCATGCCACAATGCCCCAAGCAAGGAAAATGTGCCATTGCAAATGTTTATAACATCTGATTGAATGTTACACAGTTTCTTCCAGCCAAAAACTAGAACAAATATTCCCAAGATTTATTACATCCTTCCCTCTAGGGCCTTAAGCAATTGTACTTGATTAATTCAGCAGTTAAACAGCACTGAGCAGAAGAAGCATGATAATTTTGTACCCAGGATTCCTAAGCTACATACTGTTTTCCATAAGGATTTAGGTCTAAAACCAGAGAGATTAATCTTTAAATATGTACTTATCCATTTGCATGGGATAATATGCAATAGATGTTTCCATCTTGCAGAGAGACGCTATGCTAAGTCTCGCTCCCTGACATCAAAAATTCTTCATCACTTTTTGTAGCAGTAAATACCTGTTCCTCAGCTTACAATATAAATAGGACAGATGTTTGCAAACTTGCCTTAGTGCAGTGTCATTCTGAGTGAAAGAAACATTTCTCCAGTACCACTGTTAACAGGAGTCAACAAGAGGGGAGACCTTCTGATGCATTTCTCCTGTAAACTCAAGAAGTGTGGAGAAACTTCCCTTTATCTGAACCCACACATAACCAAATTTGACTCAATTCTGCTTCCTTGTAAATCTGTGGAAGAGTTTTGAAAGTTCAGTATTTCCTTTCTCTGCACAAAAGCCTGACAGCAATGGCTCCACGAGGGAAGATTCCATGATATTGGTAGCACACTCGTGTCAGAGTACAGTGACAGGCAGTTCTCCTCCACAAAGGCATTGGAAAAAAAAAAGCCAAGAGTTTCTTATACATTTCCTTCAGACCTCTCAGGGCAGGTCTATGCAGCTATTCATACACCAGCTAGGAAATATGAAAGGGAGCTGGAAAAAAACCCGGGAGCCATTCTGCCTTGCAGCTTCTTCTAGAGTTCCATTCTGCCCTGAGAGACCCACGTGTCCAAGAAAGGGCATCAGCCAAGGAACAAAGACAACCTTTTCACATATAGTTAATTAATTTATGGAAGCAAAACCAGAAAGGAGCACTTGTGGTCACTGTATTAGCCTCGAAGTTCCAGAGCAACAGCAAACCTACTTTATATCATCACTGCAATGGATACTGGATAGGGTGTACTTCAGTTAACTATAATGTACAGAATTTATTATAAATGAAACTCTTTACTGGACAAGACAATTTGCAAGTACTGTCAGATCACAAGGATTTTTTACAGGTGATTTTTCAAGTATTGAAAAATCATCAAAACAATATTAATTGAATGCTCCCTATGCCCTTCCATATCCTCAAAGACATTTACACATCTTCAAGTAATCAAGAAAAACCAGCCTAGATTGTTTGCATCTAATGGGCCATTACTGCTCTACAATACTCCCTGGAAAACCGTGTTAACAGTGCTTTGACAATAATGTATTTGAAGCTACACAAAAAAAATCATGGAGTATAGACTAGTGCTTCAAATTCATTTGAAATATGGCCTAGCATTTGTCTTGGCTGCATTAACAAGGTTTGTTTTACCAATACATTTATATTTATGATGACTAAGGGCAGATTATAGTTAGAATTTGTCCTCCTGACATGAAAACACTACTTTGTCATTAATACATTTTGTAGTGTAAACTATGATGTCAGGTCAATGTAAAGGGTAAAAACTTTCCTAAAGTATGCACACATAATTTTTTTTAAAGTCATTGAGCCTAATGGAATAACAAAGGTCATAATAACAAACCATTACAGCTTTGGTCTTGGCAACTATGTCCACAGAAGAATCCTCCAAGAAACAATCATCATTTCTCCAATGTTATGGCATTAGGATGACAGGAATGGTTCACAAATGAGTCATGTGAGCTCAGAAACGCAGTAGCTATGTGAAAGCTGAGCAATCAATTATTCATTTGTTTACTGAGAGCTTTCTCAGCTGACATTAACCAGAACTTCTTAAAAAATAAGAACTTTACAGCTGTCCTTGCCTGTCCCATGAGGCTGTGCTCAGAGGTTGAAAATTGCTTAATTTCTTTGTAAGTAATCTGGTATTTTTATTGAAATAAACAACAACATATGGGGTAATTAACTGGGTTCAACCTGAGACCCTGCAGGTGTCAAAATATCAGAGACCCAGGGCTGGGTGGATGATAAGATAGAAGACCAGGCAGGGAAGAGGACCTTCAAGCAACCAAAACTGAGCTCTTGCTCCAAATGCAGTACTTGAAATCCTAAGTAAGCTTTCCTGTGCATGGCATATTGAGGATACATATGCACATCTTTGTGGTAATAATGCATGCAATTAATCTGCTCCGATTTAATTACATTTTTCTCATTTCTTAGTGATTGTTTACCCTACACCCTAACAAAGCTGTTAGACTGAAAAAATTTCGACAACAAATGGTTATGATTTAAAGAGGTTTAAATACCACACCTTCAACTTTAATCTATGTTCTTTTTGTCTTTTTTGGTATGAAAGACCCATCCAAGCCAGGGAAAACTGCCACTCAAAAGGAAATCTGAGAAAATCTGGACATAAACACAGTGCAATGAAATTCAAAGCAAGCTCAAAAAAAGAGCTAGCCTGAGGGGAACTAAAAAGTTGCTTGGGTTTGTCAATTTGTTTTGGTTTTTTTTTTTATAGTTTCCCCTACATGCTAAAACCAATGAAAAACACTAAAGCTTAGGATAAATGCAGACTGCATTTCTGCAGACAGCAGAAAAATGTTTATACATGGGACTCCACCAAATTACATCTTAACTCTGTGAATATTTTAGCTTAAGCCAAACTGATAAACACTTGAAATATTAACATCTTTCATGCTGGTATTCCCATTGTGTTCAGGCTGAAGTCTCAAGATATTTGCTATCTGTGATACCAAAAAAAAGGAACTATGGAACTGGAGATTTTGGTTTTTTTCAAAATTGCCAGTAAATAAAAAAATTCCTCCTTTGACCTCTTGGTATTTACATTGATCAGTCAGCCTCAGTTTAATTCAGTGTTCCTTTCCAGAGTAAATGCAAAAAATGTATGCACATTTTAGGAGACATATCACACTTTACATTGGCCTGCATCTACTTCTAGAATCAAGGGCAGTAAAAATTAGAGTTGTAACAGTGTAACTTATGGCTGGACTTGATGATCTTAAATACATTTTCCAAGCTAAATGATCTTATGATTCTTTCAAAAGTCTGTAATATTTCTGGGGTTTGTAGAAATAATTCAGATTTTGGTAAGAAGAGAGTCCATCAGGATTTAAGAGGCATTTAAGTGGTGTGGCACTGCTGTAAGATCCACTTTCAGAAGAAAGAAGGGTCTCACTTTTCATATGTTTTTTTAGCATTTCTAGAGATTTTACCTACCCATCCCATGCATTTTTCTTGAACCCACTGTCCCTCCTCCATCGTTTATTAAAAAAAAATGAGTAAAACTGGCACTTACAGGAAGAACAGCTGGGATTGCTGGAGTGCCTCACCAGTCAGTGAAAGCTTGGAGGAGACCCAGGAGTGCTGTTTTTACTTCTTGCCCTGATCATGCCTAATGATGCTGATACTTCAGATAGATAATTACTAAGCACAGTTCCATCTTCCTACTTTATGAGGAAAGCAAGTATCAGTCCACTCATGTGAGAGACAAAATACAGGAGGCTCAGAAAAGTTGCACAAGGTCATGTTAGGCAGAGCTAGGAAGAGAATCCCTGTCTAAACAAAAGTCTTATCCATTTCACCCCACCACTCTCCTCTAAATGACTATGCCAGTCCTGTGAGCTATAGGTACCTGCACATAAAATACTTCCTGTCTACTTTCACTAACAGATAAATGAAGAAATAACCATTACCAAAACAAAGAGCAAATGAGAGAATTTGCTATAGACACTGCAAAGAGGAAATTCAGGAGAATTTAGGGAAATCCTAATTTCCATCATGCACCTACAGCAAGGAAAGAGGTAGATAAAATGTGCACTACCACCCTTCCAATACAATTATCTCAATTATCACAGACTTTTCAAGATACTTAAATATTGAACACAAAAATCTGCATAGAAGGAATCTGGTATTTGCTGCCTTCAATAGACATACGTTTAATCATATTTTCTTTTAAGTGTGTTACTCTTGTCTCAGAATTGTTTCACTTTGGGGTTTTTTTGTGGCTGCACACATGAATCAGAGGATGGAGTTATACAGGACACATACAACATAAAGACCAGGAGCCGACTGAAATGAAAGGCCATAACCTTAAGTCATGTATAACTAGTCACCATTAAAAAAAACCTCATTTAAACAAACTTCTCAGCATTTCAGTTGGTTGGAGCTCCTATACATTAAATACATTGTAAATACAAACACTTCATGGAAACACTATTCATTTGCACAAGGTCTGAGCTGCTTATTCAGATCAAAGAATGAAGCTCTCATTACAAAGTCTAAAAAGTACAAAACGTGAGACTATGAAAAATGAGAATTTGAATATCTGTGTTACAGTCCTATTTTCAAATAGTATACCATTTTATGAAGTTATTTGGAAAACTGATCCCATATATTAATTAATTTTCAATGGTAAAAATGACAGGACAATATTATTTCTATACAATTCCAATAGGTTTTTTTCTAAGAAAGCAAATAATGAGTGTTATTAGGAAAGAGAGCCAGGGCAAGGTACCACCTCATGAACACTGCTGAGTAAAGACAAAGTAAATTCACAAGGACAGATTAGCAAAGGGAGAGCAGACAGGTGGTGAGGAAAGCAAATTAATAAAGACTATCCCAATACAGATAATGGTGCTCATGGCTAAGCAACTTGCAACAGCTGTTTTACAACATTCCTTCTGCTTGATAAAAGTTTTTCAGGTCAGTGTCCAAGCTGTAATTGCACAGAGAAGAAAGCAAAATTATCCCATCCCTCTCATCTAATCTAAGTGCATTCTAGTTGCATTGGTCTATTAGAGAAAGTACAGTAAACAAGAACTGCATTCCCTGTCACATTCCTTCTGTTTCCTTACTCTGCCAACCAGATAAAACATATGGTCTAAAATATAATTCATAATAATTCCAGGACTGTTGTTCTATTAGACGGAATAAGCATACATTGTAAAGAAAACCTGAAGATCAAACATCAGTATATCACTTGGTGGCATGAGAGGAAAGAATAAATAAAGTTTGGCCAGTCACAGGATCTGTATATGAGTAATATTTTTCCAGAGGTCAACATGATGCAAACCACAACTCAGAAGGGATATGGGAATGAGAAAGAGAGAAAGAATCTTTCTTAAGATCCCAACCAAAAGAGTTGCATTTTTCAGTATTACCAAACCACCTAAACAGCAAGGGGAGCAAAGTTCCCTGAAACATCCAGCCAGAGGTGATCTGAGCTCCAGCAGTAGCAACAGAGCCCTGACAGGTGAGCAATAGAAACTCTATTCAAATGTGGGTTTAAAGAATATTTATACTTTATCTATCATTTAAGATCCTAACTTTTGTATTTATTTAAAAAGCAGCAGCATTATCAAACATCTGACAGTAAGAGTAAAATACAGCTTTACTTCTTGAACATCTGGAAAAGGATAGGAGTAGGAGAACAGTTTGCTGACAACTGTAGAGCTAGCACAGATTTAGGACACCGTGTTGCCAAATGCAAAGCTCCTTCAGGCATGAGGGAAGGATCCTCAGCTGGATCTGTCCTTCGGGATGCAACGGATGTCAGTCTTTCAAATTAATGATTCCCTTTCCTGGAAACCTACAGTTTGTTGCAACTATGGGAGCCTAAAGTTCATGCACAGTCCTAAGACAGACTAGGTCATGCTGAATTCTTTTATCTGCAAGAAACTTATGAGTTTTGTAAGATGATCAAAAATAGAGGGTTCAGTTTAGTTGCATTGAGGCCCTTTATAGACAGAGTTCTCATTTAGTCTTACAGACATCTTAGTGAGTATGTACATGGCAGCAGACCACATCAGGACTTCCTGGATGCAGACTTCAGCTGGAACAGGTCTCACAGCAGAAGTGCTGTTTCCAGTGCTGCATTTCTGTATATAAATAACATAGTAACATAAACAGGGATGCTCTTATGTGGTGAATTTATCAGGCTTGTCAGCTCAGACGAAAGAAAAAAAATAAAATCAGAGCTCTGAAGGATGCAAGACAAACCCCTGCAGTTCCACAAAAACATCTTGAAGAAAGGGAAAGACAAAGATCATCTGTAGCACACTGGGATCTCAAGTCAAATCCTACTCACTCAGGTGAAATGATTTTTCAGTTTCAGCTCTAGGTCTTGGAGATGCTGGATATATGCATTTTTAGGGCTTACAAACCCTTAACATTCACAGTTTAAAGGAGATAAGTAAAAAAAGGCCAGTGATTAAGGCTATGTGTATTCAAACAAGAGCTACTGAAATATGGAATATGTCAGTAATCAAAAAAAGGACCAAATAAGTCAATCTAAAAGCAATTTTCAGTGAAAACTGAAGGTTAAAACACACCATATTGCACTGTGAGCTTTGACAAGTACAAATATTAATTGAAGAGAAGCCACACAGGTTTGTTGTGCTCAATGGATATGTGAAGCCAGTTCAGCTTGTCAATGTGCCCACAGATTGCATACAATCTAGATTTTGTTTACTTTGTTTTGTTTTTCCCAGAAGGTGCAGGGAGAGTTCAAGAACAATCTAAATTTCATTAGCCTGCCTATTTTTTATATCCAAAGTTATCTATTGCACAACAGGCAGGAATTAGAATTTGTTGTTAATGATTTAAAATGCCAGATCTATTATGCAAGTGCCTGAACCCATGGGCTAAAATGTTCTGAACACTTTTCTGCACTTCTAGAAAGAATTTACAGAGTAAAGTAGCAATACAAAAAACACCCCCCAAAAAAGCCCAACCAACCAACAAAAACACCAAAACAACACAACAAGGGGGTGGAAAAGACTGTGATTAACCATTCAATTTTAATCACCGCTCTAAGGCAAGATCCACTACTCCACTACACAAGGTTTGTCCAACTTGTTCTTAAAATTCCACACCAGTAGAGCCTCTCCCAATGTCTGCACAGCCTTGTCCACCTTCTCAAGGAGGCTCAGGGGTGACCTCCTTGCTCTCTACAACTCCCTGAAAGGAGGTTGTAGCCAAGTGGAGGCTGGTCTCTTCTCCCAGGTAACAAGCGACAAGACATGAGGAAATGACCTCCAGCTGTGCCAGAAGAGGTCCAGGTGTGACATTAGGAAGGATTTCTTTCACAGAAAGGGTTGTTAAACACTGGAATGAATTATCCAGGGAAGTGGCGGAGTCACTGTTCCTGGAGACATTCAAGAAACAACTGGATGTGGCACTCGATACCATGGTCTACTTAACAAGGTGGTGTTTGGTCACAGGTTGGACTCAGTCTCAGAGATTTTTTCTCTAACATAAATGATTTTATCATTCCCCCTTTATCACTCAGAAAGGTTTTCCTAATGCCTAACCTGGACAAGTCTGCTCCTCAGCTATACACAAAATGAGAGCTACCATACATTCATGTCTCTTAAATCCTATCTGTTTATGAAGGCCGATAGTTTGGGCTGCAGTAAAGTTAGGGAGACAGGATGCCCTGCAGAGAAGCCATTCTGATTTCTGTTCCTGCAGATAACACTAAATCCTGAATGAGCCCTTTGCCCTTCCCCTCATAGGAATGAAATGCAGTTTTGCCACCACAGCAGCTGTGGGTCAACACTGACTATCTGGGGTGGTAATACATAGTTATCACTAGGCTTAGCTTCAGAAAGGGAGACAACTACAGCCTGTACTGCAAGGGAAGAGAAGCTAAAGGCTCTGTACCCAAAAAGCCAAGGACAAGACAAATAATCACCCCTGTAAGCACCAACCCAAGCTCCTCACAGCACGGTAGAGCAGTAAGCAGACATAGCCCTCAAGCAGAATTCATGTGTTACTTCCATTATGGATTCAACGTGGCAAAGCCCTGTAAGCTGGCTCAAAGTTCCTTGGCCTGCACCACCACAGCTTCCAGACCCAGCTAATGTGCAGTCTGCCTGCTGGCACACTAAAGGCTCCTGCATGCTGCCAGCTCACTGCACATGCCCTGCAGAGCACACACAGACTCCTGCTTGTCTCTGAGAAACTCCTGGCAGCCCTCCAGGAGCCACCACTTTCTGACTGCAAAATGCTGACAGGGTCTGACTGTCATTACTAAAGCATTTTACCTCTCATGTTTCACTCTGCTGTTCTCCAAGAAGGAGAGGATGATAATCCATTCCCCTTGGGGTTTGTAAGGAACCAAGTGAATTAACACACCTGAGGTGCTGCAGGCCCTTCACTAGGTGACCAAAGAAGTATTTTACAAGTGATTCCTAATTCAGTGACTCCTATTTCAATTACTCCTATTTTACAAGTGGCTCTAATTCAGAAGTGGTTTCCTGCTCCTCCTGTTGGCTGCAGAACAATATTCAATCATGTTTTCACAAACTTGTGAAAGAGGGTTTGGAGATTCTTGGTGCCCTCCACCACCCACGGGTGCCACCTCCTTTGCACAGAGCGGGTGCAGCACTGTTGAGCAGCAATGTGAAGCAGGTTCCTTGGTCTGAATCATAGCTGTCCAGTGCTCAGAGGAGGGATTTCCCCAGTGCTCTTCCAAAATGTTGTGGAAATGCACCTGTTTTTTTTGTAATACATGAAGAGTGCTTTCTTCCATTTGTTCTGATCCATCAAAAGGACATTAAAAGAATGTTGTTAAAAATACCCAATTTTGGCCAAAACAAAAGGGAAAATGGGGGAGTGAGAGACAGCAGTGTGTGGTTTGGGGATGAGGGCACTGAATTGAGGAGTACCATTCCTAAACCACAACACCTCCTCAAAAGCTTCACAGAGATTTCTTTCCAGATGATTGTTTTCCAACTTGTTTAGTCCCTGTTGCAGAATTTGCCAGAGCATCTTAAAGCAGAGAAGAGCAGCTTGAAAGGTTTTGTTTAGCATACTTATTCCTTCTCAGTGACTGACAGCATACACAGCATTTTCAAGAGGCTGATCTATGTCAAACCTTCATGTCACCCTTGTGTTCCTGCCTGGCATGAGCTTATTCCACACAATTTGTGTAAGGCTGTGTCTTAGATTGCCAAGCAATATGTATTTTCTTTACCATCTGTTAGAGGTATAGCAATTGTCTTCTGTTAAGTGGGCAGTTTTCCTTATCTCTTCCACAACCAATCCTCCCTCCGAGAGACATCTGCTGTTAATAAGCCATTGAATATCACTGCATGAGTGATAAGAATTACAGCATCTCATTGTGAGATGTTCTGCCCAGACAGAAGAGCCAAACATTCCCAACTAGATATAATCCGAGATTTAAAACACCAAAACAACATTTCCACTAGACTTCCAGAAAAACAACTACCTCTTACACTAAATCTTCAAAGAAAGACTACACCCTTTTCTACAAAATCAGTACTCCAACAAAACCACATCTGCTACTCCAGGAAAACTGCAGCCACAATTCCAATTAAACTACTACCAACACCCTGACCCACAAAGTGTCAAGTTATATACTGAGTCTGTCAGGGTTATTTTAATTTACTGCATTGTTTTTTGCCTTTTTTTTTTCATTTTCTTCCCTAATAAAAAGAACTGGTATTCCTGCTCCCATATATTTTTTCAGTTTCCAGTTCAAGAAAGGCTCCTACACTCCTTAACAGACACCATCTTTCCAAACCAAGACAGGCTCCCTGCTATTCAGCTGTACCACTGGCAGGGACTGGTTCCAGTCACATATGCAAATGAAACAAATAAAAAATTATGCACAAAATTTCACTTGGGACAGGTCTGAAGAGAGAAACTTGGTCAGTTATTTATTTTTTGGCACTGATGAATGCCAAGACTTTTCATTTCCTTATGGGGTGAAGATTGAAAGCAGAGCTTCTGACACTTCTGACACCAATGGGATTAGACATAAATAAATTCACTCTAACCAAATCAGCCTGGGATGTCCTATATCCCAAACTGATTTTGCATCTTTCTTTCTCAGTATATCATCTTCAAGAGGTAGATATTTGGCATGCAGGTGATGCATTAATCAAAAGCTTCTGTGACAGTACAGGCACAACCATCTGGAAAACCCCACATGTCCCAGCACATGCAAAAGACAGCAACACATTTACTGGAGTTTCAAAATCAAAATAAGTAACATTATTTTCCAGAGAAGGCCAGCAGCCAGCCCTCAACAGAAGAGTCACAGCAAAAGCTAAAGCAGGCTGCAGCTGGTCACTGGCACACACAAGGCTGCTCTCCAGTTCCACTGTGTATCTCTGGGGATGCCACCTGGCACTGTCCAGCATGTGGAGGCCTCTTTTACCAGGCTGTAGAGATGTGTACACATTGAAGCAGGGGGAGGCTGCTGGGTCAGCTTGTGCACAGTATCCTCCCAAATGTCACTGGGACACCTCAAAAGTGCATAGCTCTCAGACACAGTACAGCCCATCAGGCACCAGGGGTTGGCATTTTCAAGAGGGGACGCCATTTATGACCATATACTCTCCAGAAACCTGCCTGACATACTGAGGCAAAACAGAACCCCAGGAGGAACAGTGAGGTTTCTATGGTCCCAAGAGATCTTGCCCTTATCTAATAGAAACCCATTTTTCACTGGGCTTTGGCAAACAAAAAACCCAAACTATTTTCCATTTTAATTATGATAGCTGTTCTTCTCCCTTTCCTTTCCTTGACCTCACCACACATTAAGGTGAGCAGAGAGTCCCAATGCAACCCTAACACCCCCTTCCCATCTGCCTGCACTATACCCTGAATGGCTACATGGGCAAATAGACTAAGAGCCACTAGTCTAGGAAAGTTGTTCAACCTGCAGAAAAGGGGACTGAGCACTCAAAGAGATTCACTGAGATGCACAAAGGCACTAAGAGATGTATGACAGTGAGGGATTTAAAGTGAAGCAGGAAGCACTGAGGCTGGACATTTAGAAGAAATGTTTTTTAAATGGTGCCTTACACCAGGTCATTTACCACTCACTAAACACAGATGAGGAAAGGAGAAAGAAAACTAAGCCAAGAAAAATAATGGAAAGAAAAAAGACCCAAAAAAATCCAAACAAACAAACAAACAAACAAACAAACAAACCCCCCAACAACAAATCAATCAACTTTTAAAGCTTCAAAAGCTAATTATCACAACTTCATCTAGGGCTGGGACACTGTGTACCATCCTGCTTTATTTCACTGATGCCAAGAGACTTTTAGTCCAGAGTATATATCAAAAGTAATGCCTCCATTTTTCTAATGGAAACCTGCCAGGAAAGAAAACAGAAAAATCCATGCATGCATCTATAATAGGTTGTGGTGAACATGAAATAAGAATAGCAAGTCAGGGAACCTTCATATTTTGCAGGAATGGAGCTTCCATTCCCTTCCACAAGCTAAACATGCTACCCCAAAAAGATTTTCTCATGGAAAAAAAATCAGGAATGGAAATAAACTGGTTGGAACTGATTATGTTCCTAGCTCTGAGATGACTTCAGACGTTCGTTTGGGGCAACCTTGGGGAATGCGACAAAAAGGATGCAAAGTGTGCAAAGCAGACCATTTTGAAACCAAGGCTGATTTCTTAGACTGTCAACAATAAATATATATGCATGCATATATATACATAGACACATACACCACAAACAGCCAACTACTTTATGGGCTTAAGATGGAAAGAAAAACATCCATATTGAATTACCCAATAAAAAAAGTGAGAGAGGATAGAAGGAACTGGATTGCTTTTCAAAACCACATTTGCGTTGTATGATTTTTTTGTGGTGAAATTCAAGATTTTGCAATTTTTGGGAGAAAATGCAGACTAAACATTGACTCTCCCACAAATAAACATAAACCCTAAATAAAACCAAAAGCATTATATGAAGTCTATTTTAAATAATGGACAATAAAATTTTATTTTTTAAAAATTATAAATGAAGTTGGTGTAAGCGTGGTTGCCTTCAGACTCACCTGCAGGCATGCATCCACCAAATTTTACATAGTCTTTAAATCCAGCTCCAAATCAACTTTGACAATCCCACCTAGATGAACAGATAAAATACACTGATCTTTCCTTTAATTAACAGAGGATATGTTAAATAGCATCTGTGGGAGGCCCCTTCAGAAGAGGCATGCAAGACACACGTACTCTATCCAAACCTACTCCATTTAAAAAGGGCAAACAATCCCAGGGGGATGGGGGAGGGCAGGAACTATCTGTGATACTGACTAATAGCTTTAAATATAGTTTATTTTCTTCAAATGTAGCTGGTATCAAATGTCTTTCTGTACATTGAAAGTTCAGTGGTGTAGGAACAGCTATTTTAGGGTTGAAGGAAGGTCAGCAGAACACAAGACAAGCATTGGTGTTCCAAGGCTCTTGTAAGGATGCTAAACTTGACAGGGCTTTTTAGGAAAATGCATTTTTACTAAAGAGATGCTGAGAGAGGACTTCATAATGATTAAATGCATTAAATGAAGGACTCCCTTTTTGATTAGCAATGTGACTTTTCTATTGCTTGGAGCTGTGTTATCAGGAATCTTTTTCATAATAAGCAGTAGAAAAAAGATGGTATCTTTACTTTTAGAGTTTGGAGATTCTTTATGGGGGGAGGGAGAACTTTTGGGTTTGTTTGTTTTAAATTAAATGAAATAATATTTTAATGTATATGTGCAAATAAGGTGATAATTGTCTTTTGAAAAGAGGATTTTAAAAAAAGCTTTAAATGCACTGACTTTCATGGTCAAACTAAGGCTTAGGACACACTCTAAACACAGGTGCAGGAGCTAATCTCTTCCACTCTCCATGCAAGGAGACTATCTAGCCATGCTCCTGT
The DNA here is from genome assembly GCF_036417665.1 of Passer domesticus. Lineage (NCBI taxonomy): Eukaryota > Metazoa > Chordata > Aves > Passeriformes > Passeridae > Passer > Passer domesticus. The sequence continues at coordinate 86,663,293 of NC_087476.1, forward strand.
TCCTCTATAGCTGGTAAGTGCAATACTTACTGTGAAGGTGGTGAGGCACTGGCACAGGATGCTCAGAGCTGTGGATGTCCCATCTCTGGAAGTGTTCAAGGCCAGGTTGGATGTGGCTTTGAGTAACCTGGTCTAGTGAAAGGTGTCCCTCCCCCTTGGAAGGGGGTTGGAACTAGATCATCTTTTAAGTTCCTTCCAACCCAAATCATTCTGAGTTTCATACAGAATTGAAAAGGGGAAAAGCATACTATTTTTTAATTTTATTTTTATTTTAGCAGCTTTGCATTGTCTGCTGCACTGCCTGACTTCCCTCAGTTCCAGCTGCATGTTCACAGTAAAGAAATTAGATATATTTTGCTCTTGGCAATCTTAAAATAAGTATGTATGTCACTTACCCCTTCATGACTGCACACCACTGATGCCAGCACTGGTGTCACTGCCTTCCAAGAGATTCCACAAGATCAACCTGTGCCCAGTTGATAAACTGGGCCAGGTTATCAGTAGTGCCACAGAACTCCCAGCAAGCTGTTTTAATTTTATCTGCTCTCAGTATCCTCCCAGGTGCTGATAAGGCCCAGCAGCTTCCTGGAACACAGTTCCTTCCAGACTAGGTCCTCCAAGAGCGCACAGCCAACACTGCCACTCTGCTTAAAAAAGAAGAGTCTTGCTCTGATGGAGATCCCAGCTGACCACTTGGACAGGTGTTTGGGTGGCACAGCTCAGTAGAGTTTCTTCAACTAGAGAGCAGTAATACACTGGGCTGTTTGCAAGCAAGGTGCAGCTCAGACCTTCTGCTCCTTCAGACCCAGTGCCCAGGAGCTGCTCTTAATTGAATCGGCTTTTGAAGGACTTCAGTGTGGGCCTTTCCATGTCAAGTAAAATCAACCTTTTCGTAAAACCACTTCCAAGGGCTGAGAAAATACTTTGAGAATGCCACAAAAAACATTGATTTATTTTCTTAGACTTTTTACAACTAAGTGTAGAGTGATGAATCCAATTGTCTTGCTGGTTCCCTTCAAGGATTAATTACACAGTAACCTGCACCCTTAATTAGGATGTTTGTGATTCACATTTCTGAGCACATGAACATGAATTGGAAGATTTAGTTCTGCTAAAAGTCACACAAGCCCAGGATGTGGAAAACTATCATTGGACAGCTATATTAAACAGAAGTAAAGCACAACTGAGGGAAATTAAACTTCATGTTACCTGTTCCTTGAGGTAACTGCAAAGACAATATTCTGCTTTACTTTAAATAAATCCAAGGAATGGAAAATGAATATGGACCACCAAACTGCACAACTGTAAACACAGTGCAACATAGTTTCTCAGTGAGTGAAGTCTTCACGTTTGAAGGAATCTAGGACATTGCTGGTACTCTTGATCTCTACCATGATATTCTTGCAGTCCAACTATCACCATGGGTTTTGATCTTTTACCAAAAATCCCAAGTTTTCAAAGGAAGCAGGAAGTTGACCCATGCTACATGAAGAGATGAAGCAAGTATTTTCCAAGTCTAAACTTAATGTCTATTGCTTTGCTTTCTGCAGACAGAGAAGACTGCATTCTTACCCATCTGTTTTAATTTTTTTTAGTCCTACATGTCTATGTGCGAAATCTTGAAAAAATTGAGATTTAGCTGCCACTTTTTACTTATACCAAAGGGATTTAGGTAGATCTGCTAAAAATAACTGTCCATGACTTACTAAAAGTAATTGTGGCTGCTATGACTGAGGAATTGTCATCCTACATAATCTCTTGAAGACAAACCTCAATGAACAGTGAATGAAACTGTTTTTTGGGACTCAACAACAGTAAAGAGGCTATGAGGATCAGCATGTCAATGAAGCACAATAATTGTTTCACTGTGCTTATTATCTAGGGCCTAAAGAAAGTGAGAACAATCAGCTGCTAAATAAGCAGTGATAAGCTGTCAGAGCAATTTTGTGCACTAGAGAAGATAGAATTCTCTACAATACTGCTCCTGGAGGACAGGGGAATTTCAACCAGCCTAGGTGTCTCATGAATAACAATCCAAGGACAAAGGGCAAAAATGAGAGGTTCCCACCCAAACTCTTCACTGTGATGTACCACAGTCTGCTCCATGTCCTTGTTCTGCACAGGTGGAAGATAGTCTCTACCTGATGTTTAGCTCAGGCTACAACTACCTGTGGTTTGATTTTATCAGTGTCCATAAGTACCCAAAAGTGGGCATCAAGAAGAAGGATCCAGGCTTTTCTTGGTGGTGCCAAGCAACAGGACAAGAGGCAATAGGCAGCAACTGATGCGCAGAAGTTCCCCCTGAATATGAAGAACTTCTTCAGTGTGTAAGTGACCATGCACTGGAACAGACTGCCCAGTGAGGCTGTGGAGTCTCCTTCACTGAGGATATTCACCAACCATCTGGACACAATCCTGGGCCCTGTGCTCTAGGGTGACCCTGCTTGAGCAGGGAAGTTGGACCAGATGACCCACTGTGGCCCCTTCCAGCCTGACCCACTCTGTGATTTCCAGAAGTCGATGTGATGAGCTGTGGCCCACTGGGGACAGTGGCATTTCTCAGGCCAGGTTATTGTTGAATAGTGGGAATTGATGCTACTCCACAACCAGGGCTCATTCTCAGTCCATCTGCACAGAAACACCTGGAGAATGCGGAAGCACCCAGCACCTTGCCTTCGTTGACAGTCCCATTTCATGTAGCTCCAGCCCTAACACACACCCTCTACACACCTAAGCCTTGCTCATTTCCTTTCCCTAGCCAACCATTCCTGTTCTCTGGTCATGATGAGTAAGCAGATTTGTTACAGAAAAGGCCCAGTGTGTGAAACCCTTACTGAGTTGCAAAGAATTACTAAGAAATTCTAAGTTGAGATTGTTAACATTAACACAATGAAGATTATGTAAAATATAATATTTTACATAATAAAATATATTGTTTTTCAGCTGAAGGCTGATACACATGTAGGTTTTATGCCTGCATCACTTTTTAGAATCTTCTGCCACAAAACAAACGGACTTTGCATGTGTAGTCCGCAGCCCTGCAGCTACCTAGCACAGGGAATTTCTTATGGATCTTAAAAGACAAAAAGGCAATTTAAGGTGCTAGGACAGACCAGAAATGAACACCCTGTGACAGCCCTTTTTGAAACTTTTGCCATTTGTAGAGGCAAGATTCCTAGATCTCTTGTCTTCTTGTAGAGCAGCAGAGTGATGCCTTTGCAAGGCTGTTTTTCTCCTCAGGATGCAGAAGCAAATCTTTCTCAGGTTTTCTTGGATGAAAATGTATCCACCACAGATCTTAAGCAACCCAGAAATTTCTGCTTTTAACAACTGCTATTCTTGTACATAGTCTTCTGCAAGAGCTATTGGTACAATAAATGCTGTTTTGGTACTATACTCTTGAGATATGACATGGATTGACTTGAGTAAACTCTCATACTTTTAAACATTTTCCCCTATTTTCATACATCCCTGGAAAAAAAAGTTAAGTCTGTAAACTACTTCTTTTTTTCTTCCCTCTTTACCAAATATCAATTAATGCAAAACCAGCACATTTATCTAGATCATAAGAGTTGCAAAACTGAGTCTGATGACCACCTATATCTGATGGTTCTGCTCTTCTACACATATCCTCTGATTAACTGCATATATTTCTGAATTCAGAGGTAGGATTAAAAAAGACAGTCATCAGTATTAACTATGAGATCCTGCTAACAGTAGTCAAAATTAAATGCTGAAACAGAAAACAAAAAAAATTCACAAACAAATATTACACCTTAAGAAAGTTGGATTCATTAGAAGTTTATATTTTTGTTTTCTTCTTCTAGAGTTAAAAAAATTAACAATTGTTCAAGTACACAATTTAAAAAACAGTGGCTTATGATTGACACATTTTCAGTCAATTTTCTAAATTGCTTAAACAAAATCAAACAATTCCTACAGTTACAGCAAATCAACAGTCATACAAAGATATCTACAGTGCAATATTCTAACTCATGCTCACAGCTTCACAAAATGGCAACATAATTGATTTAAGTGTAATCTGTGAAGCATGTTGCACTATGATGCAGACCAGTTTTAGGATTCCAGCCATTTTCTGCTAAGAGGCTTAACAGGAGTAAATGAGGAGTTTAGATCTATGGCTTCTCCCAAACAGGGATGCAGATGGCAGTTTCTTCTTGCAAAGACAGCCCCATTTCCAAATCAGCCCAATTGACAGCAGCCTAATGAGGGGCAATGGAATCTATACCACACAATTTGTGTTATGTAAATGATGATGTGCTGCTAGAACAACAGTGGAAAAAATACGTTTGACCAGAAGCAAAAAAATCAGCTCTTTTTCCTTCCACTTATGTGACTCATTGAAGAGACACACTCTTCACTAATTGCTTTGGTAGGCCAGCAGGCTGCCTGTGCTTAATGATACTATTAGGAATTCCACAAGCTTTCAGCTTCTAACACTAAGCACTTCCAACATGTGCTTTTTAAGAGTGAACCTCTGAATTCTTTTTCTTTTTAAAAGATGCTTTTTCTCTCACTTCTTCCCACTAGCTGCTGCATCAGGCATAACAATACACAAATATGCAACATGCACTTTAAACTGGACACCTGTCTGTCCCAGGAAAACTTAATACTTACAGAGCACCTCTGCTGACAAAATGGCACTCAGAGCAACTCTGAGTTCACAAATAATAGAAAACTATCTCGCTGACATGACTGCTTCAGGCTTGCCACGTACATCCATCCACCTGCACTATCTCAAAGCTCAACAGCTCTTCATTTTACGGTCTGAGTTGTGAACATGCACTGAAATTCCCTTTTCATACTTACAACAGAAAATGAAGAATCTAAACATCAGATAGCATCATATTTGTCTTTCTTCACACTTAATTTGACTCCTCTTTTAGGCTAGGGCAACACTCTTTTCAAATATGGTAATCCATAAAAAAGAAACAAGTAGACAAGCATTCCAAAGATGGCTGGCTTTTGTCCTGGAGGCTATTTAGAAAAAAAATCATGTAACATTTAAAGAAAAGATAACATTGATGTAATTCAACTAGTTTTCTCCCTTATTTGTTTTATGCAGTAGAAAATATAATTATCGGCTTCCTACAAACAGCTGACATTTTGGTTAGATTGGAGCTGGACTGGGGACAACCAGAGATTTAAATCCAGAACCAGTAAGGGCATAAACATGCTCAAACTGAAGCTTCCCAAACATCTGCTTAGCAGCCTAACTGTCCACATAAAGGGATTCACTGAGCCAGAGAGGAGCTGTGCATGAGCACTACAATATTGGCCTGGACAGCAGCTTGAACAGAGTAGGCTCAACATCAGATCACTCCCTACAGCTTTTCTTTCCCTCCAATGCCCATGAAATCTCTGACACAGTGAACTTTTAGTCAAACTGAAAATTTTACTGTTATGTTAGCAAAGGCATCACTGCTCTATAGCCTCACTGTTACGGTATTGTTAAAAGGATAAAAAATTGACAGTTCAAACTGTTAAGCAGAGTCACAAACTAAACAAGCCTTATACATCATTACCTGGCACCCCCACCTCTAGACCTGACTATTTAGTCAGCTCACAATCCTCCTTCTGATATTGCTCCAGTCTCATGAGACACTAGCCATCTTCAAGAAACAACTGCAAGGAAAGAAACACTGCTAAAAACTACCTCTGGACAAAGACAGGGCAAGATGATGACGACCAAAGGAGGGAAGCAGAGCCCTGCCATCTGCATTCCAGGATTACTTGTAAAGGCAGCTCTGTGACAAATACAATTTGTGCTTGGCATGACTGTTTTTGTGGTTCTTTATAGGCACCAAATGTATCTAACATTTGATGCAAACTCTTGTACACAAATTTGGATTCCAATATTGCAGCTGACACAAAATTTTAGGAGGTGTAATGCTCACAGTAGTGCTATGAAGTCCGTCATGGATCAGTTTCTTCTACCACAGTCTCCAGGAAAACTAAAGATGTAGTTACTACAGGTATGCCACAAGATTACATTACTCCACAGCATCAAGAACCTCCTGCACCTTAAAAAGCACAAGAAATATTGCAAGGAAGAAGAAAAAGTTATGCTGGTGACTGTGTACATGGAAAAACAATCTGCATATCAAAGTGAAGAAGCATCTTCTGATCAAAGTCTCCTTCATTCCCAGATCACTTTGTACACAGGGTCTCCAACTTGAATCATTCCAGTTTTGTCAACAGCAAAGTATTTCCCAAAGAGAGGGCTGGTTTTGTAAATGTGTTTCTCAGATGGGTCACATAAGCGATAACTGCAAAGAGAAAGCCCTTCTTTAGAATAAGTGGTAGCAAAAACTACACATGAAAATATCAGTGATGAAAGAGAGGACATGCAAATAATGATGCCTTGCCTTGATCATCTTACTAGGCTAAAAACTAAATAAATATTTTAGTTAAAAGACCCAAGCAGCTAAAATGGAGGGAAAAAAGCCTGACTGTATTCACACATTCATGTTTATTATGTAGAAAAATCTTTTTATAAAGGAAAGTCAAAGAAGCAAAGTTAGACTTTTAGATACCTTAAATACCTGCTACGTCAAGCTTTCACTGCAGCAGGTATGACAGAGACAGGGAATGTGAAGTTTGCAAGAAAGAAAAGAACGTCCTGAATTTCCTTACCACATAGAACTGCAAGAAGTAGACTGGAAGACAATACACACAGACCTTCACACTGCATTATTATGTCCCACACACGCTTCAAACCACTTCTAAAACACTAGTCTAACATCTGTCAGGGTCTAGCCTAAATCCTCTCCAACAGTCTAAGAAACACTGGTATTTTTATAACCTTTTCAATGTTTCCAAGGGCTCCTTCCTGTCGATGACCCCAGTGTCTGGATTAACAGTTGTTAAAATACACCTGCAATGACAGATAGTGCCAAATCACACAGGGCTTCTTATCATAAAACTCTTTGTTCCTATGTAAAATAAAGGTCTCCAATGTTTACCTGCCACAACACACAGTCCCTTTCATCTCCACATCACCAATAAGAATATCCTCCCAGGTGTCCTGAGGGAAGTAAACATTAGGCACATATTAGACACAAGCATATGCAATTACTTTTCCAGAAGTAGCACAGTCATTCACAAAAAGGTGCACCATTCCAGATGATCACCTTTACTAGCACCTTCAAAATATGCATAGTTACTACAGTACTATAATGAAAACCCTACTGTCACTGCATTTATCCAATTCAGGACACTAATAATTCTATCTGAAAAGAGACACACAAGTAATGAATCCTGTTCTGCAACATACACTTGTCTGAAGCACTGAACATGAAGCAATTTGTTCTTGCTGTATGGGTGATAATCTGATCTGTGGCCTCTGGTAAATCTACAGTTTTGTAGAAAGGAAATTTTCAGGGCAAGTAAGGTTTTTGCTTCTCATCTACACAAGCTTTCTGTTGCAAATCCTCCTGGGAGATAAAAATCTATTCCGGCTTTAGGAGCTTTTTCAGTTTGAGAAATAATCATTTACAGAACTGTGACCTCCATCAATGTTCCACATGCATTGATGTGAGCTGAAGCTTTATCTCTCTGGAACTCAGCAGTAAAAAGCACAGAATAGCAGCTTTCCTCACCCTTGTTGGCACCATCACACAAAGCAAGTGAGTTACAAAGAAACAAAAGCAAGCCTTCTAAAAGACATTTAAGACAGTTATTTTACCTCCTCAAAAGCACTGCAGTCTGTTACAAAAACATTTGGCCTGAAGTTCTGTATCTTAGCTTTCTTCTCCAGCCTGGTATTTAGATCGTCCATTGAAGCTTCAGAGATGATCAAGACTGGGCTGCAGTCAGGATAGGCAACCTAGAGAAACAAACACCACCGAATCCTAAGGTTGCTGTAAGAGCATGGGAGGAAAGTCACTGCACGGCAAAAGACAGTTGTTGGAACCAGTGGCCTTTAGGCTGCTCTGTTCAAGTTTTGATTTTCCTGAAAGCAGGTTAACAAGGAAAACAACACGCTCTTCCCTATTTCAGTCACCATGGCATTTTTTGCGTGCTCAAACTGCCTCATCACAACACCAAAGGGAATTTTACATCCAGAACAGTCCATACTCAATTACAGCTGTCCATACATGAGTCTGGGATGCCTGGGCAGTGGGAGGGCCATATTAGGAAATAAGGCAAATTAACAGTATTTTAAAACCTGTAAACCTCCAAGAAGTGGAGTTCCACACAGGTGGGGGCAGAAACAAAAAAAGACATTTTGGTAAGAATTTTAGTATATAAGCCTCCTGCCTTTCTCTTATATTATTCTTACTCCATTCTTGTACATGCCTTTCAACCACAAGACAATGAGCATTGAAGTTACTATGCAAAAATTCTGCCTTTTCTTTCTTGCTATGATTCCAGAACATGACCCCTCCGAATCTGACATCTCTTTTGCTGAAACATTGTGTCTGTATTGGTCTCAATGCCTTTATATAACAAATTCATATCTATAGAAGTCTATAATTGAATATACCTTCTTCTCTTTGTGCAACAACAAGCAAAACACTGATGCCCTACAAATAATAACATCACTAAAGCAAGGTACTCACAATTTCAATTTGTTTAAAAACCTCTTATATCTTCACCTGGGAGAATTGTTCAGAAAAAAGAAGGGCAGTAGTGGCTAAAATGATATAAGGATGTCTGAGCAGAGCATCTCCTTTCCATGACGTTTCTCTAATATCATACCTTCAAGCCTCTTCCAGAGAAAGCGATAAAACCTCTGAAACTTCCTTTGAATTTTAATTCCTAGGCCCACAACTGTAACCAGCCTGTTCAAACATCATTCCTTTGAACAAAATACAATGTAACACAACTTGTATCAGTATACTCCCAGACCTAACAAGGGATAGGGAGTGGAATCTTTCTATGCAACACAGATTACACCATCAAAACATCATTAAAGATGTAATTTTTTTCTATTCACTGAGACACAAAAGGGTATTGTATTCTGCAATGTAATAGTTCCTCTTCAAGTATCAGTTTCAGACTCTTTAGCTGTGAATGGTCAATAGTTTAAAATCAATTTGAAGTAAAAATTAAGCAAGTCACCTCTTTACAGAAAAGAATATTCACATGGTTTGATTACACAACTACACACCTCGCTAAATTAGGCTCAATCACCAAAGATGGAAGTGGCAGTTTCTGGTGGGTGTGTGGAAACAGTTCAAAGGACATACTTCTGAGAAAAAGTGCTCATTTACCTCATCTGTGTTTCGGAAAAGGGCTATTGTGTCCTTTGACTTTCTTGGCACCATGGAGGGCTCAAAGTGCACCAGTCGACAGGGCTCTGAGTTCAGGAAGGTGGTGATCCACTGAGCCACTTCATCACCACAGTCTCTGCCTTGGATATCCTGTCCAAACACCCTGGAGAGTCATTACACATCAGCAAGTTAGCTGGAAACATGAAGGTTCAATGAAGCTTCTTATTCAAAGGTAAGAAACATGTTTTAATAGTGGTAGCAATATACAGAAAATGAATCATTCACAAAGGGCAATCTCCTTGTAGCCACTGTGTTTTGAAAGCTAAGGAACATGGACATGACCAGACAGTACCAGCTGGTGAAAGAATGAGCCCTGAAATAGTGTTAATGTGCCCAGACCTGACTGCCCCATCAGTGACAGTAACAAACCAACCTGCTCGCCCTACTTTGAGGTAAAAGGGGCCTGCTCTTGCATTTGCACATGACTGCTGCAGCAAATGATTTCTACTGAGAAATCAACTGAGAGGTAACTTATTTCAGAAAATGAATGATAGTTTGAAATTATGTGATTAGTTACCACAACTGATATGTATAAATGTTATTAATTAAAAGTGTCCCTAATTGTTAAGGAAATTTTCCTTCGGATTTTAATTCTGTCAAACTTTAGCCAGAGATGAGTGAGACTCTTCAGCTCAGACTTCACATACAAAATAGCTCAGTATCTTAAAGGAGGTTGAAGATTTGTACTGGAAACAAAGTCCATGGGGCACAAAAATCCACTGCCAGTAGAATACAAATAAGTTTATATAAGGACCATTTTCCTGGCAAGAACAGCTAAACCTTGATTCAACCTTTCAGTAAACTTTAACACCAGTCATAAGTAGTTTTTTTACACTTTTCAAAGTAGCCATTTTGACCCAAATGTGCTGCAGTTTCCTATCTGCAATCAAATCCTGGGCAGCTTGAAGCATTGAGATGCCCATGCAGGTCATCTAAAGTGAGCCCAGCTCCTAGGAGCCCTTCTTTATTCATGTGGGGGAGTGATCATTAGGGTGCTGGCAGCAATATCCCTGCTCCATTTGCTGGGATTCCTGTGTCTACCCTGTGAAATAGCAATGACTTAAAGGTCATTGCTTCAGACAGCATTCAACTGCCTTTCTCCTCCCTCCATCCCATAGTTCTGCGTGCTTTCTGATTGGCAGGACAACAGAGGTAAGGCTTTTACAGCTTCCGACACTACTGCTTTCCACTCAGGAAGTGGATCTATCCTAAGCACTCAGTGCTGCAGAGATCCATGGGAATAGATCATACAATTTAAGCATTACAAAGCACACTGACAAAGGCACAGATGAAGAGCATGAGGTTTCTTAGCCAGAGGGAAGCACTCTAGCATCTGCACAAGCAGAAAACACACCTATACAATGGCTTTGGTCCTATATTTGACTCTCCCAAGCACAGGATTTTTAAATATCTATATAAAATTTACAAGTAGACTTAGTAGTTTTCAAGATCAGCACATGCACAGCTGGATGCAGGCAGAGGCTCTAAGGCACTGCTTTAGCTCCAGCTTACAGGGCATGAGCTCCCATGAGCACCCATCTGAAGGCAAATTTATTAAGGCAAAGAAAGGGAAAAAAAACCATAAGAAGAACATATCACTGAGCTCTAAAACTGAAAAATCCAAGAAATCCAAGCTAACTTTTCATTACTGCAATGTATTAGGCTATTTAAATATTCTTTTAGTGACACAACAAATTTTAGAAAAATGACATCTCGCAAACTGCATTGTTTTGCAGTGCATGTGCCATTGGATAACACACAGGCATTATGCACAGGTTTGTAAAAGCCTGTTCTATTTCTCTAGGAGAAATGCTACCATTTGGAACTTGCATCTGCCTTGTATAAACAGAGATACTGAGCTATGCTGATCAAAGCTTTCCACAGCAATGGACTTATGATAAAAGCAAGAAAATACAGTTCCTTACCAGCACTCTTAGTTACTATTACAGCAGTTGGTACATTAACCATCTCTGCTATCCGAAGAACAACCACTCACAGTATCTTTGTAGGGCCTTACACCACTTACAGTTCCTAAACACTTATGTATTAATTGACATTTTAGCAGAGAAAAGGTTTTCCTCTTCCTGCTGGCAGTTTTCCAGCATGGATTTTTATACATAGATAAAATAACTAGGCCTGCAGTCACACAACAAAACTCTCAGCACAAAGCTAAATCACTGTTTGTAACCCATCCACCTGAAACTCCTTTGGGGTAGCACCTAACAGGGAATGCACTAAGTCCTTGGGATGGCAGTCTTTGCCTTGTGACCTCAGGGTGAGCCTTGGACTACCAAGTTTTCAAATGAGGCACCTCAGTTAAATGGTGAAGACAGGGGCCAGGGAGTCTAAACTCTAACATCTCACCAGCTCTGAATGGCCAGTGTGCAGGCAGAAATGCTGATGCACATAGTAGTTGTGTTCAAGAAATACCAAAGTGCATGATGGAGGCTCTGAGATGCAGCTGCTCACCCAAGCAAGAGCAAAAAACACTAGCAGTAAAAACAAATAAGCAAACACAATGTTCCATGCAGACAGAAGATCACAGTTCATTTGGCAGATGTGTAACCCATGGTCTTTGATACTGTGTCATCTTTTCCAAAGATTTGTTTTTATCAGTGTTCAGCAGTTTAAAGTGCTTTTGTTATGACAACCATTCCTGGCCTCCTGTGTAACATATGGCAGAGAATTTCACAGAATTACAGAACAGTCTGGATTAGAAGCAACCTTAAAGACCACCTAGGACAACTCCCCTAGCGTAAGCTGAGGCACCTTCTACTAGACCAAGAGCCCCATCCTAGCTGACTTTGAACACTTCTAGGGATGGGGCATCCACACCTCCTCTGGGCAACCTGTGCCAAGGCCTCACCACCCACACAGTGAAGAATTTCTTCCTAATAGCTAATCTAAACCTACTAACACCACTGTGCCTTGTCTTGTCAGTACAGGCTCTGGTTTGAAGTCTATCTCTCTTAAGCAGACAGTGAGAAATACCACACAGAAAAGGCATAGAGGTACTAAACTTTTGCACTCTAATTTCTGCATAAGAAAATGCAAAGCATTTCATATTACATACACAATCCTGAAAAGAAAAGCACATGAGAATGACAGCATTGAGAGAGAGGGAAGGGGAAAAGAAAAACTCTTCTTCAGTACCTGCAGTTGCGGACGGGATTTTTCTTGGAGAGCTTTACGGGCACGCTTATCTTCTCCATGTCCCCGGCCTCCAAGATCAAGTTCCCGTTTTCACAGTTGGCAGAAATAAGGACGAGCCGCGGCTCCTGGCGAGCTGTCACCATGTGTCCGTCCTCCCTGATCACGAGCCAGAACCTGCGGCGGGACGGGGCACAAAGAGCCCCAGAGTTAATGCGGGGCTCGGCAGCACCCGCGGGGCAGGTGCTCCTTCCCAGGCCCTCAGGAAAACAAACACCCGACAGCCGCGGCGCCAGGCGGAGGCCCCAGGCCCCGGCCGGCCTACCTGTCCCGCAGCTCCCCGCTGCGAAGGCCCAGCGGCGTCACCTGCGCCCGCCGCACCGACACCCCCCGGCACGACTTCACCGGGTACACGAAGAGCCTGAGCACCGTCCCGACCCGCTGCAGGCGGCGGTGGCGGCGCGGGACGGCCCAGCGCCAGGCCCCGAGCAGGGCGCCCAGCGCCAGCAGCGCCGCCGCCCCCCAGAGCCAGGCCTGCCGCGCCGGGCCTGCTGCGCCCCACAGGCCGCTCATGGAGACTCGGCCCCGCTGCGCGCCCGAAGCGGCCGTGGACGAGGACGGGGGCGGCCCAGCTCGGCCCCCTCACACGGCCCCGGCCCCGGCTCCGGCCCCGGCCCCGGCCCCGGCTCCGGCCCCGGCTCTGGCCAGCGGGGGCTGCCACCCGCCCCGGCGCTGCTGCAGGTCGGGCGCAGCGCGGAGCTGCGACCTTCTGTGCGAGAAAGGGGGCGGCGCAGCGGGGAAAATACACGGCTGAGCGCCCGGCTTGGCAAAGTACCGGTGAATGATGTGTTCCGTCTGATACCCGGGTTTTTAGTGAAAGCAGCGTTACAGGAAGTGTGGTCTTTATGGGAAGACACAAGTGCGTCAAATCCATGCGTTGGGTTTGGCTCGGGGAAGAGGGGAACAGGTGGATGGAGGCGTGGAGGGCAGCAAATGGGGTGTCCAGTGTTGCTCGGCCACCTTGGGACATCTACACACCCCAGCTGCCTGGTACCAAACTGCGAGACCCCTTCTGAGAGCTTCCTGTTTGCTGGCAGGGTCTCAGGGAAGTTGCTTTGTGGGATACCCAGCTGCAAGGCAAATAGGACAGGCTGGAGTGGCAAATGTCACTGTTACTACATGTCTGTTCTCACAGGCAAAGTAAGAGCTTTGGGATCTGATGGCCAAACTCACAAACTGAAATTTTTATGATAAGTGTGCTGAGAGCAAAGTCCCAGAATGCAGAAGATGGGGAAGCTCAGTGTTGGGCATTTCTGGGGAAGATTGAGACAGCCAGCAACAATGGAAGTACTCCATCAGCAACATCCTGGTGGAGAGGGACATTGAAAATGAGGCTATTGTGAAACTTTTTGATAAGAGGTATGTGTGAGCAATCAAGCTCCTCACACTGACCTCAAGAATCACAGACCAGGATCGGAAATTTTTCCTGTGAGTGGGAATCACCACAGATTGTAAAAAGTATTTTGGGATTTGTGAAAACCTGCTGGTGGATGAAGACAATGTGATGGATGACAGAAGCAAAGGGAGTGACAGCAGATCTCTCCCTATTGGCATGACCCCAAAACCTGATCTTCCTCGTGGGCAAGAAGGGAGTCCACAGAGGAGTCCTTAATTAAAAAGACTGGGATATGACTGTGAGCAGGAAATCATGACACAAATAGTGCCAAAGAGACAGCTGCCTGAGCACAGAGAAGGGACTTAAACCTGGTTTTGTTGCAGATGTCTTTGGCTGCTTCTTTCAGATGAGAGGTGCTGGCAGCAGTGCTGGGATACCAACAGTCCACCTGAGTAGGTGTGGTACAGAAGGGTGTGCATTCCTCATCAGGAATGCTCTGAATTACTTTTGTGGTCTCTCAGCCATTTTGGGTAGTTGCTCCTTGTTATTCACATTTTACTAATTGATGTTGGGGTAAAGGTCCCTGGCAACATTAGCTTTGTAAAAAGACAAGAAGGAAGAACAAAGACAAAAAGACAAGAGGGCCTTTGCCTTCTTGTTCAGCACTTTGCTGCTTAAACCATGCCCTGATTCCAGTCATGGGTTTTGGGACCTTTGTCTTTCTACAAGTACACCACAACATGAAAGATAAACAGAACTTATGTTTATTTTGAATTTTCCCCCTGAACAAGCTCAGTTCTGGAGATTAAGTATTGATCAGCAGAGCCTTGTGCTGCTGTTGGATTGTGTGGGGGATGTGCAGAGACAGCCTGCTGCCTGCTCACTTTCCATATCACTTGAAATCCCTTCTTATGCTACTTTACTGGGACACCCTGTCCTCCATATCCCTGGGATCCCCACATTGCTCCAGGTAAATCATAAGTGTTAAACTGCTTGGTCTGGTAGAACCAGACCTGCCCCATCACCTTCAAATCATTGACCCACTGAGTCAAAAATAATTACTTGTTATTGCCTTTATGACTCCTCCACAGACACAAGAGGGGAGCCAACCCTGCTGAGTGGACTGAGAGCCCTTTCACTCTTTGGTAGCCATTAATCTTCTGATTTAACATGGAGTCTATATTTTGTTAAATTTAATTAAATTCACACAGAGGTCTTTAATCTGCACCTGCACCCACACAAGCAGAAAAATGCTATAATGGGAACCAGGCATCTTATGTGTTAGCAAATGTTCAACAAAACTGCAGCAACTGTCTAATGTCTGATAAGCAGTGCTTGCAAGCAGGAACCAAAACATACTAACAAAAGTACTAAAGAGAGAACAACAAAAACTGGTTTTAGAATTTAACTAGGAAAGCAATGCATCACATGAAATAAATGAAAAAAAACCAAACAAACTACTATTAATGCTGTCCACTCCTGACAGATATTAATGCTTATTTTCATGAGCTTAAGGCAAAAATGAATAACTAACTCCTGTGGTTTCTTGAGCACAATATTCTCTGCTGTGCAAACTGCAAAGTGCAGAATGATTTTGCTCTTCGAACTTTTGTTCAGCAACAAAATAACAAAATTTAACAGAATTTTGAGAGGTTTTTTTCTGAAAAAAAAATAAAATTGGTGTTTCACTGCTTGCTTGCTTCTTCTGGGTGCCAAGGAAAATAGGTCTGGAGCACGTATATACTCTGCCAGCATGCGAATTTGGAGAAGTAGAGACCTTGATGGTTGTGAGAAGCTACAGCTCCTTCCTAGCAGCACATTATGGGCAGCACAGTGATGTAAAGAAACAGATTCTCTAGTTCAAAGGACTTTATGACTGAATTCAGAAATAACTCACATTGGCTAACATTTGGGTGTTAATTTAGAGAAAAAATATTTCAGAATCCAAGAAGGACCTTAAGCTTTCATTCCCTAGATCTACTGACCTAAGGAGCCTAAGGAGATTTTATTTAGACCAGCCCTTCTGTTACATTCAGGCCTGACTCTTCTTGAAGAGTATGGTGAGAAGGAGCTTAAAGAAATAATAGAAGGCAGCAGCATCTATATAATCTCTTTTCTACTGCTATGAAACACAGAACATAATATCAGAAATAGCTGCGGACAGCACAATTGTGGCTAAATGTTTCAGGTCTGAGTCAGCAGGCTTTGAGGAAAGCCCTCTTCACCCATGCACCAGGTATCTCCTAAACAGCCTCCAGTAAACACTCTGACCAGCGGGTTTTTTTCAGCCTCCATCCCAGGCACACTGGTGCTTACCTAGGAGCCATCAGCTCCCTGTACTGTTAAGCAAGGTGAATAGAGCCACTCAGACAAAATAGGTACTGGTTTTGTTGCAATCCAAACACAGCCTCTTGTGTGACAGAGTTGTGTTTGTTGTAGCCAAAGCAGGCACAGTATTCCTGCCCTTAAAAGCAAATGACCATGTTTTCAATTGCTGATAACATAATCAAAGTTCAGGAAAGTTGTGTTGAAATTTTCTGCACCAGGATCTTGTTTCAGGTTTCCTTAAAATCTGTCTGATCATATGAAAAATTCACAGTGTCAGCCTTGCAGCAAACTGGGGCTGGGCTCCCTCAGTCGTGAAAGTGGATGATGCTGACATATCTTTAAAAAGCCTGGTGTTAACTCAGTAGCACAGGACAAATTTTCAGGTAGAAAACATTTTATGGAGAATATAAAAGGCATATCTACCTTCAGATGTAGTGGGCAATTCAAGATAATTCTAGAGACAAACCTCGACACTCTTGTAGCAGCAGCTCAATCAGAGACCTAAGATAAATTACGAAGAAAGAGTTGAACAATTTTACTTGTTTCCACTAAAAAAAGACCAGCAGCTGTGGATCTTCTAGGTCTTCAATATGTACACAGTGCTGTACTTTGGAAAGGTATATATTACCACATTGAGGGGAGAGGTCTGGATGGACATTATGAAAAAAAAAACAAACCAGTGACAAAGACAGCAAAATGCTGGCCTCAATTAGGTGTCATTGTGTTAGTATGGAGCTAAATGTAGCCTGGGCTTGTCTCAGTAAAGGAATTAAACACACACACCAGGGATACGGCAATTATTCAGCGATAATTCAGCAAAAGGCAGGGATGAGGAGATAACATGGCCAAGTATGCTGATTTCAACAAGATATGATAAAAATCACATTATACTCACACACACACAAATTATATCCTTTTTCCAAAGTTGGAACAGACAATAATTTCAAAAAATACCTTCACAGAGAGGAGGGGAGGATAATAGCATTGCTGTTTCCTCTTAAAATCTTGAAGGATATTAGAGTTCAGTGAGTCATGCACTAGAAATGAGCTCGTGTGGAAAAATGTCAGTCGAGTAATTGGTGATGATAGAGTCATAAATAGAGTCATTAATGATAGATGCCTTTTAATGGAGTCAAGGCAAAGAAATAAAAGGATCTCTCGTTTTGATGACGTTTTTCCTCTACAGAGAATTATTTATACCCAAAACCCAGGTGGGTTGATCAGCTACTTTGGTAGTTATCAGCTGTCATTCCAGACATATAGGAAGATGAACTGACAATCCTCTTTTTCTTCATGTCAAAAGCTAAACTTTAGTCTCTCTAAATGCACCAGGACAGCACAAAAATTGTTTTTCCTGGCAAATGTTTGGCCCAGTATTAACTATCAGAGGCTCTTGATCTCCCATTGTTCTGTAAATGCTATTTTCCATCTGAATATAACATCCATTGGCAGCTACAGGTGTCTGAAGAGTCAGAGTAGAGCTGTGTGTCACCTGGGAGAGCAGGTAAGAACAAAAGGAGAGGCTTTGAGGGGAGCAGGGCATTTGTTCTGCAGCACAAACATTAACACTTCTGCAGCTCTGGTTTATCAGCCATCAGGGGCAGGATGGGATTCACCAAGGACAGGAAGGTCCCTACCCTAATTCAGGCGCAGCTGAAAAAACAATCTGATGCTAGTTCAGTGTCCAAGGAAAGGAAGGAGCAAGGAGTCCTTTACGGGAAGCAGAAACAGGGAAATGCAGAAAGTGTGAGGAGGCAACTACCTGTGGTTTGCTGGAGCTGAGGTCCGAGGCACTCCGGGGGGGGGGGGGGGGTCTCATTCCAGTCTGCCAACCTCCAGTTCAAAATTACACATCCTCTTGTAGGCAGCTGTCATCTCTCCAGAAAAAGATGAGATTTAGAAACAAGAAGTGGCCATGGCTCATTCCCTCACCTTCAGTGAATCTTCCTTAAGGAATGTTTTTGAGAAGCAGCAAGAACTTTGGGGCAACGTACAATACATTTTTTAAGTGTTGAAGGAAAAAATACCTGACACAAGAACAATATTCCTATGGCTTTACATTTGAAACACTTGGACAGAGGAGGCTCAGGATTCCACTGGGTAGGAAACACCGGTGTACAGAGGTGCACGTTACACTGCTGAGACTCTGCATCCTGAGGATGGCTCTGGACAAACAGGGAGGCCAGCCTAGGGAAAGGCAGGAAATCCCTGGGGCAGAACAATGGGGCAGGCTGAGGAGGCTGGAAATCTCTGTGTTTTTTCCCAGGAGATGGCAGTAAAGGACAACGGGCTTTCAACCAGCCGAACGCAGGGAAGTCGAAGCGGTAGTGGAAACAGAGCTGCTCCTCAGGCAGCGCTGCCACCCTCGCCAGTCGCTCAGGAGCAAAGCTTTGTTCTTCATGTCAGTGCTCCTAGCAAGGGTGAGGAGCTCAGTCTTCTATGTTTCCATACAGTAGGTAAATTAAAAGCTTTCTGCTTACCATAGCAGGATCCCACTTACAACCTCATCCACACTGGAAGAAGCCCAGGAGGTCTCTCCAGTGTCCCACTCACAGCAAGGGTGAACGCTGCATTTCCACTGGGTTGCTTCCCACTTTGTACAGTCATGCCTTGAGACACTCCACAGACAGATTGCAGCCTCCTGAAGTAACCTCTTCTCATGCTTTATGATCATATCACTGCTTTCCCTGACTTGTTTCTGGCTGAAAACTCTGCAGTTTGGATTTATGACCATGACCTCTTGCTGTCTGGCTGCAGACTTCAATAAGGAGCCTGGCTCTACCTTGTTGGAAACCCTTTCTTATGTATTGAAAAGCTGTTGTCAAGTTTCTCTTAAGTCTTCCCTCCTCCAGCTGAACAAGTCCAGAGCCCTGCATCTCTCCTCATAAACATTGCAGGATTCAGAAAAGTGCACCACCCTCTCTGAGCCCAGTCTAGACTTCACCCCAAAACAGGCCTGGCAGCCTAATACTACTTCCTAAAAGGATAAGAAAGGGAAGGATTTTATTCCTTTACCTTCTCTTAATTAAATTATCTCCATTAATCTACAGGTTCTTCAGGGTCTACTCTTCCTTGAAGAAAAAAGGATTTCCAAAGCACACTCTGTACGGGTAACTGCAGCAACTTTGTGCATATTTTAGGATCAGTTTTTGTTGTAATGTGCTTTTATACTTTGTAATAATTTTGGTTTTGTATCCCCTTATTTTGCCCAAATGATGTACCCCTTTTTGTACCCCCTTCCTCTACCTGTGTAATCATTCTCCTGTGTTGAGATCATCCCCAAATCCCCGCCCTGGCTCTCTGTCAGCCACTCAGCATCCTATTTCCTCTATCTAGAACTTTTGGTCCAAGTCGTCGAGTGATTAGTCCGAGGCCAGGGGTCAGCCCCCCAAGTATTATTTTACACGCTATCCCTCCCAAATGTCCATCCCTAAGGCTGCATGCCTGGAGGGTCTTTTATTGGTCAGCAAATGTATCTACCTTTGGTTTCCTCCCCCCCTTTAAATGTAACCTTGAGATTCCTTTTGTTTGACTCTGAGCAAGGCGCATCACTGAGGTGTGGGGCTCCCTCGGGAGCTCCGAATAAACCTTGGACAGGCCCCCTGCTGAGAGTTGGCCTTTTATCCTCTGCCGACATCTCCCGTGTCTCTTCTGATGCAAAGGCACTAGCCCAGCTGCCCTCAGTACCCTCGGGGCACCAGAGAGTGTTCCCCCCACCCCCACCGCTGTCGGCTGCTGCCGACCCGGGGCTGGCCGGGGCTCACTGGGAGGCACCCCCAGAGAGAGATAGAGACAGCTTGGCGGACCAGCATGTGGCTCTGAGACCGTCTCCAGATCCCACGGATGGGGCTCGGACATTCTTTCAGACAGTTCAGCAAAGCCCTTGGTTGGCAAGCTACCTCAGTGAGGGCACACTCAGTTTTAGTGAGTGGAACTCCTGGGGACGAGATCAGCAACCCCTGGCACCCCAGGAATCGATTTCAGGTGGAGGTCACTGTCCCAGGACCCCCCTCTTTCCTGTTCTACAGCTGGATTGGTACGTATTTTTTCTACCTCGCTGCAGAGAGGAAGTTTTTTTTTCTCTATTTTTGGCAGGCTGCCAGCTGCAGGCATTTGTTTCTTTTCTCCCCGCCCCCCCACCTTACCTGGGTCGGTGAAAGTTTTTGAGATACAAAACTTTACATCACAGCCACAATGGGTGTCAGGCTTTCTGTGTCTCACAAAGGTCTTTATTATAATTTGTTAGAATTACTTAAGGGTGAAGGAATCGGATTTTCAAAAAGAAGTGAAACAACTGGCTGTTTCTTCACTTCCCTCATCTATCAGCTGAAAATATCCGTGTTTTAGCATTTTGGGACAAAATTGGCAATGAGTTACTGAAAGCAGGGAAGTCAGGTGATAAATCTTTGCAAAAATATGCTTTTCTAGCTATCGAAATCAGAAATGCAGGAACAGCCATCAGGAAACAATTTCAACGTCTCTGCTTCCCAAAAACTCGATTTACACCCGCCTCCCCACCTCAAGCTATTTTCTCCCTCTGCTACCCCTCCTTCCTCCCCCTCAGCCCACAGACAGGGCACTCTGAGGAATGCTGCACCTTCCAGCTTCCCTCAGAAAGTTCCCAGCCCCCAGCCTGGAGAGTTCTGGCCAACTCCCCGGGATTCTACCCTCCCCAACACTTCCCCGGGTTGCAATGCCCCGTCCCAAGGACCTTCAGTTCATTTTGAGCCTCCCATTTCACCTCCGGAGACTCGCCCACAAGTTTATGATAGCGGAAAGCACACGGTGTTTCCTGTTTTTTTTCTCATTCTTCTCCCCACAACCCCTTTCTCCCCTCTAACCCTTTCCGGTCAGAAACCCCCTCCCCTGAAACCTCCCCTCCCAGCGCCCTCCCCGCTTCTCCGGCACCACGCCCCGCCACCCCCTCAGGGGCTGGCCCACCAGCTGTCCCCTCCCTTTGTCCTTCCCACTCCCCACCCAGCCGTCCTTCCCACAGCCCGCCCTCCAGCTCCCAGGGCAGGGAGGGGAAGGAAGCAGAGCCGGGGAGCCAGACCCGGGAGACAACAGCTGTCGTCTCTGCAGCTCCGGGCACATACATATCAGACCTGAATGGGGGAATTCAACCGCGTTGGATCCCGTTCTCTTTTCAATCCACCAGAGCTAGTCAAGGCTTAGAGAGAATTTGGTAGAGACAGTGAATGCTTCAGAGGACTTTTCAAATCTACCCTTTCCTCATCTGATTTAACCCCTGCTGACATTAAACAGCTTTTTTCCTGCCTGATAACTCAAAAGGAGTACCTCTTGTGGGAGGCGGCATGGAAAAAAGAAGCGACAGCCAATTTGCCAATTCTATGGGGTGATAAGACTACTGCCACTGATGTTTTTGGAAAGTTAGAGAAAGGGAGTGGGGTGATGGAGCAAGTCAGGCAGAAAGCATTCCCAGAAAAGCTCTCAAAGAAAGTGTTAAAGCAGCTGAGAAGGCTTTCTTCCGGTTGCATCCTGATGCTCCATTTGATAATTATTTGAAAAGAACACAATTTCCATTTGAGTCTTTCATAAGTTTTGTGGAAAGGTTGAGAAAAACTGTGGACTTGCAAGTTCAAATGAAGGAGCAAGGCTGGAAGTCCTCACCAAGATTGCAGAGCAAAATGCCAATGAAAAGTGTAAAGCTGCCATCCTGAGCCTGCCCCTCGATCCAACACCAACACTACAAGCAATGTTAGAAGTCTGTGCCATGAAAGTTACCAACACCCCTGCTGATCAAGACGAGAGACCAAAACCAATGAGGAGGATTGCAGCTGCAGACGTCCCCAACCATCTGATCCAGCACCCACCAGCTAGCTTCAACGTGTCATGATGCCACAGGGAAAAATCTCCAACTCTAACCATCCCTGATATCTTTGTGGGAGATTAGGGCATTGGACGCCCAACTGCCCTCTGAAAAAGGAGTTTTTTGATTTTAAATATAGTAATCATAAAAATCAGAATTCCCCAAAAGAGAACCTTCCAAAAAACTGAATCAAGAGCGCCCCTTATCCCAGCGCTATGACAAAAATAGGGTGGGATCAATTCCGGCACAGGGGGGAAATGAAAAACCAATTTTGAGAGAACTACCTGTGCCAAATCAGACACTTGCATTAGACATGACAAAACATTCGTCTCACTATGATAATCCCATGCCAATTCTAACCACCAATTCTTCCCATAACCCTTTCAGGCTGGTATTGGCAGAGCCTCTCCATTTCAAGAACAGTGACTGGCATTTTACAACTGTTAACCCTGAACAACCAGGTACTTGGACACAGCTTTGCCAAAATTGTAACAGTAAGTATGTCGTAGTTGGGGATTTAAAACACACACCCCAGGAAATTAATTAATTATTCTGGGTCTCATAGCATCAGACCTGGAACAGTTTGTCATTTGGCTCCACTGTACTCACCCACCCATGTACCTGCCCAAAGGCCAAATAATAGCCCAAGCCATCCCAGTGCCTGAGCCTCCATGGGACCAGGAGCAAGCAAACACTCTCAGAAATAAACTCCATCCCCAGGTCTGCTGGACTCAAGTACTGGGAAGAGAAAAACCTCCATTTTAATGTAGTATTTTAATATAATATATATCATAAGATAATAAATCAGCCTTCTGAGAAAATGGAGTCAAGCCTCGCGTCTCCACACATGGGGAGTCCTCAACACACACGGCCCCTCCCCCCCCACCGGTTCGGGAAGGATTCCTCGGAGAGAAGTGGAAAGAACCTGTTTATTTAACAGGCAAAACACCCCCAACACACAAAATGAACAATACCAGACTACAACACTCTTTCACCAATCTGAAAAGGATGACAAATTCAGAAAGTCTTTCTTGGGGGTGGTTGCTCTGTTGTCGGTCCCTCTGGCACTGGGGAAAGCTGCTGCAGCCACAAGATGCAAACTCTTGGTGTTTCCCAGGTCCCAGTCCAGAGCAGGTTTGAGTGGTTCCAAAAAAAAAAGGAAAGGAAAAACAGTCCAGGGAAAGATTTTGACTGCTTAGCTAAACTAATTAACAAGCAGAAGCAAAAAGCAAAAGCAAAGCAAGAGCACAGCAGAAGCAAGAGCAAAGCAAAAAGCAAAGCAAAAAGCCAAAACCGCACTATGTACTGCTCCATCTCTGTGTCCCGCCAGTCGTGGGGGAGCAGGGTGATAACAAAAACCAAAACAAAGCATTTGCTCTTCAGAGCCAGTCTTGAAGGCACAGAACATAATATCCAGCATAAACAGAATGAACGATTTGGGATACAATCATCATAACGTCATCCTAGGACAACCTGGGAGGGGCAAAGATCTGGAGCTGCTGAAGTGCTGTGGTGTGGTATAGCTCTCCTCAGTCACTGCGCTTCCAAAGCAAGTTGTGCAAAAGTGCTTCCTTGCTGCTAATGTTACAGGACAAAGGACAATAGCTCTGAGTCCTCTGCTGTTTCCTCAGAGCCTATGCCAGAGGAGTAATTAAATACTCTGGCAAAACCAGCAGAAATATGCTTTATTCTGCTCTGTGACTCATTGGGCAGTCACCAGGAATAGCCAGGAATTTAAAGTAAAAGTGCCTTGCCAGGCTGTCTGGTTAGTGGAGTTTGTTGCAGAGAAAAGCACGGACAAGTTCACTATGTATTTCTTGCTACTCTTGCATGTATTCACCTTCCCAAACCTATTTATCCTGCCATTTTTCATAAAGCACAGTGAAAGGTATATGGGAATCTGAAGGGAACCACATAGGACAGCAGCACACCACTGAAGACAAACCTGGCAAATGAAGCCATGGGTAGAGGTTTCATGCAAGAGGCTGAAGGGAGGAACACATTTTGTCCAGCTCAAACATCAAATCAAATCTTCCCCATGTACTCACCATGGTATCCACCACATTGTTTATGAGCAATTCAAACACCTATTTTGTTCCTCAGAGGCACTGGGAGTTCAGCTGCAGACAAGTCTATTTTAATAAGAGAGCCTGTGTGCACCTGTGGGTTGAAAGCTGTCCCTGCTGGGGTGGCTTCTCCAAGGACCACCTTGCCAAGAATACCTAACACCTGTGCAGAAGACAAGATTCAGTCCCAGACTGCCCTCATGGCTTGGCACCTGCCAGGGCTGGGAACCCAGGTTCCTCACCAATCCCTGCCTCCTCCCCATCACCAGCGTCTTGCTCTCCTTCATCTCACATGCAGACTTCCAGCATGGCAGTTCTGCTTCAGATGGAGGCTGCCCATTTTGTTGGTGGAGCTGGTGACCTGCCAGCCGATGCTGAGAAGGCCAAGGAACATTTCCTCATCTCTCATGTCACCGAGACAACATTTAACAACAGAGCTGCAGGACCGGCCCTGTTCCACCTGTTTGCACCAAACAGCCAAGCCAGACCTGGCCCAAAAGGGCTGCTGCCATGACTGACAGGAAGTACAGCCCTCTGCCATCCACCCAGCTGAAAAACGAACCTCACTGTCTGGATTCAGATTTTCTAGACACTCTTTTGTAAGCTGGGGTAATAAAGAGAGTAGCAAACCCTGAGGCCAAGGCTTAGCCTCACAAATTCCCTTCAGGAGCGGAGGAGAACTGATAAACAGCACTAATTGATAATCTCAATGAGAACCATTAGTTAATTTTGAAGGGGGAAAATGAATCATTAGCTGGTTTATTGCAGCAGCACAAATTAGTCGCTTACTTTTTCTTTCTTTCTCCTCTTTCTTTGTTTTTGGTCTATTTTAGAAACATTGGCCAGCCAAAGCTGACTCACCAATATGCCTGATGTTTTTCTTTTCTCAGGTTCACACAGAAGCACCATGGACATATCATTCAGGTTCTGTATGGATAGCAACCAGGTTATTCCCTTAAAGTTGCACCAGGTGAGCAGAGGCTGGATGTCAGCAGGGAAAAGTCCACTGTGCTGAGCAGTTCAGAAGCTAAGGTTCATGTTTACCTTTGTGGAAAGTCTGAATGGGCTGGACTCTGTGTGTTGCAATGAGGGAGCAGTCTTACTAGTCAGGGGATATACAGACACATGGGACACTCATTACACACAGAAAAATGGAGACACAAATCTCTTCCTGCATGGCTTAAGTAATTTGGAAAAAAAGGTCTAATGATTTATGCTGTAAGAGCACTGTAAAACATGGAGTGGTGTAACAAAATCTGAAGTTAATACCAAACTCCGCAGGCTGGTGTGGCATATGGGTGTTAGGACAGCACTGTTCTTACTGCACTATCAACGGCCCTACGGCATGCTGGTGGGGCAGATAAGAGGGACAGGTCTGTCTGACACTGTTGAGTCAGGGACGGAATGAAAGACTCCATTCTTCAGAAGGTGAATCAGAAGGCCAAAGACCAGTTTAATGAAAGTAGCAGGTTGTTTTATAATGTGACTCGCTAAGGTGAGACTTGATTGGCCTCTAAGTAAAAGCTTCTCACACTATTGGTGAACTATGAATAGCACATTCTGGAGAATCATATCTATAAACAATGGTTACAGAAAGAGAGATAATAATTGTTTTAATTATTTTTTCTAAGTTTCCCACAGCATCTCACAGTTTCCAAGGAAAATTCTGGGACAGCTTTCTCTGTTCAGACTACGGTCTGTCCCCACAAAAAAAGTGCAAGAGAAACAACTGAAGGTATGAAATCAATGAGCAAAATCCCTTTGTGGCTATTCCTACCCCAGCTTTTGCAGACTTAGATCCTCTGCAGCCTCATCTCCACACCTTGCTGTTCCTGAGCATTTCCACACAGTCTGGGTGACAATCATGTCCTACCAGGGCCCTGAGGGCACAGGCAAAACAACGGGGGAAGTTTACACTGCAGCTTCCCCTCCGCTGGGTTGCTGCTGAGAAACTCCTCTTTTGTGCGCTTACTTACGTGTGTAGGTAAAAACAGACATGGATCTTGTGGCATTTATTTACAGTCCAGTTAGAAAAGAGCATAACACCCCGCCCCACCCCTCTCATCTGATTAATTTGCTACATTTAAAAGAAATACAGTGTGGTTTGCCAAGACATACTAACTCCTTTGTTCTGAAAAGGCAAAGAAAGCAAGTGAACAGCATTTTTTTTCCAGTTAAGTCAACTCCTTGATTACAAAAACACCATCAAAACTAGAAAGATATATAATACAGAGAAAGTACTAGCAGGGAAGTAATTTACGACTACCACAAAAGACTGATAGAAACAAACAAAACCCACAAAAATTTTAAGGCCCATAAACCACCTTCTTCCTGTGTCATCAACATACGACTTATGTCCCTGGAGGTGTGACATGGAAGCTGCTGCATCTGCAGCATTGAGCTGAGCCATCTGATATTGACATCATCTGCTTACAGCTTCCAGGTTCAGAAATTATGATAGAGCTGGCAGGTTATTTGGCCCCATTCTCATACATCACATCTGTACATTCTTATACCAAAGCCTGTATGTATTTTTTTTTTTCTCAGATGCAGCTGGCAATCAATTGTTTTTCCCCTGGTGAACACCACAGAATTAGGTGTAAAATGCCCCAGCTTCCAGAATCAAGTACATCACATATAAATTCCATTCCCAGTAAACAAATATATGCAGATTTCATAGTAGCAGAGGAAGAATTTAAAATGTTAATCTCACAGTGAGCCTTTAATGCTGCAAAATCACAAACACACCCCTCATTTTCTTTCTGTATTTTTACATCTTTCTCATGATTATTTAAAGGCTCATTATGTCCAGGGTTTGAAATTAACAACCATGAAGCAGCAAAGCTCTCCGTGTCTCAGGCCACATTCCATTTATGTCCAAGTACATTTTTAAGTACACTCATAATCTTAACCCTCTCAGATAAAAAAACACAACGAACTCAGAATCTCAGAAAACCAAGACTATCTTTTCCTAATCCTCTATTATCTGTTTCCTCCACTGCTTTGACAATTCCTCTCACTACCCAAACTCATCTCCACCTCTCCAGCTGCTCTGCCATCCTCTGTTTTCCTTCATTTCTCTCTCCCTCATCTACTTGCTTTTCCATCCATCCTTGGCTCCCTTCCACACAGCAGGAAGCTCTGGAAAACCAACTCATTCCTGAAAACAAACTTAAGTTCAATTATTCAAAGATTATTTTCTCATCCTTACATTTTTTTGACCCAATCTGATTTTACAGAGCACCGGAATTTTTTTCAGAGAAGAGCTCTCAGTCTTGGAAAGGGCCTGGTGCAGGGGCTCAGGGCTGTTGGTCCAAGAGGTTTTTCAGATCCAGGTCTCAAATTTAATCCTGAGAAAGCAGCAAAGGCCTCATGTCCTCTTCCGTGGGGCACAGGGAGCGGCGCTAGCGGACGAAGGATGCCACATGTGCTGACACTCCAAAGGGAGCAGAATAGGCTGCTGCTAATCCTTGCAGGCCGACCACCAAGTAGTGACAACCTTTCTGCAGAACCTTCCCAACATTCTGGGGAGAGAAATGAGAAAAAGGGATAAAAAAAAGACAAGGTGAAAGAAAATACCTTCACATAAAATCATTCCGACAGCCAAAATCACGGCCCCAGAAAATGAAATTCTCCCACAGCTAACGAGGGCTGGAGAGTGGAAAAACATTTTACCATCTATTTTTATATAGGCATACACACCCACAGGGTATAGTTCAACTGAACGGATGCAGCCTCCACAGGAAGCCAGGCTTTTACATGTGATTCTATTCAAGAATAAAATTAATTTTAATTTACCCTAGTTTGTAGAAGTACATAATTCCCACATTACATGTTCTAACTATGTTAGCAATTCCTAGAAGTTCATAATGTGCTAAAACTGGAGCTGAACAAGAAGGCAGCAATCACTGAGAATACTTTTTATGGAAATGTCACTGTTTTTTTTGTCAAAATGTGATTTTTTTGGTCAAAATAAGAAAGTTTTGGTCCACATCAGTACACATTCAGGAACTCATCTATGTACTGCACTACGAGACAAACTTGTCATGGATTGTTTAACTGAAAACCTTAATCTAATTTTAATTTCATTTTTGATAGTTTTTGCTCATGTGGCTGCTCTCAATTGGAGAATTAATATAATGTAGTCAGATTTGGAGGAATATCAGAATTAATTGTTAGTAACTCCTTATGTTTATGTAGGACTAGATTAAAATGACCTCTTGTAACGTGGAAAAAACCTAATCCAAGTAAGTGTTTTTAAATCAGTGAAATCCAGTATTCTTATGATTTCTTAAAGCTGGATTACAGAGGTTCTGGCACATAAAAACCTTCAGCTGTCATGATGCTACTACACAGGTGAACTTTGCTGGTTTTACTCCCATGGAAACTTACTCGAAAGGAGTTAAGATGCCAAAATAAAAAGGTGGCTTGAGCTCGGGGGCAGATCCTGAGGCTGGAGGAGATGAAGGGCCCTTTCCACATCTGCCCCTGCCTCACTATATCACACTGGAGTCTTCATTCCCCCTTCCTGCCCTTTGCTTACCCAGACCTCACCTTTCTTTCATGAGTTGTTCTTTATGCCAGAGCCCAACTGGCAACCCTTCCCTGTGGGAACGTCATCTGACCAACACAAAAGGGAATACACAGTGCCCAAGAACTGGTCTGTGCTCTAAACACCATTAAAAGCCAACAGCAACAGCACCACCAGCAAAGTGATGACCTGCTGCAACTATTCTCACAAATCTGCACCCTACAGATCAGGCCTACAGGCTTGAGACAGCTTCCTACAGCATGGGACCTGGAAAACAGTGCTGGAAACTGAAAGAATCAAATTCATCACAAAATAATGAAATATTCTGTTAATTTCTTCATGAAACAGTAGGATTTGAGAGGCAGTTCCTGACAATGCTGACATCTCTAAACTGAATTTCAAAAGTAACTTTCCCAGGCTAATGGCATTTTTTGCATGTCAGACATAGCAAGCATATCTTTACCAAAATAATGGGGTTTTTTTTATTAGAATGCAGTAGAAAGTCGCGTCTCATATTGACATCTGTAATCTCAGCAGCAGGAAAGGATTCCTGACAACAGAAAGGTTTCTCCTCCTAACACTATTTTTTGCTATGAACATCCAAGACATACCTGAGATGTACTTAAGTGACATGAACAAAAGAAAAACAATGGAATTCTTCCACATGGCAGTTTTGTAACCAAAGGCACCCATCTTCCGGTGGGAGGAAAACCAAACCACCAGACTGTAGGACTTGTGACTTCCCACACAGGAAAGCAAAAGAACAATTTTGATCCAAAATTGTTGTTACAGATGAAGAACAAGCTGGTTTGTTTGGTTTTTTTTTTTTTTTTTTCCCCTGTAACTCACAGCAGTGATTTCTAAGGGTCACCAAGGAATGTCCCGCAGGGCTGTTTACCGTTTCTTTCGGGCACTTCCAGTGGAAAAAAATGCAGGCCAATTAACTGGAAGTTTTAAGGAATGGTTTTAAAATTATGACGCCGAGGAACGCAGAACCAAGCGAGGCAAAGCACCCGTCACATGGATCAGCTTAGTGTCATTTTCACTTCGAACAGACAGATTTTGTGCTCTTTGATCCAGGCGACGGTCGGTGTCCGGCCCCCACAGCAGCACCGGCTCCTTCCCGGGCAGGTCCAGAGCAAGCCCTGACCCCACCTCGGAGCCGGGCGCTGCCTCTGAAATGCCTGCCGGATAAGGTCCATTCCGAGGGCCCCGCGGAGCTGTCGGAGCCGAGGCCCCGCTGCCCTCTCCGCACCGCAGATCCCGTGCCGGGGGTCCCCATACTGAGGGTCGCCGGCTCAAGGGTCCCCGCTCCGTCTGTCCCGGGCGCGCAGTGTCCTCACCTTTCCGTACTTCTTCAGGCGCTTCCCGTAGGGCCTCTTGCCGGGAGCCCGCGGCGGGCGCAGCGGCTCGTAGGAGCCGGGCAGGACGGCGAAGCGAACCTTCCTGCACCCAGCTCCCTCCCCCTCCTCCTGCAGCGCCGCCGGCCGCGGGGCCCCCGCGCCGCGCCCGTCCCCCGCCGCCGCCGCCGCCTCCTCCTCGCCGGGCAGGATGGAGACCTGGTCGTCGCCGGCCCCGCGGCGGGAGAACCTGCCCCGCACCTTGGCGCCCAGCCGCGCACCCACCGTCATGGTGCCTTAGGGCGCCGACCCGTCTGCGCCGACCCCGGGCGCTTCCTCTGCCGCTGCGCCACAGGTGTGGCCGGAGGCGGCCGCTGCCCCCTCCCCGGGGCGGGACGGCCGCGGGAAGAGGCGCCCCGGCCAGGGACAGGCGGGCGAGGGCTAACGGTGCCCCCGGCTGAGGACCCTGGCCCTGCCGCCGCTCTGGTGCGGCAAGTCGGGAGCTGCTGCGGGAGCCCGGGATTGGAGCCTGTCAACTCAGCGGGGGCAGGTGAACGCTGACGGGGCGGCACAGCCCCGTATCGCGCCCGGGCTGCTTCGGCCTCGGCGCCGCGAGGGCCGGCGAGACCCTCGGAAGATCCTTCCGTGGCACCGCACGCACTGCCCCGGCCCACGGCAGCACCGCTCCAGGGTCACGGTCTTTCCCCGTTAGAGAAAAAGGCCAAGCTCCTCCCATCCCTCAGTTATAGGTGTTCCTACTAAAGCCACGGGTGAACAGCCTCTTCTTCGTCCTGGGCTGGGTTCGGCTACCCCTGGCCAAGGGGAAAGTGGCGAAGTTTCTCAGTAGCTTTGTCCAGATGCTGGGGAGGCTGCCATAGCCCCACCTCCGCGGCTGGGGTGCTGCAGTGTAACAACTGCCTCTCCTAAGCGGTGTTCCTCAGCTAGGGCACATCAAGAAATACAAAATTGTACAGGGAGGATAGATACAATTTATTAAACCAGTTGGTGTATTTATCAACACTTGATATGCATATGAAGGCTTTGGACAATTAGATGCAACACGAGGACAGACTAAACCTTTCCCCTGGATTTTTCTTACTAAGGAACAAATCCTTGAACCTGCAATCTCCCCAAGATGCGCATGTAACATTCAGAAAGTAAATCTTGCACTTCACAGTCTTATCTGCCTCAAGGATGGTGATTTACCACCTTCACAGCTCCAGAAAGCTGTGTAAAGAACAGCTGTGTAAAGTGGGGCCATGTCCCTGAAAGGTGGAAGATGTGAGCTAAGTCTCAGGACTGCCACTACAGAAGTGCTCTATCCCAGTAAATGAGAAGCTCTGAGGTAGGTAATATTTCCCTATCTTCCCAAGAGAGGCAGGCCTTTCCCCACAGACTTGGTTTGTATCTTGCAAGTTTGCTTCCCTTTCCAGAATTTAACTATCAAAAATCTCACAGAATACATCTCTCAGATGAGATTTAGGTCTCCATTTGCATGGTGGCAGGGGAATCATAACATGTTCCGAGATGAATAGGTCCAAGGTACCCTCAGG
Organism: Passer domesticus; assembly: GCF_036417665.1. NCBI lineage: Eukaryota > Metazoa > Chordata > Aves > Passeriformes > Passeridae > Passer > Passer domesticus. Next base: position 86,694,786 of record NC_087476.1, read on the forward strand.
TGTATGACACCAGATACCAAAACCTCATGTCTAAACAGTTCATGGAATTTTAGCATCATCCATTAACATATGGCATAATGACCCCACTTGGTTCCCCAGCAGTGTCATTCATTCAGAGGACCAGGAATGACTGTTTATTGTATTTTCACTGATTTATATACATTTTAATGTTTTTAAACTGGACTGTGTGAAAAGGGATGCACTAGTTTTGGAAATGTTGGTATACCTCAAAGCAAGAAATGCAAAAAACCCCCCAACCCTGACTAGCTGAACCATGCAGTAACCCCATTGCTCACCTGCCACCCATCCCAAATACCCCCCAGAGATGCTGGCAACAAATTACAATTGAATTCATGAGGTCTCTGAAGATATGAGGCATCCCTGTCTTTGCCTTGAGCTGGAAAGTTTGATGTGGCATTTAAAAACTCTTTCATATTTCTAAAGTTAAAGCTGTGCTGATAAAATGCCACACCAGTCCCCTCCCACATGGAAGTTGGGACCATTTGGATCTGAAATGCAGCTTATCCCACTCTTACCAAAGGACTAACTGATACAGAACAGGTCCAGCACAAGGCAGCAGTTGAGGGCGCCTAGAACCAGGCACTGAGGTTGGGTAGGCACCGTCTCACTGATCCCAGACTAAGAAGGCTCTGCTTGCCAATAAAACCAGAGAACTTTTTCAGAACTGCTTTCTTCAATCTTCCTGTCTTACTCCTGCTGGGGCAGCAATTTGGAAAGCCAAATGCTGCACTTGTGTACACCTACGACTTTTACATTCAGACTGTGTCCTTGAGGAAGCTCCAGGTGTATTTGCTAAGGAGAGCATATAGCAAATATGAGGTGGGTCACAACTCATCTTCCAGCAAGGCAAAAAGAGGGCACAGGGTCTAGGAATCAGGGCAGTTTCACACTGCTGGCAGCCACTGGACAGAACACCATTTGCAAGCTGCCCTGATAATAAGAACATTAACTCGGCAGTGCCATGTTTCATGGGAAGGTTGAACTAAAATTTGTCAGCTTTGTCCTCTGGAAAAGCTATGTGTGTTTTATGGAACATTGCTACATCTCCTGTTACATGGAGCAGTGAAAACCAGCAGCAATTTAGGCCAAAGTTAGCCATGGAAAAACAGTGCCCATAAAGCGGGAAGCTCTCCTAAGTATTTAATCTACTGTCTCACAGCATGACCTATATTTTTTCCACTGAACCTTCCAAAAAGGCAAAGGGTTTTGTTTCATGACCAAGTTCACACATGACCTTAGATTAGCATCATGATTACATTCCAGTTGTATTTTAAGAACAGATGTATTTTTAAGAACAACTGAGCATTTATAGACATTTATGGGTAAATTGAGCAGACACACAACTGCTTCCTCCTCCCCAGACCAATTTTTTGTGAAATCCTATAAAAGCTCATGGACATCCATTTCTCAGCAATGCTAAACCACCGATAGTTTCTGAACCACTGAATCCATGCAATGCTAATTCTGATTTCACACCATGCTGAAGGTGGAGCCTGTGCACCTTTAAACTGTTTTGCTACCTGCAGTAATGACTGTGCTTTTATAAAGGGCAAACAACAAGTATTTTAGTATGAGAACTGTTCAAGTAAGTTTTAATAGAGTGCACCAGTGAATCAAGATGACTTGCATCAGATTTGGTTCAATGAACATCAGAGAAAAAAAAAAAAAAGGGGCTACAGTTCTTTCTTTCCAAACACCACCCTTTTTCTAAGGCAACAATACACGTCCATTTCCGAACATAACTGTTACATAGGAAAGCTACATCACAGTACAGTATGTAAAGTCCATCTTGGTCAAGAAGCCATTAGAGAATGGCACATTTACTACACTTACAGCTTTCTAACTTAGGGTTACAGAGTTTACCACAGCTTTTTTTTTTAATTTTTATTTTTTAAAGTGACGATTTCTTAATGAACTTTCTATTCTTCACAAGAGTGTGCAGATGGGGCCCATATGTTGATATTACAGTAATTACAACATTAAATAACATTGCACAACCAACCTCTATGGTTAATTCAGTACAAAAGAACAAGTATTAAAATGTACCAGTACTAGTGGTTTTACATAGTTTATAATCATTAATTATGAAGGAAAAAAATGTGGGGCTGTTTTTTTTTTTTTTCTTTTCTGTAGGCAAGTGCCTAATTACAAAGCTGCACATTACAGGCATAATGATGTGGAATAAATACAAGAAATCTGGTAAAATATTAAACACAAACAGGTTACATGGGAACAAACTGTACAACCACAAAAGCATAAATCAACAATTCATCATTATAAACAATGTATGTTTAGCTGTAAAATATTATGTGGAATTGCATGTATTCTTTGGGGGCACATGTTCCAAAAGCCAAGCTAATTCCTGAGGTGGTATCATTAACTTGCACAATTGGTCAACACTTCAGATTATCTTGTGCTATTAAACAGTCCCAATGTTAATAAATTTCCATAAAATGGAATCTGTAGTATTCTGAAGGCAGAAAATAAGTGATATTTTACACCAAGATATTAAAATGAAATTATTCCGGTTCTCCATTTTGGTGCTACATTTGTTAATGGGCCATGAGAATAAGCACTGGAATTTGCAGATAGAAATCTTATGCCTGGTTTCTGTTCCCCCACAGCTCTGAGCTGGCCAAAGGCAGAACAAGGTTTCTAAACTGTAAGTGCCAACACTGTAAACATATTTGTCTCTTTTTTTCAACTAAACACTGTCCAATAACAAAGAGCCATAGATAAGCAGGAACAGTCTCATGTAGAACAAAAGCCAATTACTCATTGACTTTTAGTTCAACTCATGAATAATTTTTAAATAATGAAAAATGGTCATGCCACAGCTGTGAAAACTAGTTTGTGCATTTGACTCAGGACACAAGTTTTTTTAAAAAACGCATGGTAGAGGTAAGACTTATAAAACCCACCAAAAATGTAAATGATAGGGAAGAACTTTTCCAACTCAAAGCATCAAACATACATTTCTGTGCAGAAATCTAGACAACTATACAAGATCTGAATTTAAGCAGTCATCTTTTTATTATACAACTCTATGAACATAAAATGAACAGAATGCTCTATATACTTACCTGTACATGTGAACATAACTTCTTTAGCTACAGTTATTTAATATAGGTCATACTGGATTTAACTTTACAATTCTGAATAACTATGTATAACCTTATTGCAATAAGGGCAATTTCTACACGGGGAGTTTCACAGGCCAATCACATTAGGTGAAACCAGTACATTCAAAGTGTAGATCATGTATGAATCTTCCCTGATCCCAAAGAATTTAGGTTCTCTTTACAGCTTAAGCTCGTTTGCTATCTTGGATGCAATGTTCTTAAATGCGATAGAAGTCCCAGATATTCTCTTGAAGCGAACTCCATTGAGCGACAATCGTGGCAGTTTGCAGACTTCCATCTCCCACTGAACAAGGCTGTCTTGTCGTGCATCACCGTGGACACAGAAGAGCAAAAACCTCTCTTTTTGTTCGTAATCACAGTTATTGGCATCTAACACTTTCCGAATCTCTCTCATCATATCATTTGGGTCCATAGAACTCGTGGTCTTCATACTCCATGTGAAGCGCAAGGAGCGTGGCTTCAAATCTTTGCTGTCCTCCTTCTCTCTGTCTTTAGGCTCTCCAGAAACACTCCTGGAACAAGTGACACACAGTAAATTCAAAACCAGAGCAGTGTAGCCAAGAGAGAGAAGAGAAATACAGTTCTTGAACAGGGGTTTCTAAACTGCCATTGAGATGCCACGAGTCATGGGCAAACTAATTCAGGAAGTGGAATGGACACTGCTGGAACAGCCCTGCCCCACATGCTGCGTGCGTGAGCTCAGCACAGCACCGTGCCACTGTAGTGGCACGCAGCAAAGCAAGTTTGGAAACCCCTGCTCTACAAAGTTCTGATGACAACATATGCAATGGGAACTGCAGCAGACACACGTTGCTCCATACTGCTCCAAAGAAAGTGGAATCTATGTAAAAGCATGACTGAAGTTCTGCTGATTTCATGATCTGGAGCATGCCATACACCAACAAAACTGAAATTGAGGGACACAATCCTGAAGCAGAAATCATACAGTAAAAGCAGCAGAGGAAGAAATCCCACCCTGCAGTTCACAATTCCCTCCCTTCTTTTCTGCCTCCCCCCCTGCCCCCCTTTGTATTTGTTTAGATTTTTGACCTCTCTCTGTGTCAAAAGATCTTATAATAACATGTTTTATTTTAACTGATGAGGCAGATTTTGGACTGCAATTTGGTTGTGAACAGCCTGTTGGTCACAATTTGAGTACATGGCCAGCAGCTTTTACAAGTAAGAAACAGTGATGTGTAATTTACAAATACAGAAAAACTATTTTATTTGATGAAGGACAAAATTGCAAGGGAGCAATTTCCAATTAATACTCTTAGTTTGACGCTTCCTTATCAAATAGATTACTTGTTCTGTTGCAGAAAACATTTTGAAAGCCAGCACTAATTATTTTAAAATAATTCCACAGTCAGCTGTTATCTGCTCTTGCCCCAGGTACTCCTGATGCTGAGGCCTCCCCATCCATCACTGGGGAAAGATGGTGCTCTCATTTCAAGTCTATAAACTGTCATAATTATTCAGAGAGGAGTCAAAATAAGCACTTTTAATTCAACTTTGTGTGACCCCCAGAGAACCACATTGATATTAAGGGATAGAGCAGGGACAAGATCTCAAATGACTTTTTTAGCCCAAAACAGACACTGTAGGATGACAAAAAGCAGAAAAAGCTAGAAAATGAAAGGAACTTTACACTTAATTTGAACACTCAGTCTCTTTTCCCTTTCCACAACCAAGAATTTGACAGCTAAGAGACTCTGAATTGAAAAGGGCTAACTTAGATAAATGCATTGTGTATTATATACAGTGTATCTGGGTAAGAATCTGCTGTTTATTTTTTTAAATATAGGCTATTTTGAAAACTAAATCAATACTTTCTGTAAGTGACCAGTTTAGAATGAATGCAAACTACAATGCCTGTTCATTAGAAAGCAAAAAAACAAAGAGGTATGCACTGTGCTTAAGCACACCAAAAGCTGAAACATGGCAAAAGAGCAGATATACTGGAAAATGAGCATATGAAGAATGTTTTGTTGCTAACAAAGCATCTACAGATTTGTGTACAGTGGTTGCCACAGAAATTCAGTATTTGGCAGTCACCAACCCTTCTGTCTGAATGTCACTTGCTTTATTTCTCAGAGCAAGTAACATTCATTTCTCAGGGACTATAAGGTGTTTACTTATGGCAAGCAGCAGCTTTAGTAATGAGCACAGTATGTAACTATAATAAAAATTTAATAGATACATATATACACAGAGACACACAAAGTATTGACACTGTCCACTGAAACCAAAAGTAAACACCATTAAGTATTTGTAAGTCAAATCATGATTTTTTAATCCTTTTAATCTAAAGGATTAGTTAACTCCTACAGGGGGTTTTATTATTCAAAGGGATATGCTTACATGAAGTTTTGTATTAAATACTTCGCAAGAAAGCAGAAATGAGGGATTAAAAAGGACCTTGAGAAGACCCCCTCCCCCCAAACAGAAAACATTTTTGAAATACAGAATATTTAAGCACTATTCTTCTTTAACATCCTGATTTAAAAGGCTTTAAGAAATCACTTGATTTAAAAGACCTAGGAGTGAAGTATTAATAGTGACTCCTCACCTTGAGGTGTCAGTTCTGCCACTGGCTTCGCCTTCACTTGGATCCCTCAAAACAAAGTTAAGGTTGAGATTCAATGATAAAGGTGAAAAATAAAAGTTAAGAAAACCTACACCTAAACAATGTTAAATAGCTACTGACAAAAAAAAAGAATCAGTATAATAATGTTAAGCCTAATACTGTTTAAAATAATTTTTTCATAGCTGTAATTTGTTTCCCTTTATGACACCTTAGTTTGTTTCTGGCTCTAACGTGTAATTGTGTAAATTTTTTTCCCCAACTGATAGCAAAATTAACATGTTGTTCTGAACCTACTGCAGACACAGCAATGGCCACATGTAACTCTAGCAAGCACAGAGGAGCAGTTGGTCAAGGTGGTCCAGGGGGGCTCCACTCCGCACTCTTGTGGGTCAGGCGTTTTGTATCCCTGAAAGCACTTTGAGACAAGCCCATGCTTAAGCACACTCAAGCAATTAACAATAAGATGTGCCTAAGAGTTTGTGAGACCAAATGTTGGAAGCCCAGTTCAGGAAGGTTATTTCAACATCTGCTTAACTTTAAGCAAATCAGCTGTTACATTTAATCACAAGTTCTCTGGTAATCTTATTGAAGTCAGTGTATCTTTAACTTGTTGCATTAGCGCTGTGCTTTGCAAGGAACTGTTTTATATTATGTATTTTTAGTATGAAGCAACTTGAAATGAATTCCTAGATTGTGTAAGCTATGTAGATATGTTCCTAGTGCTGCTGTACCAATATTTAGCACCGAATTTCAATCACCTGATTAATGTAATACCTTCAAAACATTAGTACTTTAGTAACTAACACCAAGGAAGAATCATTTGACATAAACCATTGATTTAAAATACTTCAATACCCTATTCACTAAGCATTCTCATTAGGCATTTATTTTATACACTTACCAGAAAAGGCATTTACCCTTGTCGAAAGTTAGTAAAAAAAGTCTTTCATGACACCTTCTAGTAAAAGTATGCTTTAAACCATTATTTCCTGAACAGTACAAAAGCTAAAAGTTATGTGATCCAACTCAAAGAACAGCAAAAAAATAACCCCCTGGACCTCCACCCAGGTAATCCCAGTCACTAAGTCTTAAACATCCCAAATTAAAAAAAAAAACAAACAAAAAAAAAACCCAACAAAACACCAGTAACAAAACAGACACCCTGCAAGGCCATGACAAAAGATACTTTTAACATTATAAAACATACTAGGAAATTGTATGAAGTCTTCTATAATAGTAATAAATTTAAGATAGCCTAAATTTGTGTATCTTAATTCTAAACACATAGTTGAAAATATTATTTTAATATTTTTAGATAAAACATTTTTTGTCCAACTCTTAAAAACAAAGTCAAGATACCATTCCTTGCAAAAACAAGAAGCTATAACACAAAAAAGCAGCCTGTACTCTTGAAGTTGATTAGTTACTCAACAGAAGATACCTTTCTTCCTATTTAGAAATCTACACTGACAACAGTTGACTAGCTTTGCTGTAATACTTTTTTGCTCTTTAAAATCAGAGAGCAATTCTCCCCTTACAACTATATAAGTGCTGGAGATACCAATAAATGAGGATCACAGTCTTGTATGTTCAGGCTTCTGGAAAAAGAAAGTAATTAATACACTTTTTTTCTTTTTAGGTCTTCATAGGAGGTATTTGTTAGACACACACTGATGCACTATCCTCACCAGGGGAAATTAATAGATAAATCACTGGTAGAAAGAGGCAAAATGAAAATTAAGTCCCCTTTTGGGAAAGCTCTTGTGACTGCTAAGTCAACAGTCACTTGATCTTCAACAGTGTATTTGAAAACCTTTCTCAGCACCTCTCCTTACAGGATTACTACTGATAACATAATCACAGGAATGAATGCAGACCCAGGATGTGTGGGTTTTCTTCTTTCAGAAACCTGAACTTACACTTGAAGAAGCTGCTGACATAAAATAGGCTGTATGATACTGAAATACTATTATTTTTGCACTTCCAGATTTCTGCCTGTGCCTAACTTCTCATTTATTCGCAGATTTTAGAATCACCTGAAATAACTTGTGAACACTTACTCCTTTTAAGCACAGCAATAAAGTGTTTGTAAATATTGCCCTTGCAACAAACTGCATCCAATTAAAAAAGTAAAATATTGTTAACATTAAACAACGACTTATTTTGAAGCCACTCTTCAGTATTCAAATGAATTTGATTTTACTTTAATTGTATCACAGCTGTGAAACAGGGTAAAAGCCCCTTTTGACCAGTATTCTCTTGCTCCTTTAAGATAAAGGAGAATAGCTGGTCAAACAATGGTTACAATATATACACAGAAGTGAAACAAGGCAGATTCTGGAAGGAACACACAAACCAAGTAGCAGTCTAACTAAATTTATATTTACTTCAGAGTTAAACTGGAAATTGTCAAAGACTTTGCAATTAAAGTCCTGCTTACAGGTTGGGCTTTTGTAATTCTTTTTTCTCTTGAAACTGGAGGTACCAACCTGCGAACGAACTTGGAGGTGATCTTGCTGATGATGCCTGTGGACGTCCCTCTCCTGGCGTGCGCAAACGCCCCGGTCTCGTGGGAGGGCGAGGCAGGTGGGCCATTGTAGGTGGCATTGCGCCGCTCCCGCAGCTGCTCCCCGTGGAAAGTGCTGCGGCTGGAGCTGCCCCGGGGAAAGCGGGTCCGGTCTGGAGTAGTGGTGCTAATGCTATGAGCAGATGGGGAGGCAGCAGGCACTCTTTGAGTTGCACTGCTGGGAAAACAGAAGCATAAATAACAAGAAAGACCAGGCTAAAAGCCCTCCTGTTTGACAACTGTTTCTCAAAGACAGGAAAGAAACCCCACTCTTGATTCCTTTAAACAACTGAATGTGCTACTGATTTGCTTTTAGAATTCATACATGGTTTGATTTTACAATGAAAATATCTCTTGATTATTTCTATCTCAAGTATTAGAGCTGTGAAAAAAAAGTATACACAGATAATAGGACAAAAGGAAAAAGGTTAAGAAAGTCTGTAGCGAGATCTGCAAGTGTCCCCAGCTTTCTTCTGGAAAGATGTGTTCATTAATACCCTTAATGCACTCCCAAAAAACTTAATGGGTATTTCTTAAGTCATAACCTAACAGAAATAAGTGTCTAAAGTATTCAGGCAGTTAATAGAAAGAACAACTATAGCATGGTGCTTTTAGACAACAACTAGCTTAGCAACCTACAAATCAGAGAAGTTTACATTCCAGTATTTCATTTCAATTGATGGTGGCCTGTGTTGTACAGTCCCATCTAAAATAGTCAAATTTAACTACGTAAGTTTTCGAGAAGTCTCCAGAGGGAGGCAGTCAAGGAATTTCTTTAACTGTATGCAAACATGTGCCACGAACAAAATCAGGTTTAAATCATCATTTAATATCCACAATACTCGAGTAAGCTCCTGTTTAAAACCAGAATGCAATGTGGCAGTTTTGACTGGATTGCAAACACTTTGATGTCTGTCACAAACTGAACAAGAGCACTTCCGAAGTGCACAGAAATAAAGAAATGCCCACCAATCTGTTACCTTGGTCGGTAAGCTTCAGTACCATCTTTGATGGTTGGCAGCGTGACTTTGATAGGGTGACCAGAGGCAGACATAGACTTTTGATGCCGAGGGCGTGTGGAGACAGAGGCCACTGCAGAGCCTGCAGAGGATGTGCTACTTGCAGACATTTCTGTCAGGCTTTTCCATGGTAGCAAGGCAGCAGGGATGGACAAATAGGAAAAGAAAGGTTAGTGTAAAACCCCTTACAAAAAAAGAGAGAAAAGAACTAATTCATTCTTTTAGAACTCAGCACTACTGTTTAATTAAACAGAAGACTGGGTGACCAGGCTGCCTTAGTCAGCTAAAGAATACAAAATTCTAAGAAAATTATGTTAATCCATAAATGAATTCTCTATATACATTAAGGCCTTTTCTTTCCTCCCACAATTAAAGCACATTATTCAAGTAATGAAGAAAGACTACAGTGAATACCAGGACATAATAAAAAAATACCGGAAACAAAATTCACAAAGACTTAAACAGATTGATTAAACAGACTCTCCTTTTGTGAATACCCTTATTTGCAATTACAACAAACATCTAAAACATGAAACAATTGGAACTGCTGTCACATTATCACATGGAAGTGACTGGTTTTTAAAGAACCAATTTGTCATCCTCTGGACAGCGCCCTCTAGACACTGCTGGGCTGAGTCAACCCTTTTAAAGTACAGTTCCTTCTATCAGTACTTTTATTTCTCCTTCTTTAAGTGGCAAGAAAGATGAAAGCAGTGGCAAAATTATTGTGCCATTAACTTTTAAAACAAAGTCAAATGAATTAAGGCAAAATACAGCTTTGCCTCTAGAAGCATAAGTGAAATTGCATTAATAATGTATTAGCAACTGGAGTCCCACAGCTAAATATCTGTAGCAAAGAGGTAAAGACTTCATATGAATAATTTGATGATACAAGACATTCAGCTGCACCAAATCCAAATTCAACTGCAACATAACATCTTGTAGGAAGGGCAAATAATATAACTCAAAAGAAAACTCTTCCTAATTTTTCAGAATATGCTCAAAGAACTGAGCACAATATTCACTGCACTCATGAAAGAAACAGGGATTAAGAATCTTTCAATACTATAGAAAAAAATCAACTGTAAAATGAAAAACTTTGGAAAAAATCCCTTCTCTTTACAGTAATTTATGTATTAAATCTCTTGAAAGAAAAATATCTTTGTCAGATTCGAAAAGGTATTGTAATACCTATTATAAGGGTCTATCAAAAAAAATCTGTTATCTGATTTTTTTTCAGAAAAGGATTGTTACTACTTTTGTTCAAATACTTGAAATCATACACAAAACTATGGGAAAACACTTTTGAAAGCACCCGTCCAATAATTTTAAATTAAAATGGTTTAAGGAAGTACACTAAAAAGCAGAAGACTAATTTTAAGTGTTTAATTAAACATCTGTTTTTCATGTGTTCCACAGCTCATAATTTTACTGTAAATGAACAACCCTGTACTACTTATTTCCAAAATTTTATGTATCATTAAAAAATTCAAACATTAAGACAGAAAACAAAAGAAAACTAGTTTGCTAGATTACTCTATTTTGTCCTATGAGTTTTTAAATTCATTTTACAGTAACTGTTGTATTTGAATAGCTTGAAGAGCATCAGAGCAAGAGCTGTTATTTGAACCTAAATTTTAAAAATACAGTTTTTACTCTCCATTAAAGCCAGTATTTTATTTTTCACTCAAATACAGGGGTTAAAGAACACCAAGGATGAACAAAGGATTTTTTAAAAGACTTACTGGCAGTGTTAAACACAATACTACTTAACAAAACATACTAAACTGAGCTTCATTGTCATCCCACAAATAGATACAAACTGGTTACCATCACTATGAAAATACTATTTAGGCAAAAAACTTATATTGAAAGCAACTGACAAATTTTAACCATTTCAGCTTTTTGAGTGGTTAGAGGGGAAATGAAAAAGGATCAGGCTACACTGTCAGAGTAATCCATCTGAAGCTCTCCACAGCACAACTGCCTACTTAGCAATTAGATGTTAGCACAGTTACTTCTTCCTGTGTTGGAAGACAACCCTCAGTAATCAAAGTGTCCATAAAAAGAAACAAAGGCCAATTGATACGTTTAGCTTAAAAATTCATCGCAAACAAAGAAGCAGCAGTGGAAGACTAAAACACACACCTGGACTTTATGTAGTTCACACTGTGATTCATAATGCTATTTCGCACAACCTGCTTCTTCTGTGCCTCACTTCTTGTACCCAAACTAATAAACAAGGAAAGTTGAACAATACCTGTTGTCCTTCCCGTTCTGTATTGCAGAATAGCGATCTGAAGAACGTTCACAAACATACGTGTTCCTCCTTGTCATTCCACTACCAGAAAACACATTATTCTAGAAGAGAATTAAGATTAAATACTTTCTACTGTATATATGCTGGAGGAAAATCTAAGCATTGGAAGAAGCAAATCAAAACAGTGTTTCAGCCACTTATATCATTAATGCTTTCAAATGTACTAAGTCAATCTGTCAACACAAATCACTTATATAATCAGCTGTTTTTTCCAATACCTCATTCACCATCTCATTACTGCACCACTGAGAATACACTGAGAGAACACAAGGAAGTTTAATTTTGCTGACACACACTTTACTAAGTATTGTTATGCAATTTCCACATACTGTGTTCCTGTATTATTTGTCCCTGGGATCAAACAAACCGGGATCCCAGAGAACACACCTATGGCTGGCTGAAAGGTTTTCCTGCACAGCATAATTTTCCAACAAGGGGTCCCTTTTGTTGCCCCTGTCAAAAGAGCTTTCAAGAGGAAAATGGAAATATTATCAATCTATGTCAGTCAACCCAGAAATTATGAAGTAGATAACATGGCAAACACTGCTTGTTGCAAAAATACTGATGGCATTTCTTTCTGTTACTAATTTCAGTTTGGACAGACTTCCTAAAATAAGCACAAAGATACTCTCCATCCCTACTAAGCACAGGTTAGCTACTGAAGGCTTAGCTTTAGTACATGACATACAAGTCTCACTTTTCAATGCACTACATACTGAATTTGGGGTGGGAGAGGTTGCACTGTGCTAACATTGCATTCTGATGCCTGCTGGCAAAAGTTTTCAAATACCCTAGACTCAGGTACTGTAGGACATAATGAACTCTGCAAGATTTACTATGCTTAGGTCTCTCTCACCTACAGTTTTTCAGCACTAATATGACCCCACAGAGACCACTTAATAAACTGTTTTAAGGCCAAATTGTAAGGAAGATTAACAACTGCAATAACTGTTTCTGAAATTAAACTCTCCTGAGTTACATAAATATGACTGAAAGGTCGTAAATATGTTTTCAAGAAATTCTGCCTTTCTGAAGGTAACATCATGTTACCTCCAAAGTTACAAAAATATTTTAAAATTATCCACATTAAATTAGATTTTTCACTTTAAATGTTTGAGTTTTAAACAAAAATATTCACTATCTGTGTAAGCTGCTAAACCTTGAACTACTGTTGTAATATCAGACAGTAATACTCCCTAATCATGCCCATCACAAAGTCTTTCAAAGTCCCCAATACAGTAACAAAGTTAAAAATGCACAAATATTGAAGTTGCCATTAGCAAGTAAATCAATTTCTCATTCTTCACAGCAAAAATACTCCATTTAATTAGCTCTCACAAAGCTGAGAAATGCTTGTGACATATCAGCTTGTACCACACATGCCACACAGCTTTGGGACAAGACATTTCGGAAAAGCTCAGATATGAAATCTAATCTTAGAAGACTCAATGTTCCTGCAATCCACAAAGTGCATGCAATCCACACAACCATAATTTCAAAGACTTTTGCTGGGGTGGGGAGACAACAACCCTATTTAAAAAAAAAATTAAAGCATGTGCAGATGTATTGCAGACACAGCCTGCAGAACATTAGGAGCTAAATGAACTTCAGCATTTATTTTGCTTTCAGAAAATCCTAAATAAAATTCACATAATCTTTCCAGAATATCCAAGATGGGAGCACACTGCATCCCAAAGGATAATGAGAATTCCTGCTTCCAGTCTAGTGTACTAAAAAATGGCAAGAGTTTTTGTATTTAATAGACCATGTCTCCTAAATAGTACAAAGTATACTTGAATCTGAAATCATAATTCATGCATATTTTTTTCTCCTCACATGAACTCCTGCTCCTAAGTAGCTGTTTAAACACCATGCCGTATTTTTTCACTTTGAATCCTAAGTATCAATCCTACTGCACATGAATTACCAAAAGGCAAAGTAGATGCTTTCACAGTAGAAGAGACAGACTCTCGAATTTGGAACAAAGGTGTTTGAGGCAGTAATATGATTGCAGTCTACAGAACTGTGATTATTGTAACAGAAGCATTAAGAAATTAATAATTTGCTAGTTCAGTTCCTTAATACAACAGCCAGGTTGTAAATCATATTAGCAGACACATGCACCAGGGAACAAGTGGGTTGTTCCCCCTCATCTCACTCCATTTCTGAAGTCCAAAATTAAATGGTTTCAGAGAACCAAACAGCCAAATTCACAGAGAAAGTTCATGAGAGATATTATGTAGGATTTATCAATCAATCAATAATGAAACCTCTGAATCAGAAGTCCCTTGATTTCCTTGTAGATAGACAAGCATTAGAAACCAGAAAAAGAGCACTCCATATTGGCTCCATTCTTATGTTCTTTCTTAAATATCCAGTGTTTTTCTTGACAGAAACTGAAGTTTGCCCAAGTGCAGACATTCTCATGCTTACTGTTATATTAGAGTTAGAAAAAGTAAAGGTGGGGGGGAATGGAAAGGTTTATTTTAAAAGGCATCTACTGTAGGCTATTTCCGTCTGCCAGTAAAAGTTACCAGAAACAGACTTAGTGGCTTATTCAGTACCCGTTATGTCTATAGTAATCTTGTGCTACACATTTTGTTTAAATAGGGAAAAATAAATATAACAAGCCAAAAGCACACCAAACTCACACTGGTAACTGCACTTGACTTCTTTCTTTCTGGACCCACAAGTGGACTTGCAGCCATCTCTCCTTTGGATCCCACTGTAGTGCTGCCAAGTTTGCGTGAGACATCCTTATCCCAGTCCTCTTTCTGCTCACTCTCCACACTGTTTGCCTGAGACCTTTTCGTGTATGACACAGCAGGAGGAATCGAGGGGCCAACTGCCAGATAAAAATAGAATTAATAAATACCTAAAAATAATCACTGCATTTTTCTTGGCCAAAGTAGTTTAAATATAATTCCACAAGTCCAAATAAAAGCATTTGAACAACTCTGACAGCAAACTCGGCACACAGACCAACCTATTAAACCAAGCCTGTGTTCTTTTTACCCACTCTCTCTTCACTTCCAATTTGCTGTTCAGAATTACTTCCCATTTCACATCAATATGTAAAACCTACAAGTGCATTTTAATTTTCATTTTAAATCTATGCAATTTGTACATTATTATGAAAAAAGGAATTAAATTATATTTTTCAAAAAATTTTTAGTACTTTTTACTGTATACCTTTTCCTCTAAATACTATGAAATATTATTTTCCCCTGAAAACCCTAGGCCTACTTCGTTTTCAAGCATGTTTATAGTTGAAAAATATCACAATTCTTTTCCCCTCATCGTTCTTTAAAATGTTTTGGGAAAACTCATCCATCAGCAGACTACTACCTTCCTTTGAAATAAAACCATATCGGCTAACAAAACGAAGAAAACAGTAATGTAAATTAGGCAGAGAAAAGGGCAAAACATTTTAGAAATATTTATAGCAATTTGCCAACTGAGGAAAAAAATCATCTTTCAGTTAATGTTTTAAATATGTATTCTTATTTGATAGAAGCATTTTCACCTGAAAATGTTTCCTGAATACTTGATAAATTTGTTGTCTCTTGGAAGCAAACAATTTGGCCTCACAGCCAAATGTGATAACGATGTGATAAATGTGATAACGATAAAATAATTGGTCTGCTGCCCTTGGGGTTATCCAGAGCAATAGCTGCCATTAGTTCCTAAACACAAAACACCCTCAGTGGCTCATTTAATGAGTCAACCAAGTAACAAGTCCAAAGAACTAAACCTGCGAGGTGCCCGGATCCAGATTTACCATGGAAACCTTCAAACAGACACACATCACGATGAGCTACACAACAAATGCACAGAGTGGGGGCCCTGCCAGGCTCACAAAACCCTGCCTATTCCCACTAAGCCATGTCTGTAACTTCACTTGTTGGAATGCCATCCCCACCGTGGTCGCTGAACCGCCGCTGTTTCTGGTTGGTGGAGATGCTCCGCTGGACCTTCAGGTGGGCGGGGGATTGCACCGAGCTGTTGTTGAGGTCACTGCTGGGGCGAGACCTTTGACCCAAGTTGCTGCTGGACAAGGAATCACCTGCTTCAAACTACAAGGAAAACAGGTTTTCAAAGCATAAACGAAATTCAACACTACTGGTACTTCTATAGCATTATAAAGCAATTATTTAAAATTTAACATTGTATCCAGACTTGAATATTCTTCAAGATTAATTTTATCACTTAATCTGTGTTTAATGTGCTTTAAAAACACATAGCTAAACCTACATAGTTTATGAAAATTCAAAACAAAATTAGGAGAATCCTGACAGAAACAAATACGGTGCCATTTTAAAACTAAAACCATAGAATGGCTTTCCCTGCCTTTTTAAATTTTATTTTTAATCCTAAGAACATTCATAGCTCCAGAACAATTTTAAAATGCACTGGATTGAGTCAGAAGGACTAAAAAAGCAAGTACGGACTAAAGGATCCTTTATGGCTTTCAAAACATCTTTGTAAGGTGTGTATCTCAGCCACTGATTTGTTCGTCTTTAAGAAGTGTAAGTTATATGTAAAAGCAGAGGAAAAGACAAATATCCTCTTCTAAGCAAATTGAGCCAAAATGTTTTTAGACAGATTCCCTCCATGCTCTGCCATCAGAAGGGAATTCTGGCTCAGAAATGTGAGAAAATGCACTCAAGGATGCACAGATCAGATCTATACTTTCTTGGAACTGAAGGAAGGCCAACGAAGCAGCAGGAAAAAAAAAATCCTTCAAAAAGAAAGCCTTGGTCTCTGATTTCTTGAAAAATCCATGTGGTCCCAAAAGACATACAGATCCTTCTAGTTCCAAAACAATCACAAGATTTTCTGCCACAAATTTATTAATTACTACAATGCAATAACTTATTGAAACATTCAATATATTATAAAACAGTATATGAGTGAGAAAGGATGAGCAAATTTCTGAGAAATAATGGATGTCACATCTGAGTAGCCAGAAAAATAATTGCTATTAACTATTTCAGATTTTAACTGAAAACACACATGGCAAGAAGAAAGCTCAGCACTTAGAAGTCATGGCACTTCAGATTAACAGCCAGCTTTAAAAAAAAAGCAATTTAACACATTTACAAGCAAACATAAACATACTGGAGGATTTAATTTATTTCTTCATCTGGGAACCAGCAAGTTATCCAAGAGCATATGAAAAGGGAAAGACATTCATAAGTTATCAATCACAAAAAAAAGTTACAAAATAATTAAAAAAACATCATTCAATCCAGCAACATGTAAAGGCCAAACAAGAAAACGTAAACAGCACTTACTTCAGGTGGTTTTCTACCTAGAAGCAGGTAAGTGGCCATGACTTCATCGTACTTTTGGTTTACTAAAGATTCATGGATTTCTTCTCTTGAAAAACCCATTGTGACCATAATGTCTAAAAGTAAAAAGAGCCAGATATATCAGCTGAATGTGTTTGGGTATACTGATAACTTAAGAGCAGTGAAAATAGAAAAACAGCCTTGGAATTTACAAGTAACTAAGGTTGATTTGAACCTTAGTTACTTGTTATTACACTGAGTTTTTTTTTGCTGTGCAAAAATAGAAAATGCTACTAGCTCCTCTCTTTCTTGTTATTTTCACCTTGAAAACTCCCAACTATATATTACACAACTCTTAACTAATTTATACAACATTCATTGTTATTCAACAACAAATAAAGCACTGGCAAATAGAAACTATGAATAGCTACTGAGCCAAAACAGTAACTTTTTCTAACCACAGCAGGCAAGTAGTGTTGCCCTCATAAGAAAATGTCTCCTTCAAGTCTGTTGAATTCTGTACTCTTATTTGTCTTTTACTATGCTTGTAGATTGCTGACAGCTCAGTGAAGTCACAACAGTAGTTATAAGGAGGCCATTGTAATGGAATTTCTCACTTAAATAATAAGAATGCATTTTACTTGTATAATGAGATTGTAGGTCAAATTTGTAAGAGTTTAGTTTGCCTTCCAAGATAAAACTGCCTGTGGACACCAGATGCAACATCCTTCTGAAAGTCTTACCTATTCTTTTGGTGTCATTGAAATCTGGTTCAGGCTCAGTATATGGCTTTAGTTCTTCTTCTTCATGGCCAACATTCATCCACCGATCCTTCATGATTTGCTAAGAAAATAAAAGAGCTTTAGGCCAACATGCCCTTTACCATACCCCGTTACACTTGTGCTAGCTTGTCTGATAAAAAGCAATTTAAAGTTCATAATAGTCTGAATGCTGCTC
This sequence comes from Passer domesticus, assembly GCF_036417665.1. Taxonomy (NCBI): domain Eukaryota; kingdom Metazoa; phylum Chordata; class Aves; order Passeriformes; family Passeridae; genus Passer; species Passer domesticus. Next base: position 86,712,693 of record NC_087476.1, read on the forward strand.
TTTCCCTCATACATTTTCTCCTCACATCTTATTTTTCTTTTATCTTTCACATCCTTATGTTCCCATAAGTTCATTCCTCCTATTTACTATTTCCTATACAATCAACCTGCCTAAAATATCAGAAAAAAAACCTGGAAAACAAAATCTTTCATTTTGTTCCTTCACTTCCTTGTGCTCCTCTTGGTTAACATCCTAAGTTGCTAATGCAGTACCAGCTCTATCATGATAAAGAGCTCCTTTGAATAACAGCAAAGGAAGTGTTTAGAAACTAAGGTATAATTCAGGAATGTGCTGATGCTTCCTACAGTCATTAGTTTCAAGATTATGATGCCAACTGGTCATTTTTTCCTACGGATCTTCTCACTGCACTTGACCTAAATATGTTTCCAAGTTTGGCTGGAGGGACAAATGCCTCTTAACTCTCTCTACAACATGCAGTTACTTACTTCAAAAATTTCTCCAGCCTTCTTTGCAAAATTTCCTTCTGTTCTGGCCTGGATCTTTTTGTAGGCCTTGAAGATTGATTATCTGGAATCCCTAACCATCACAATTTTCCCTTAAGAGCATATTCATCTTTAAATAGCTAAAATAATTTTCCCTCCTACAGCAACAGGCACACGTGTCTCTTCAGACACAGATGCTAATACTGCTCACCACATGGACACAAGAACAAAACAAGTGCCAGCAAATCAAGTTTCCCACAGGCTCGAAATCTGCCTTGCAAACACTGAATTAAGTTATTTCTCAAAAAGAGCCAAAGACTCAATTTTCCAATGATATAACCAAATTCTTTATATGTAGTGCTGCTGCCAAATTACAGACCCCAGTAGCTGTACCCTTACAAGAACAATACAGAACTTTGTGCCAATTAACATTTTGCTGACAATAACACTTAAAGATTTGTTCTATCATGGAATTGATTTTTTGGCTTTTGAGGGGATAAAGAGGGAGGGATGGTGAACACATACTGCTATATTGTATTTCTGACATACAGAGCATGAGTCTACTTGACAACAGACTTGGGTTATGTATTTGTAGCCTTGCAGGAACAGGAGAGACTCCCCAAAGAGTACTATGCATTCTCTGCAATCATATTTTTGTAAAGATACCGTTAAATAAATCTGAAGTTTAAGCATGATGAAGTGGATGACAGAAATCACTGCTCGAATTCTACCCCCTTTCTTTATCCTTCTTGAATTAACCAGCAAGCCTGATAATCCCCACTAACAGTTTTTCATGTGTCTTCAGTAGGTGGATCTAGAGTTCAATGTAATCTGCTCTCTGTTTCCATCTACATTTCTGCTTGCTTCTGTCTTTTAAACACCTGACCTCAGAGGCACACTGAGTTAATGTACAACTCTTAAACAGGCTCTTACAATTAAGCATTTTGAAGTGACACAAACAATCCAATTCCAGGATCAATACTACATTTGTGTAAATTCTGCCAGGCTTTCAGTCAGCTGATTAAAGAGCAGCAGACTTGGTGAGAATATTTAGAAATCTGACTCGATTAAACATAAATCCAAACTAAATTTCAACCAACTAGATATTATTGATGAATTTCCCCTCGATTTTCAGGAAAGCTATCTAATAAAAATCTGGTCTGGCTCAAGTCCTGTCTGTGTCAAAATTATTTTGCTTTATCACACTCTGTAAGCATATATCTGCTCTGGAGAAATTTCAGAGCAACACTATGCAAAATAATTACAGACTGGGGCAGAGGGAAAGAGGAATTTGTTGAAAACCTGACAGTTAAGAAATATTTTCTGACAGTACATTTTTCCCATCATTTCCTGGGAAGACTTACTGGTTTATAACAACATTCTCTTGTTTTGAAAATGTTTCTTCATGGCTACAACCATGAAAAAGTCCAGAGGAAGCATTTTAATAAAGATTTGCCTGGTCCTTACCAGAGGACAAGTGCTAAACCTAACCCATATGGTGCTGGTCCTGTGTGCATCTCAGTTTTGATGCTGATGTCACTGAGAAACATCCTTTTGGATGGTCTGCCAAAAACATGCATGGGAATTGAGAAGCTGTACAGCTGGGACTGAGTGAATAATCAAAAGGCAAAGCACAAAAAAATCCCCCTCGCACCTAAGATGACATTGTTTTTCCACTTTTAGAAACTTCCAACAAATTTATACCTTCATTCTAAACATGTATTTTTAGAAGTGTTCAGACAGAAATTTCTTTCCAAACCACACACTACACTTTTCAATTCAGCAAATGTGATTTCAGGAATATTCCTTTGAAAAAGAAAGGCTGTGATGCCTCTCTCCCCCTCAGGTTAGCATACTGATCAAGGTCAGTATTTTGGAACTGGCTCAAGACGCTTGGTCACACATGACATTTACTCGCTCTATTCCACACAATGTGACTGCCTTGTCCTTTCAGAGAGGCTGCTACCCAATGCCTCTCCCCAGGGCCAGGAAGGAATTTTACAAAAACTGGGTAACACTACAATACCTAGAATGAAAGTGAAATTAGATTTGAAGAGAAACTGCTGAAAATCCAGAAGAAAATCCAATAAAAGAAAAAAACTATTTCCCTAAAACCTAAACATGACACAGGTAAACTGTGATCTTTGAAGTGACTACACTCTTACCATTATGTCCTTGAGACGTAATCCTTCAGTAATCACAGAACATAATGAGCACATATCAGTAAAGCAGAAGCCACAATTCACTATTCTCTCCAGCACAGATTTTATTCAACTTAAAACTATTTATAAAAAGCCATAAACCAGGATCAGCTCAGAATGAGCTGCATGCAGACAAAACTCAGTGAGCGCATGCTTCCTTGCACAGGTAGCCCCCATGCCAGGAAGCATAAGTCATGCCACTACAAACAAAAAGCTGCTTAAATAGGATTTATTCTCTGGAACACATCAACTGCTGCACATGAGTAGAAAGATGAAACAAAAGTCACTAATTATTAACTCATGCCAATACTATTTTAAAAGTCTTCTATCTATCTTCTGCTCTACTTTCATCTCTATGGCAAGACGTTATTTAAAAAATCCCTTCCTGTTAAAGAATTCATACAATAGAACCAGGCAGCTTTTAGAGTGAACTCTACACCAATTATTTGTTAAATATCAGCTATGCAGCAAGTATTATCCAAGTATATCAATCTTGAACAAAACAGCCCCTTAAAAAACACTGAAGCTTTTAGACATCTTACAAGTTGTGCACAGATATTTTCCACATCACATGAAAAGAAAACCTAATTTACTAACAACAATCATAACTCATTAGAAATCCCCAAAACAGACTTTACCCAAGGGACACAGCAGGAATTATTATATATATAAATTTCCCAGCTACTCAGAAACAAAACTACCAAAAGAGGGAGAAGAAAGGCTCGAACAGAAATAACTAACCATCATTAGCTTACCATTCACAGAGTTCTTAGTGTTTACATGTATTACAGCACTAAAACAAACTTCACACTCTTTTCCCTCAGCTAATTATTCTTCTTCCATCTATCCTTTTTAAGAAGTCATGAAAAAGGTTATGGTACTGCCTGCTGCTAGTCTTGTTTTTCTGAAAAACTCCTGGAAGATATTTACAATCTTGTCCTGCTTTCCACAGATTTTGAACTAGCACTATTATCTGACTGAAACAAGTGGGAACAGTTCACACTTTGGAATGCTCTTATTTTAGTTGTTAGTCAGCTGCAATTAAGGTTATATTTTTGTTGATTAACACTTTCTATTTTCAAGCTGCAACTGTTTCTGGGACATTTCCTCTTTTTCTTTTTTAACAAGACTTTTGGGCCCTTAAAGCAAGTATCTATCCTGAAAAATTAAGAATTCTCAAGCAACTGTGGTATGTATTTTATTCTTTCTTAAGCTGAGCCCCCTTTTTTCCAAGACAAAATTACTTACTTCCAAGCTGCCTCGTTTTATTGGATTCAGTACTAGTAGCTTCTTCAGTAGATTTTCACAGTCTGTGGACATATAGAATGGAATGCGGTACTTCCCCCTCAGTACTCGTTCCCTCAGTTCCTGTAAAATCCGAGTTTTAAAAGATGAGCTCCTGATGACACAGAAGATTTAAAGCCAGCAGAAGCCAAGCTTTCATACTGTAACTGTACCTTTAGATTCTGACCATCAAATGGCAGTGATCCGCTCACTAGTGTGTACAAAATCACCCCAAGGCTCCACACATCCACTTCAGGGCCATCATATTTCTTTCCTTGGAAAAGTTCAGGAGCGGCGTAAGGCGGGCTGCCACAAAATGTGTCCAGTTTATTACCAACTGTGAACTCGTTACTAAAGCCAAAGTCTGCAATTTTAATGTTCATATCTGAATCAAGTAGAAGGTTTTCTGCCTAAGAGGAAAATAAAAGAGGAAGAGGACAATTTTTATATCAGATTAAGTATAAATATATATATAGTGCAATATATAATTTATCAATAAATAGAAAAATGATGTTTCTAAAACGGCTCACCATCTGCCCCTTTCTTGCAGAATAAAAGAAACTAATTCCCCATACATGTTACAAGGACATAAAATCAGGAATGTTTACTCAAGAAAATATAACTATTAAAAGCAGCTAAACAAACTTAAAAGTCAGCTAGTGAATCAACTATGAACATTTTATATTCTGGAAGAAATAACTCAGTTTTAGAGTGAAGTCTAGACATCTCAGAATAGCAGTTGAAGCTTTTGACAGGTTCATGCAAATTTCTGATGCCAAGGAGAGTAAACCTAATCTAGACATCATCTACCGTTATGGCAGAGTAAATGCTAGAAGGAATTCAAGACTTAAGAAGATATCTTCTGCTTGTAAGATGAAACACTTCAAGCTACATGCTGTACTTTAGCATTCTGTACCAAAAATTCCTCTCCTTTTATTATTAGTGTTTGCTTCAGCAACAGCAACACCAAGGTGTCAGCATTCAAGTATTTAATTGTTTTCACACAGAATGTATTCTGTACATCTAAGATTAATGGCTCTGCAGCAATCATTTGAATGCCATGCATCACATATACATAGATGCAAAGTGTACAGGTACCTGGAGAGTCAGTAAACAGTATCTTATATTTAGCATCACAGGTAGTAAGAAGATTAAAAGGGTGAAGTTACAGAAATACTAGTATATTATTGGGGGAATAAAGTGATTTCTCAAAATGCAAAGATGTTGGGCAAGGACTGCAGCAGAACTGCACAATGTTTATTTATCTAACTGGGTCTCAGCTCCTAATCTGCGTGCCAGCAACACAAGACGGCACCAAGTAGAGCACAAATCATACTTTTTCAACAGGAGGCCAGATGTTAACCAGAGTAGAAGGTTTACCTTATTACCAAACAACAGCTTTACAGCGAAGAAACATCTCTCATCAGATGCTGTGCTCAGAATTGAGCCCAGAAATGTTTCAGCTCACAATCAGAGAAGCAGCAATCTAATTGTCAGCAGATTTGATCAAAAGGGTAAACATGACTTTGTCTGACTTTATTTGAGCTTATTTTTAATAATTTTGCTTACACTCGTGAACAGAATAGCAGACAATTAACTACCAGTATATCAAGCCAATAGCTGCACAACAGAATTTAGCCTTTATCAGGAGTAAAATACAGACCACTTTTACAAACTCTGTCCTGGAGAATATTTTATTTTTCCAAGTCATGACATGTAATCCCAGCTGGTTCCAGCTGATGTGCCTGCAGACAGACTCACAGAGCTGTTTTCCAAATTTGACAGCTTTCTACACAACTTCACAAAGACTTCATTTTCCTTGTGGTGAAAACAGTACTGTCAGTGCAGCAGCTCTGTGATTACAACAGTCCTCCTAGTTCAAGAGTACTCTGCTACCCAAGTGCCCCATGCTTTCAGGTTCCTAACTTCAAACAAAAACACCAAAAGACCTTTTTAATATACCAAATAGAAAGACGATGCTCTTGTTGATTACATGTTCAGAGCAAAAACTATGACCTGAAAAGATAAGTTCTATGTATCACAGGATGAGTAAAGCTGGAATTGGTTACAGCCCTTTCTAAATAAGTTGTTTATAATTACAAAGTAAAAAGGAGACAATTTTTCAACCAGAATAACCTGGACAAACTTGCATATTTTCTTACACATCTCTCCAGTTTAGTCTGAAAAAAACTTGTAAATAGTAGAGTTTACCCTGTTATAAAAACCAAAAAGTCTTATCAAAAATATCCAAAGTGGTGCTAGACCTCTGTCTTGTGCTGCAATATCAATTGCTCAAAGTGCTGATACTGCAGAGAGTCAACAGAAGCAGATGGAAGGCAGACACCACTTTAAAGCTGCTTTTCCTTCTCTGCAGCTCCATGAGAAGAGTTTTAAATGAGACAGAGATGTCATATCACTTAGAAAGAAGAGATGAAGCAAGAACACCTCCTCAAAGCCACACATTCAGCCTTTTTGCCTTTGGAAAATGTATTTTGCATCAGCTAGGCTGACTGGCTCTCAATCACACTTTACTTTGAACTTTTCAAATGAGTCTAGCTTAACTCCAGCAAAGAGAAGACACAGAAAAAAATCAAAAGTTATTTTGGAGCCTGCCTGGCTGCCTTGCAAACAGGAAGGAGATCAGCAGCAGACTCCGCATGGCAGGTAGTTCCTGTGTGAATGCTGCAAAGCTGTTTTGCATAGGCTTGAGAGCACAGCCTGTGAGCTGTGTGTGCTGTGGAACTAAGGAATGGAAGGGAGGTGGAGGCTCTAAGGGGCTCTGGGAGGAAGAGTAAGATGCAGGATGCCGAGTAACTGCAGGGGTTAATGAGGCAAGATTCAGTCACATAGCTGGGTTGAAGGAGCCATAGCTAGATAAGCATGAGGAGGTGGCTGGCTCCCTACTCCCAGCCAATCCAGAGAACCAGTGAAGGGCTTGTCCCGGCTCACCAAGAGGTCCCTGGATGCAGCCTTCTGCAAAGCTCAACAAAAGTGGCTGCAATGATCTCCAGGGAGCTTGAACAAACATTCACAGGCTCCAAACCATCAGGCAACATATAGAGGAATTTTTTTAAATCAAGATTTCAGTGAGATCCAACCCTTTTTTCCTTCCATGCATTCTGACTTCAGAGTGCTGGGCAGGCACCTCCACCATCAGATTAAAACGCTCCTGGGGCAGGGACAACTCAGCAGAAAAGGATGTACTTATATATTATCCATCCTCATGTGCACATGCAGGAGTCAGGAGATTGACAGGTATCAGGGAAGGGATTTGTAAGAATGAGGTTGAAAGGGTGCTGCAGTGCACTATAAGATAAGACAAAAGATACTGGTGAAGAAAAACCCTTAGGAATAATTCAACCTCAGCTTTTCACAAGTATCCAGATACATTAGTAAGAAAGAGCCAACACCAGTGTTTTCCTTGTAAATGTTCAAATCAAAGCAACAGCACAAGACAGTTTTTAAGTGGGTGAGGATGATGTCCAAGTCCCATGATACCTAAACTCGGCATGGACAACTTCAGGCAAGGCTTAGGTTGTACCTGCATTTGCTGAAATCTTAATATGGTCTGGTGGTTTACACAGATACATTACTAAAAAGGATTTTTAAAAAATCAATTTCTGTTTACCTTTAATTGATTTTCCTGCCCAAATTAAACACTAGAATATAAAACAGAAACTCAGAGAGATTAAAAACTTAATGTATTTCTTATAAATCACTAAGGAAAGACTGTCTTATATATCCTTGCAATTAACTGGAAATATTTTAACTAAGTAGTGATGGCTGATATCAACTGATCTTCTGCAGCTTCACTGTGTAGATACCAGCATGACAGAAGGTATAATTCTTTGGAGAGCATGTATTTTTCTTAAAGCCAAAACTGGAATGAAAGTAACACACGTTCTATTCTTGTCTCTTCCCTGTACCAAGAGGCAAGCTACATTATTTTTGTGATTCAGGAAATTGAGCATGAAATACAAGTGATAGTTCCTTCATTCACATGTTTGAGGCATTCACAGGCAGCGGCAAGGAGTAATATATAGAATGAAATTAAGTCTGTATGATAGGCAGCAAAAAGAAAAGAAGTAACAACCTACCTTAAGATCACGATGAACTATGCATTTCTGATGACAATACTGTACAGCAGATACAATCTGAAACACCAAGATGATCAGTGAAATATTTTATTTCAACTTCACTATAAATTTTTGCATATAATTTAGTAATTTTGTTTCCTGATATGATCCACTAGAATGTAAGAAATCAATAAATAAAGTGTTTACCTTAAAAAATATTCATCTAAGTTTCTTTCATTAAAGCTTAAATAGTAAAACTAGAAAGTCCCTATAAACAGCTCATTTTCCTACTAAAAAGAAGTTTTATGCATACCACTCAAGATAACTGGAGAATCATATTTTTAAAATGCAAATCACCCAACAGCAATAACTACTGAAAGAAATTAATCCAGCTTTCAAGACAGTAGCCAGATACATCAGCTGAGATTTTATGTTCTAAAATATCAACTGCATATCTTTGCAATTCATCCCTAGCAGAACAATGCATTCAACATTTTCACATATACAACAAAGAAGAAGTCTGAAACAGCAAGTTAAGAGCAGGTTCTTTACATTAATTATATAACTTAATTCTGAAAAATACCAAACTTGATATATTTATCTGATTAAAGTTTTTCCAAAACAATCACTAAAACCAGAGTAAGAAACGGATTAAGATGAGAAAGTGTGTAATAAGAATACAAAAGCCTATTATAGAATAGCCTTCATACAAAACAGTGACATGACATGTCATCATAACAACATCTCTAGATAGAACAGCTGTAAAATTCTAAAATATTCAGAAAAGGATTTAAACCTCAAGTGAATGCAAAAAAAAACAGTGTGACATGACATGTCATCATATCAACATCTCTAGATAGAACAGCTGTAAAATTCTAAAATATTCAGAAAAGTATTTAAACCTCAAGTGAGTGAAAAAAGGTGACTCTTAGGAACACTGACTAAAAAAATGTAAAACAATTTTACTATTTTTAGACAGTATAGAAGAAGCAAACATTTTTCTCTTCTGGGAATTTTTCCCACTGCAGCTTTAATAAACATTATCAAAACAATTTTTGGTTAAGTAAAAGAAGTTTGGTCACGCTCATGTCTATCTGAAAGCAACATAAATAGAAACAACAACAACAACAAAAAAAAAGAATGGACACACTAATTTCATACCTGCCTGAATTTTGAACGAGCCTCTTTTTCTTTCATTCTTCCATGTGCAACTAGGTAGTCAAACACTTCTCCTGAGCATGACAAGGACATAACATCAGTATTTCTTTTTTTTACTATCACACACAATCAAAACATGCTTGAAAATAACACAGACCCCACAGTGCTCCACTTTTTGAAGGGAAAATAAATAGAAGCAACCAAGAAAAATTCCTTCTGATTTTTAGCATTGGATTTTATTCAGACAAATAATAACTAAGAAGTAAAAATGGAACCCTTCATACTAGGACTTCTTCAATTTTTAAAATAACTTAACCACGGTGAAACAAACAAAATCAGTCATGAAAAATAGTCATAATGTGCATAAGACACATTGTGAATCAGGCAACTTATGCACCAGATTTGTTTTGCATATCTCTAGTGGCTTCACTTAACGCTATTTATATGATTTCTGTTTATTCCCACGTATTCTTTTCCTAATAAAGCTGCTCAAATGCCTTTCAGATCCTCATCTTTGCACTGTCTCACAGCAGCCTTTCCTAGCTGGTCACTGGCACTGTGCTGGATTCTCTTCCCACATTCAAACATTTCCCATTCAGATGCTAAGCAGCTTCTCAAGCAGGCACTCACTATCCCTCTCACTATGAGCCTGCTGCTTCCCCTTCCTGTGTTACTGATTCCCATCCCCGGATCTGCCTCTTCAAGTGCTTTGGCACACATTTGTATGATAAAACGAGGCACCAGTGCTTGCCTAAATATAGTGGATAAATAGGAGTCAAGAGTTTTTGCCAGAATCAGTGCCAGATTGTCTCCTGATATTGCAGCAGGAACCTCAGAATGGGAACTACCCTCGAGCACAAACCTAAGAGGCTGCTTAACAGAATCAAGAAATACTGCCCTCAGAGGTCTGCTGGGACTGCTCTGAAGGCCAGATTGAAATAAACCCATTAAATCCTTAAAGTGTTTTTAGGCATGTAACTGGCATTTCAGTTTATCCTTAACGCACATTTCAGAATCCACTTACCCCCACTGGCATATTCCATTACCAAATACAACGTCTTTTCAGTCTCAATAACTTCAAATAATTTTACTGCAAGAAAAATGAATGAGAGAGATTGCAGCCAGAAGTAAAAGCACAGCACAAACAAGCAATTATACTCATGGAATGAGTATAATTTATGGCCAGTGATAACACTACATCATACAGAAACTGTATATCCTTTAGGTTAGCATTCTCTTGAGGGAAAAAGACCAAAAATTAATTTCTAAATCACAGTTGATAATAAAGCATATTAATTCACAATTTTCTCAGAAGTTTATGCACACTGTACAAGTAAATTCATGCTGAAATTAGTGTTTAGTTTGACACAGACTTAAGATCATACAAACCTCCCCTGTTTTGCTAGCAAACTGCTCACAGTCAGAAATCCAAGATTCTAACCAACTAAAAACCAAGTGGATACCAGAAATGTTAAGTCTGACTTTCCTCAGATTGCAATATAACCACTCATTTAAAACAAACACACCCCCACCACCACGCCCAAGAAAACAAAAAACGGCAGAAGCTATGAATGCTGAAAAAGCAACAAACAATTCAAGGGATGAGAAGGGAGTGCCTAGCATGTAATAACTTGTACACCTCATCCATACCTTGTATGCAACAAGCCCTCTGGCCAATTCAGGACCATTAACTGTCTCTGGAACAAGACTGTCCAGCCCTCCTCAGCCAGAAGAATTGTCATCACAAAGTAGGGCCCTGAAGCTGTGGGGTAGGTGAAAGAACTAAAGCAGAAAGGGAAAATTACATACTTGGTAATTCTAATTTTCTGGAAATATCAGTCAGCAGGAGCCTTTCCTAGACTGAACTAATGGAGTTCTGCTACTCTCACCTAAGAAACGCATGCTTTTGGGTCTCAAGAACAATTTCAATAGAAGAGGGGAATTGGGGTACTTGATAGACTGGAGAGTTCACATCTACTCTTTTTAAGGCTTTCCTGGACTGAGCAGTTGACCTCCTCTGAGCAAAATTCTTGATGCAAACAGAGTCAATAAAGAGGGGAGACAATGAAGCATTAACTGGATGCTTACTGTCCCTATTAGTTAAAAAAAAAAGCTTAACAGCAGTACATTGAAACACAGCCAAATAGAGTAAAATGTAAACAGTATAATAGAAAAAAAGTCTGCAGAAATGCAGGGTTCCTACCAATATTGGGATGATTCAGAATCTTCATTATTCGTACTTCTCGGAACAACTGTCAAGGAAGCAGGACAATTTCCTCAGAATGTGTTTATTAGGGAAAAATCACACAAGATATGCAATTTTAAACGGCAAGAAAAAGACAGAAAAGGCCACAGAAAGTAGCATTAACATAAAATATAGACAAATATAGTGCAGTGAACTCCAGAAAACAATCTACATCATATGCATTAAAATAATGACTACAAACAACTACATACCAAAACCAGACTAATTTTTAAGCATTATGCAAACAGACACACTAAGTTGCACAGCCCTTTCTGGAGTTCCACATTGACCAAACACTACAGATTATTCACACAAGTATTCACTCTTTCATTAGATGTTCAAATGGAACAAACTACCAGGAATTCTGACATCCTCCAAGTCCTGCTGCTCCACAGAGATGAAGCAGGCCAATTCAGGACCATTAACTGTCTCTGGAAGCAGGCAAGTTTGCTTTTCCCAAAACTACCAAATTTTACACGGGTCACAAGCAGCAGTGATGTCCCCTCTCTCCCCCCTAGTCCTGAAGATTTATCCTTACTGAAAGTCTGCTGTATGACGCAGAATCACATAATTATAAACAACTGGACAAACTTAAAGCCCTCAGTATATATACTTCACACAGATTTTTTTTTTAAAAAAACAGAAACAAGAGGTTATTCATCTTAAATTTCTACCATTCACGGCTTTATTAATTAGAGGTGCATCAAGATTAACCTAGGGGCTCAAATGAAAGAAGGCAAATGAAAAGAAATCAAAAATGCCTGCATAGTTTGTGCTATGTACTTCAGGTTGGCTTGTGCTGTTTAATTGAACAGCATAGTCCCTATTTAATGTGCTGCATACTCTTTGGTCCCTTACTGCACTAACGCAGGATGCTGAAATAAATGAAGAAATGCTCACTCTTCAATGTAATGCTTCGACATTTTGGAAACATCTTTAGAAACATCTTACAGTCCTCCTTAGAGAGAAATTGGGCTCAACACATTGTGTTGTTGCTGTTTTGTTCCTCTCATGTTGCAGAGACATCTCACCATCGACTTTCAAAATTAGTCCCATTTGATCAGATACAACCATTGCAAAAGGGTACAGTGATGCAAGGCAGAAACTGAACAGTCCCCCAAAGAGTAGCACTTTAGGATATTTTATGTTTCTAAAATTCTGCATTAATTCTACAAGTTAAGACTACAGAGTGTCTTATTGACACTCGGCTTTTGATACAGTACGATTGCTACAGCTCAAGTAATAATATTACAGATGTATACTTGCATTATGTAAGTATTTCACACTAGTTACTATGCATTTGCCTTATAACTGCCTTTAAAACAATTTCAGAGGGAAGCAAAGACTACAAAAGCATTTCTCTGAGCAAATATGAACAGACACAGTTTGCTGATGTCCAAAACACAAAACAAGGGTACGTAATGTTATGCACCAGAATTAACTACAGCAAATTTCTTTTCCTCATAAAATCAGCCATTGTTAAGGAAAATCATCACACCAGGATGTTCATTGTGAATTTGCTGTTTTTCTGAGTACTGGAATTTGTTGCACAAGAACAAATTTCTCAGCTAAATCAACATAAACTAATCAGAAGCTAACAAATCTAACAATGGATGGTACAGCATCAGAAGAGCTTCTAAGCAGGTAGGTGGAAAATCAGTTCCTCTCCTAAAGATTGGAAAGATATTTCATAACTTAAGACTGGTCTATGACATATATATCATAACTTAATGCTGGTGTAAGAGGTACAGCAGTGAGCCTTCATACCTTCATAAACTGGATTAAAATGAGACTTTTATAGAAAATAATTTCAACCCTGACATTTTTATAGCTAATGTAAAGTACATGGGAATTGGGAAAAAAAAAAAAGATGTGCATTATTCTATTTAATATTCTCACAAGATTTAGAAGTTTACTAATTGGTTCAAGACTCTAATTGGTTAGGTTCAAATTGATTCAAATTGATTTTACAGCAACAAGAAATTCTGTTCCACAAGCATTTCTGAATAAAAGCCGTAACAGTATTTGAGGACATCATTTTATATTGCAACTCTGCATGACATGAAGCACTACTTTGACATAAATCTCCTCCCCCATGCTTTCCCCATGCAGAAGCATGCCAGCCATTAACACCTGCAATGCCAAAAGTCATGCATTTACAAATATAAACACCTTTAAACAATAGCCACTACACCCCTCAATAACACTCAGGATACACCTCTTTGCATATAGAGGTATTTAAGCAAAAAGACCACAGTTATTTCCTACAAAGACAAGTTTGTTAAACTTACAAAAATCTGGACAGAACAGTGATATTTGTTCTCTGAGGACAAGGCAATCTGCTGCAGGATTATGATCTATTTTACTCACAAAAAATAGTATTTTCAGAATTCAGACACATCTGTATTTTCCTGAGCAGCAGTGTCCTTCTCTATCAGAAGGTATAAGTGACTAATATCCCTGACTTATCTCTCACTACCCTACCACATATTTACAGGACCACTCTTCATTCTTAAAAAAGGCTACCGCTTGAACAAGCATCTCCTTGTTGGAAAGGTGCTGCAGGCTCAAAAGCATCACTTATAGAAAGAGACAGACAGCACTGTACTCTGTTTCTAAAATTTGTAGTTAGGAAAAAGCAACAACACTTGAAAAACTGTTTCCCGTGCTTCCAGCTTAATTTTCCAAGGCACAAACTCTAGAAAGCAAAGACCATTAATAACATTTCTACTTGCTGCCAGATTGATACCTATGTTTAAGATTTACTTTTTAAAGTTACTACAAACTGAAAATATTCAGTTAACCAAGGCTTTGTCTTTGAAAAATGTGCTTGAAAGCTGCTCTACTTTCTAAACTGTTACTGAGAAGGGATGTGGCAAAAGGAGCCCAGCTCCCAATAGGTAACACATTGAAATTGTTCCAAATCTTCCACACTACTTCTGTTCTGCTTTTCTCAACAACAGAAGAAATTTAAGTTAGAGGTTCCAAACATGTGTAAAGAATAAAAAGCTTGCTGACCCCTAGAAGGGGCATATCTGAAATAACCATTTCCTAATTAAACCTATTTATGAAAAAAAAAGCATCTTCTGCTCCACTGGCAGTTTGCAGAAGAGTAACAGAATGCTGTTTCAGAAACACCCCTGGTGAAGCAAGTAGAAGACAAAATTTTCATGTAGCAAACACGAAAAATAGACCAGCTATTTTGATACAAATCTGTGTTATGACAAAACCAAAATACTTACATTTGGAAACAAATTACCGTGGAATGACCGTGGAAAAAGCTAAGTCAGCACAAGTTACTATCAAGACTGCAAGTCAACAATAAAGCCAACTCTGCTCTAAACAGATGCTCACTGAGTACAGTGGTAACCATATACTGAACAAACTGGAAACAAAATAGAAAGGCAGGACCCTTAATTCAACATTGGTTTTCTATTTAAAGAGGTAGAGGTCCTGGAGTGAGAAATACAATGTAAGTTAAGACATTAACATAAGCTATCACACTGCATGGACAAGAAAGCAAAATTAAAAATTCACAAGGTCAGCTAACTTAAGCCATCAAATGTTAGGCCATGACACAAACTAAAATAACTCTGTCTGAAGTACCCTGTGCAATACAACAGAGCATGAAAACCACTGGTGAGCAGCTAGGAAGAAACGAAACACTCTTTGCTTTTATACCCATGACTAACTACAGACCCAGCTTGTGTAGCACTTCCAGCAAGTGAAGTATGTGCTCAAATATTTCTGTTTACAAAACAGAATGGTGCATGTGAAGACACAATGACTCATTACACTTAATTAGGTCAGTAGCAATTACTGTAGCAAAACTGACTTGCACTCAGTATCCTTCATACTTTGGTGAATGGAAAGGGGATGGTTTTATAAATGACCCTACACCCAAGACAACCAGAAATTTGTCTTGTTTGATTAATAATAATCAGTAGTGACTGATGATCTAAAAGTTTTGCTGAACTGCAAAACTTATCAGCTTTGAAGTTCTAGAGACCAGGCTCTCAACCAGGAGAATTTAGATGGGTTCAAACTCAGGAGTGGTGTTTTTGTGCCAGTAACATACTCCACTGTCCTCTATAAATCTTCATTAGATAAGTGTCTGTGCCTATCAACACAATACTACTATCACTGCTTCCCATTCCCAACACTGCCTCTTGAAGAAAACAACCCAACCACTTAACAGCCCTTTGTACAGTATAAGGCTGATGACAAAATCATAAAACTTCACATTGCAGCGCTACTAAATAGTACAAAGAGACTCAAAACCAAAATGTAATAGTTCTGTGCAGAAAGAAAAAAAGAGCAACTGATTTCATAAAATAGGATTTACTAACAATCCACAAATGACCCACTAAAATACTAACCAAAATTATCTTAAGCATGCTAATGAACCACCCTCTCACCCTTATTTGCTTTGTATTTACAATTGCTTCAGTGACTGAAAAATTGTGCTTAAGTTTATTTAGAGCTTTCAGGCAATCAGCATTCATTCACTCAGTCAGAGCTAAAGACATATAAAGCTCAAAACAAAGATTATTTTTATGAAAACCATAATCAGTATTTTACAAATGAAAACACAATACCAACAAATTACCCAATTTTTCAGTGTGAGCAGAAGATGCATGGAATCAATATATCTAGAAGTTACTGAAGAATGAAATTCCACTTAAATTACTAAATTTAAATGTCTATCCTTAGTTCTGCTACAAGCTGCTTCTAACAGTACCTAACACTGTTTGTCTTGTTGCCAGCTTCCCACTCAAAAAAACCAAATAACAGCAGCAATGTCCTATTGCATGAGTATTTTATGTACTATTTGTGCATTGTAACAGCATCTTTTGTATGCTATTGAAGTCTTATTTATACTTGGAATGGTTTATTCAATTATTATTGAGTATTTTTCTATGACATACAATTTAACATTAAAATTATTGTCCCAAAGCTGAGCTTTTCTCGCTTAGTTTTCTGGAAAGTTTTAACATATTTTAGCTTCTTATTGCTCAACAATGAGACAAACCCGGCCCTTCAAATGTGAACACCAAGCTAGCTAGGAAATAAGATACGTGAGCAGCACAGGATTTCCATAATATGCTCTGTCTCACACTGCCTCTGTGGGTCTCACTTCTTTAGCTCAAATATTAGCAAAGAGATTTGCTTAATACAGGATATAGGACTTTAACAGCAAAGCTTCTGCATGGACTGCACAGCAGGTTGAATTAAAAAAAAAAATCCAGAAGAACTCACACTCAAGTACTACAAAGGAGAAATTAAAGCAAATAAAGTATAAAACAGATAAAAGAAAAAAAGAAATTAAAGCAAAGCTGTTTATAACTTCCCATAACCAAAGTTACACAATATAATAAACTGTAGCAGCAGCCAGAGATAAAAACAGCAATAAGTCCCTGGCCTCATTCTCTCATTTCTACAGCTACAGACAACAGCTATCTAGTATTTGTAAACAAAAAATACCTCAAATTTTTATAGTGGACATCCTCCAGTAGGACAACACAACATTTCTGTGCTTTAGCCACAACAAAACATACACAGAGTTAAATAGTCCCCAGGGTTTTGATAAAACCTTGATCACAGTGACTATGAAAGACTTCTGAATTTCTATCTACAGCCATAAAGAACACTGTTTTGATTACATTTACTCATTTTGTCAATTCTGTGCAGAAAAAGTTAATTGCCACAGGTCCCCTGAGTTCAGCAAATATTTTATTGAAATCGAAAGACTATGAAGACAAATGTAGAAAAGCACAGTAAAGCAACAGAAGTTGGCACTAAGCCCACAAAAAAAAATTAGTACATTAAAGAAAAAAATCCAAGACAAATACCATCCTTTACAGCATTAAATCTTGGTTTAGCATGTAGACACACTGTATACCTAACTGAAAAGAAATGTTACTGTTGACAAAGAGGAAAGCTAGAGGAGGAAGGAAGAACAAAACAACAAAGCACAGGAACCACATAGAGTCACTGCCCTTAGACAAATGAATGTGCACATCGTAGCAGGGAGACTACACTCTCCCAAGGTCACACACAAAAATGTTGTTTAGCAAGATAAGGGAATAAAGTATTTCTGTCAAGTAAATAAAGGATCATGATTTAACTGTTTACAGAATTTCAGATGTTATGGTCTATTCTTACCTTTTGCAGGCTAGTAGGATTTAGCTGGGTTTTATCTATTATTTTCACAGCAACCTTGGGACAAAAACAAAAAGTTATAAATTACTAAACTCAGAAGAAGTTTTGAACAAAAACATACTGCACCTGTGTGAGCAAGAACATAGATGCACCTCTAAAACATGCATGTGTGTCTATTTCTACACATTTCATCAAGCAAAATTCTCAAACCTATTAAGATTTACCAGCAGGAGCTTGGAACTTTGCCACCAAGGAATCACTTTTATACATCTGTCTGCGTTTGGACTGAACAACATTATCTTGTCCAGGCCTTCCAAACATCAGATTTATCTATTAACAGATCACCAATATCAATGAAATTTGCCTATCAATACATTTCTCTTCAGTTTTAGAAATGCTTGGGGATGAAAAGACACCTTCCCAGCTCCAAAATAGCGTTTGATGTAGAACAAACATTTTGATCCTTTCACCAAGAAGCTACATTTTAAAAAGCGTGTGGGTGGATAGGTAGAAACTCAGGCATGTCAGGTAACTTCTTCTATATCCTGAAACATCCTCTAGAAGAAATACTTATTAGAAAGATAGCCAAAGAAAACAAATCAGATTGTCAGTCTTTTTTTTTCCAAGGTTTACCTCTCTTCCAGTAAGCACATGCCTTGCCAGCTTCACTTTGGCAAAATTTCCTTTTCCTATTGTTTTCAGTAAGCGATAATTTCCAATGTGAGGATGCTCTTCATTTGTGGATGTGATGGAGTTCCTACATCGGGGGATGTTTTGTCTGCTACTTGACTTGATAGGTTGGATGTGTGGTTCAGTGTATCCATCCACAGAGGTGTGCTGCAAGGCAGACAAAATAGTTGGGACTTAGCTACTTGGGTTTTAGACAACTGAAACAGAATAGACCACAACTATAAAAGGATGTAAAGGGGAGTAATTTATTTAACTTTTACAATATAACTGTTAACTCTAGATTGCAGCCTAAGGAGAAAATGCTGCCTCTGGGCAGAGTTCAATATATGTCTCATGAAAAAGCCTGCAGAAAGATTTTACCAGCTCCAAAAGCAAAACTAGATACCTAGGCAGTAATTTAGAATCCATTATAGACTTTTTAAAACATGTCAAACCACACAGTATAGCTCTATGTTGCAGATAAATTTGTCTAATTATAATCAAATTTAGTCTTTTAAAAATACACTGTGCAAAATATATTTGTACCTTGGCATATTTGGAAACAAGGGTTCACTCTTTTTTTGTTAACTTTCTTCAGTCAAATGACATTATTTTTTTCTAGTAAATTTTGTTCCCCAAACATGTTTGCATCTTTTTAAGTTCTTGTTCAAGTACCTAACTATCTACATCTTTATTTAAACATAACTATTCTTTAAAACTCTGTGAGATCGCATGAAATATTTTAAATCTCAGAAGTCTGAAGAACTAAAAGGAAGTTATTTTTAATGCATGCCAACATCATCCCACATTAAATGCTAGTCACTGAAATCTGCTTCTGTACTCTAACTTCCAACTATATAAGGGGCAAATTACAGATGGGGCTTGGAATTGTTCCAAGGAGAAACCAAAGTAAGGAAAAATGTCAAAGGAGTGCTAAGTGTTTCAGTATTTCAAATACTTTCTAAGAGTGGCAGATGGGTACAAATGTTTAACAGGTAAAATTTAGCTTCCAATCTTTTAAGTTACAGACTTTGAAAGCTGGCAAATACTGGAGGTAGAAAGAATGTCTTCCCAAAGCAGTTTTTAGATTTGTAGCAGAAAGGCATGCTTACTCTCAGCTAAGCATAAAGCACCAACAGACACCTGAATTTTTTCCCATTACTGATTACCTCAATTAAAAAGTGTATCTTTGTACAGAGCACTAACAAGCCTCTTCCTAGATCCCTGACCTTAAGCTGAAAGCAGTCTGAGGGTAGCTGGAATTTTACTGCTTCTCCCAATACCCAACCTAATGGTGGGCTGTGCTGATCTCATCCATCACTCCTTATGGAATTATTTTCATACACAACCAGAATTTAAAGCAGTACTTCCAGCTTCAGTTTGCATTTGTTGGAGACTGAAGTCAATCCCCTCCTGTAAACACAGGCTTACAGGCAGTCCCACTGAACCAGGCAAGATTATTTCAAGACATAAGCAGTAGTGGAATTGGGGAAAGTAGCAAACAGCTGCAACACAACTGGAAAAAAAAGGGAGTATACCACAACCAGAATGTTCTTCCCAATGTAGCACAACCCTGCTTACATCGCCTCCAGCATTATTAATTATTCACTACAGCCAAGAGAACAGCCCTAAATATAAGTTTGTTTGTCTTTTCTTTGCATGAGTCCTTCTGCAAAATACTACTGTACTCCCACTGCTAAATTGTTTTCCAAATTACTGGAGAACCAAGCAAGCCAGGCATGTTTAGATTCTGTATATCAGACAAATTTATTCAGCTGTGAAATAACACGCTAGTAATAATATTTATTCTTTAGAAGCACATCATTAAAATATTTTCTGTGGACTTTGAAAAAGAAAATCAGAACGGCAGCTCCAGACAAAAAAGGCTTTGAAACGTTCCTTCAGCACTGGACACCAGCCCCACATGTGATAAACCACAGCCCAAACAAAAGTCTCTCCTAAAAATACACCCTGCAAAATCAGTATCTGTGTGGTGTTAACAATGAATACTTCAGCTGTACTTAGAACCCCACCCAGGGCTACAGCACTGTGCTACAAAACCATTTTTTGAAGTCTTTGAGCCTCTTTACTCACTGAATTAGATCTTCATTACAGGAAATACAATGCCTACCAGAAGAATTAGCAATCCTAATATCAGTTGCCATTCATATGCTTCACAGCATTAGACTACTCCCAGCAGATACCTGAAGGGAACTCTTTTGAGAAACAGCTGGATAGACTCAAGCAATGCCATGGGCAAAGAGGAAGATGCCTTCACAGAATACCTTATTTCAATGCAGACTGAGCAGGGAAAGCATTATTTTAAAAAAGACAGTATAACAGTACCAAACCTGAAGAGGAAAAAAGAGTAACAAGGTTCATGGTGGTCATGATGATTCTGGATTTTGGTCTTTTTGTGACAGAAAAACAAAGCCACTCTGGATGGTTCCTAATTTTTCCTTCTCAAACAGATTCTTGTCAGAGTCAACCAACTATTCTCTCCAGCTATGCCCAAGGATGACAGAAATCATACATAAAGAAGGTAAAATTTCTTGGTTTGTGAGCCATACATAACTAAATATATACAATTTCTGAATTTGAACAGCACTGAATGAAATTCAAATAATTCTTGCAACAGGCCTCTTTTCTGCACATAAACAGCTTGCTATTGTTAGAAGGTAAGGAGGAATTTAAAGTATAAACTTACCAACTTCTAGAAATCAGCATTCAGTGAAATTGAAACAAAAGATTAAGAAGTTGAAAAAAATTAAAATCAAGGTCAAATAACAGTGTCTCAGAGATTATTTCCAAAGAATACTAAAGCTGAATTTCACAGAAGTATGCAACAGCCACACTGTCTAGAAGGCCAGGCTACATAGTTTTTAGATCCTTTTGGTCCATTACAATACATTCATTCATTATGCATCAGCTACTATGTGGCCATTTAAAGTGCCATTTCAGTACAGCAATCTCTAAATTCTGAGTAATTTTTCAGGGTGCTAGAAACAAAGGGGCTGTAAAAACCAACACTCTCCTTGAAGTTCACTGTCATCCAAAAACAATTCCAGTCAACAAGCTGCATTTCCCACACAGGATATACGTATACATACATACATACATATGTGTGTGTGTGTGTGTGTGTATGTGTGTGTATGTGTGTGTGTGTATGTGTGTGTGTGTATGTGTGTGTGTGTATGTGTGTGTGTGTGTATGTGTGTGTGTGTGTATGTGTGTGTGTGTGTATGTGTGTGTGTGTGTGTGTGTGTGTGTGTGTGTGTGTGTGTGTATGTGTGTGTGTGTGTGTATGTGTATATGTAGTGGGAAACACTACCTTACTGGTACATCATAAACATGATTCAATATATTCAATTCATGTCAGTGTAAAATCAAGACTCTAGAAATAAACACAAAATTAGATATTTCTTAGGGTGAAGCAGTAACAAACCTAGAGCTTACAGTTTACTAGAGTATTTAGGTATTTTGCACATTAGTCAGGTACTTCAAAAGAAGAAAACTCATGCAAAACAAAATCCACATTCTCAGGAATCTCAAAAAAGTATTTCTAACGTTCAATTTTAAATTGCAACAGAAGAGAGCTTGATTAACATTTATTGCTCCATACTAGGTCTGCTTCTGACATATTCCACCAGAGTTGTTACAGAAAGCCAAGGGCAGTAAGACCACAAGAGAGTTAATCTGATCCATTGCTTGTCAAAACTATAATTTTCTTTATTTACCCAAGGTAACTTTGCCAAAGCAAGATGACCCGATGGCCACATCAGCTTTAAGAAAGTGCAGAAGAACTAACCCCACCAAGTAGGTACAATGTGTGAGTTTCACTACTTTACAAATTCAGCATCCTTTAGCCACTTCCCAGCCACTGGAGTAGTACTCTCAGGGATTATACACTGTAATCAAACTCACAACATCACCTGTATTAAGTGCTCCTACAGCTTGGTCTTAAGGATTCCCCCAAACCATTCCAGTCACCAATCCACAAAGCCTTTCTCAATCAAACACTGCAGGCCTTGATAGTCTTTCATAGTAAGAGGGTAATTTCCACACATCAATCTGCCTACAAACACACTTCGCTTGATTAAACAAGCCTCTTAGTCCTGAGTTTCCCCATCTTGATTTATCACAAGGCAAGTTCCTTGGTAGAGCCAGCCCATGCAAGCAAAGTCTGCACATGCAGTTCTACAAAAGGAAAATAATCACACTTTTCTCACTCAGTATTTTCTATACTATCCTGGACATAAGTATCTTGCAGCCAATTTTTATATTCGTAACTCCTACCATTTCCAAGCATGTGCCACACACAAGCATTTATAACAGCTGTCATATTTTTCAAATATGCAAATATTTTTCAAAATAGCTAGCCCAGACAGAGAGTATCTGAAGGGCTGAGAAGACAGTCTTCTAAATAGCTCTGATTTGCAACAGTTTTGCTCTTAATAGATGTATATTATAGGGAGAAATATTCCTTTGCTAGTACAACACAAACATGACTCTTGATATATTCAGTTTATGTCAGTATAAAATTAAGTCTCCAGAAATAAACACATAAAATTAAATGTTTCTTAAAATACAATGCCGGGAAAAGAAAGGGGAGAGAGGTGTGAAATACTGTCCTGGATGCTCAGCTGCTGTCATGTTGCTCTCTGTCACTAGTCCTAAGGACCTAGGACCTTCTAGCAAGCCAACTCAAGAAAGATTTTTGCTGAAGCATCAAACTGAACAGAGAGTCCAATTCTTTGAAAGCTCTTGGTGAAGCTCAAAGTAGAAACTATGAGAGATGTTCAGATGAGCTCATGCTGCATCACATGTCAAGAGCATGCAGGTGGTACAGGTATGATGCAAGCTGCACACGATTATGGAACCTGATCCCCCACTTAGGGGCAGAAGAAGAAGGGGATTCCCTCCTCTTCCAGGTAAGCCTTACATTTGCACAAAACCACATCTTACTCCTGCCACACGTATCTACCACATCATACTACAGTTCCTAAAGCACCTCTGCTCTAATAGAGCACTACCTAATTTTTCTTAGACAAGTGAAGAAGTGCTTTGGAAGGGCCAATTTAAAAGACTGAATGTACGTACACGTGATTTTTTTCATAATTTCTTAACAGCAATTAAATGCATATTAGATTGTAAATGCATGATAAAAACTTTCCTATTAAAAAAACCAACAAAATGCAAAGCAACCAAACTTCCCCACTCAAAGAGGGGATAGTATGCAGGACTAAGCTTAGAAAAACCAAAGCAACAATGGCAGAGTGAGGAAAGAAGTAGTTACAGTTTTTATATCAGATACCAAGATCAGTGCAATGCAGACAAAGAAGAGAATCAGACAAAACTGTGACAAAATGTAGAATGTACCCATCCCCTGTGCCTGCTCATGCACACTTTCCAAAAGTGCAAAAAGAAAACAATCAAACTTGTGCATCTTTCTCTTTAGATCACTTGCATAGTATGTAAAAATGCCAGACATGATCTTCTAAATAGCTTGAGTCCATCAGCTATAAGATAAAACAATTTGAAGAAAGCTGGCCTGAGTCAAGCATACACAAACATTTCATTAACTGATGCTGCAACTCTGAAAAGTATTTTATAAAAAACTTCTTTAATAATGCCAAACTATACAGCAATAAGACACAAAATAAACAAAATAACTTCCTCATTTTATTTTTGCATCTCTTCCTTATTCGTCCCAGTTGTAATATTGTTCATCTCACAAAAACAACTTCAGTGGTAACAGGAGAACATTTCTACTACAAGCTGAAATAAAATCTCCCAATGCCAATAGACAAATAGTGTTCCCTTCCCAAAAGCAGACATGTACAGGGGTGACAGGTAAATTTATGCTGAGCATTGAGTAAATCTTAATCTGTGCTTGTTACTATGGTATCTAAATCCCATGGAAGTTTTGCCTTTTTTGTTTTGTTTTGGGTTTTGTTGTTTGTCTTTTAAGTGCTCAACATATGTGAGACATAGAGAAATAAGTGCCAACTTTGAGACAAAATTGTTTTTGTCATCTCAAGCTACATAGGATGCAATGTTTACAGCTCTGTACTCGAAGCAATCTAGGAAAGAAAACAGTGCAGAACAAGACACACCTAATAGGAGTTTCAGAAGTTCATACTAAAGGATCTTTGAATAATTCTCATTTTCATGTGGTTACACCAACCTGTATTAATCCTGTGCATGATACAGTATGCTCATTCCCTTTTTTAATAAACACTGCAGTAACATCATATGGAAGGGTGGAGTTCATTATCACATGGAATTACAGATCCCTTTTATTTGATAGATAAAAAATCCTTAGCGATGTGCAGGTTCATCCCCAAAATAATAGCCAAAGCATTACAGAAAAACTAATACCTCCATAGCATGAAATCAGGTCTTGTAACCTGAACTCACCTAACATGTTTCCTCCTCTCCCTGGGCCTGAAGCCCTCAGCCTGGCCAGGCATACAGGTGCAGCAGAACAGGACCTTCCTGCCTTTGTTCCATTTCACTCAGAATTGGCACAGTTATTTCAACCTGGCACTTTCCTTCCTGACTCATCCCAAACACACAAACAAGATTTTCCAGGGCTAATTCAGGACAGTCAGCCCATATAATTTCCATTAATTGCTAGGACAAAATGGAGCCCACCCTGCAGCCCCATGAAAACTGACACAAGCCAGCTAAAAGCTTCCACAGTAAACCACAGGTGGAACCAACATGAGAGGTTAAAAAAAGGATAAAGTTTTTGTAAAATCCTCTTGTTTACTCATTTTTGTTATTTGGTACAGTACTAAAAACTACCATCTGCCCCATCAAGCAAAAGAGTAAAACATTTTCTATCTTGTTAAAATAAAATGTCAAATGTCCCTCACCCATGAAACCTAACACAAAACTGTTTTCTTGAAGGAAAGCACTTATGGGAAGGAAGGAACAAAACTATTCCTGCAGCCTCCTGGACACAGCCCTTCACAGACAAGAGCTCTTTCAACACTTCTTGTCAGCCATTGCTCTTTCCTCAGGAGGTGAACTGTTTAACCACGCCAACCTTTTTAGACTTATTTAATGAGATCTTCAAACCTGCCAGCACAGAGCTCCCAGTAAGCATTCCCATCCCTCCCAGGACATCCTGCCAGCACTTTGAGGCACAGGCAGCTGCAGGGCACTACTGATTCTGAATGCCACAGCACCCACAGTTTGCTCAAAAATCCACTGTGAAACAAAAAAAAACCCCTAAATACAGATGCTGGCTGTTAATTGAACCAACTAAACAAGAACAGGAACACACCCAGAAAGCGAAACTTCCGGCTAAGGAAACAGACAGGAGTTTTTATTGCACTTATAAATGATGCAGCCAGGTCATTTTTCAATCGGCCTGATGAAAGGTAAAAAAAGGGAGACAGGAAACAACCTACAGTTCAGGATCATGTCAAGCACATGGAGCTCCTCAAGCATTTGCAAGGCTCAAGAAGTAGAAAATGCTTTAATATCCAACTTCAAAACTGAGAGGAAAGGGCTGTTTCTACAGTCGAGAGACTGCAATCCTGAAACCTGAGGCTTGCCTCCAGATGAGGAAAAAGCAGCAAGAGGCAAGGTTTACTCACAAAAGAGCGACCAGATTAGAGTGTGAAGCATGTCTGACACTCACAATCAAACAAGCACTCTTCTGGGTCATCTGAGGTTTTCCTACAGAAGGAAAGGATACAGCAGCTAATTGCAGCAGCTCTGAATTGCAACTCATTCTTCCTCTCTAAGTTTATGAAATGAGCATTTTTTCCTTACCCACTGCATACCTACTCTGGATGAGTCTGCACTTGGCACAATGCCTACTGAAGCTGATCAAAAACTGCTCCCATGCCCACACACACACCTACAACCTCACTACTGCTGGGGCAGCAGGACACATGGACAGCACAGGTAGCTGAGCCAGAGAAACCCTTGCAACTCTACTGCCAGGGTCACCTCCAGCTCCGAGCACAGGCACCCCCTGACACCTCCCCAGCAGCAGCACAGGCACAAGGACAAAAGGCAATACCCAGCACTGGGAAGACAGGATCACATCAGCTCTATGTTAAACTCTCATGGAACTGCACTATCAGGACAGGAACATGGAAAAGAAAATTGATCACACTACTTTTCCTGATAATCCAAAGGCAAACTGATACCGGTAGTGAAACTTTAGCTAGGAGATACTTATTCTCATTCCACAACAAGATAAAAACAAGGATGCAGGAAAGAACCAAAACCAACACAACAACAACAATCCCCCAAACCACAAGAAGCCCCAAATCAACAAAAACAATCGCATAAACAAGGCTTGCTTATTCATGTTGTTTACCCTCAAAAGAGCACACGATGTGAGCTCAGGAAGCTCCCCTTTAGGGATGACACGAGTGGCAAAGCAGCACCCCAACATTTTGCTACACAAAAGAGAAAGTTCATCCTTCAGCAAGCTGGGTGGTATTTCTGAAGTCTTCATATACCCATTACTGCATTCATTCAGTAGATCCAATGATGAATTCATCAAGACAGATCATCATCTCATTTTGAAGACTATCTTACCTCAAGGTCTTATTAACTTTCTGAAGTAAAGACAGCTTCTCAAAAGTGAAGCGATGACCAATTAAAATATCTAACGTGATAGCAGTACATACTAATTGATGCACACTTGTCCTAGAAAAGAAACTGTCTCAGGCAATGCAGGACTCTGGAAGGTTCAAGGATCACATCAAGCTCTGTTTCAAATGCCATTACCCAATGTTCAGCATGATTGTCCCGTATTATCTTGATGTTGTCCTTTTAGGGATCTTGGAAGTCTAATCTAAAGAATACAGAGACTCATCTTAACAATTCACTTCATACAATACAGTAACAAGGCCTATCTCAAGCCCTTTCACAGACCATTCAAGGAATGGGCGGGGAAATCCTTCCTGACCTGAAGAGCACTTTCACGGCCTCTTACACTAGAGCATACCAGTTTAGTTTCTCCATCTCCAAGGCCTGATAATATGTGCTGGTCCATCACTCTGCAGCCAAGGACTTCTGGTGTCAGTAACACATCTTGCCTCAGAAGAGGGAGCTGCAGAGGGTCTAATGGACCTCATCAGTCAAGGACATGCAGTTTTCATATTTAAGCCAGAATCTCATTAGACCCAGCATTCTGCAGACTTGTTTTCTTCATAAACACAAGGTTGAGTCTGAGGAGCAACACATACTTTCACAAAGGAAAACCAGAATACCTTCCTAAGAGGAGGAAACACCTTAGCTGGCATGGACAGCAGCCCTGCACCCAAGCAGCATATGTTTTGTCTCCTGAGAACAGGCTAACAGAGCATGACCTGTTGGTGGGAGATGCAGATAAAGTTATAAGGACACCACTAAACTTAGTTTATGCTTTCAGAAGACCAACTACGTTTCACAGCAGAGCAAGATTATGAATGTATCCAAGTCAACTGGTTGGGACATGGTGAACTCAGACCACCAAAATGAACAGTGTCTTCTGCTGAGTGCTCTCTACCTTGTTTTTCACTTACAAGTGTTAATTAACAGATCAAATAAAATGTCCTCAGTTGAGTGGCAGTAATTATTTGCCTTTCTCTGGATAATGCTATACCACATTTCAACTTAGCAAATATATTCCCAGCCTTGCACAGATTTATGCTTAACTTTATGCTGACCAAACAGCATCTGGTGCTTGGACCTATCATCTTATGATCAAAGACGGCGTTTCTCACAGAGCTCAGACTACAATATCCACAGAGCCCCTTGCGTAACCACCCTGTTTTAACCTTTGGGCTTCAATTATTCATGATCACAAACTACTGCAATGTAGCATTCCAGAAATACATGCAACTAGGAAGCTAAATTGACATATGGAAAAAAGCAAACAGCAGCAATATTCCTCAAAAATTTTGCAAAGTACGTAAAAGAGCTAGAAAAAAAGAACACATTTCTTTAGCTGTTTTACACTGGAAGACAGTGATACAGTAGATAATGAATACTGATAACCACACACATACAGCACATAGATGTCAATGTGCTGAATCCAAACCATGGATAGAAATCACACATGAGTGTAACTGAGATGTAAAAACCAAGTACAAGGAAAAGAATGAACAAAACAAATTTAATAGACTATGTAACATAATTTGGCTAAGGAAGTAAAAGAAAAAAAAATCACAGGATGCAAAGAAAATATTAAAACCAGCTGATACTGCATTTACCAAGACCATTAAAACAACCAGTTAGGAAAATGTGGAAGAAATAATGTACACATATATATAGGTAAATCTTAATAAAACAAGCCAGATAATCTGTGATTAGAGGTTTGAACAAATCTAGTATGTATTCAAAATTAATAGTCATTAAAATAAGCAGCCAATCGAACAGCAAGAAAAAAGATGTATGACCTTCTCTACAGTCCTTTACAATATGTGGGTGAGGAACCCCAGATCCCCAGCTATGGGCTTTACACGGGAGCCCAGACTGCAGGCTGTAAAAACTGGGCATTTCAGACTCCTTCATTTAGATGGTGAGACATCAAATAACCAGTAGCAGCAACAGCAGCCTTCAGCCCACCATTAGCAGGGGCAACTCTCAATTCTGTCCTGAGCTGGACAACGAAACAGTTTGGATAATACTAGAGCAGCATGCCTAGAAATCCCCAGCTGAAGTGCCTTACCAAATCAGATGCTGTCTCATATTAAAACAGGAACTAATTTGATTCAGTCCCAAGGAAGGGAAAGTCATAAAAGTAGAGGAAGTCATGGGGACCTGAAGGCAATGTCACAGGTGACAGGGATCATACCAACCTCCCTACTGGAAACCGGGAATTTGTCTCCAAACCTTAAAGGAAAATCACCTCTAAGCAGTTTTCAAATGGACACAACTGAATTTTTTCAGGTCTTAGGATGAGCTCAAACAATGTTTTGTTCTGTCTTCCCCGACCAATGTGCCAAAGGTCCTTTTCCCACCCACAGTGCTAAAAATGCTCCTTGCCTCTTAAAAGATGAGAAAAGCCACATGATGGTAGAAGAGATGACCACATATCCCTTTATGCAGCATTGCAATCCCTGAATTATCACAGGCTTGCTGGGAACTCTTCTTCTTTAAATTTACCAAACTAACTAGAATGCTCCCAGCCTCTGGGGATGACAACTATTGTGTTAAATATTTTTCTCTTTCAACCAACAGTTAAAGAATCTACTCATTTTCTGCTGCTGTTCTATGACCCAACAGGTGACCTGAAATCAGGCATAGTTTTGAAGAAAGGGTAGGAAGACATCTGGAGGTATACATAACTTCAATATATATATACGCACACACATACACACACACACACATATATACACATACGCACACACACGCATACACACACACACATATGCGTGTGTGTATAACCCCAGGCAATAAACTTGACAGTCCACAGTCCCCAGTCTGCTTTCTTCTTTTCCTATGTCACTTGTTGAGTTTAATCTTCAATTAAATCAAGACCATATTAGGAAAATGACTGATGCACCACTGACACTTCACTTGATCATAACTCCAATCTAACACTCAAGTGCTGTATTTAATTCAGCTTCTTCAGTGAGAAATTATTTTCTGAATGTAATGAAAACAAACGGATAGAGGAGTCCACTTTGTCTATTCTACATCACTCCAGAAGGCTTGACACCTCTCACTTGAAAATAATTCTATTGAAATGTAATGTTACACACCACTAGGAAATTAATTTAATGAGTAACAGAAGAGGCTTGTACACAATACCAAAATACAAAGTTTTACAAAAGGTCACACAAAAAACTAATAATAACAACAGTAATAATAATAGCAGCAGCAATAATAATGTTATCTTGTAGTATTTAGGAAACATCAAACTTGACTTTTATATGAACACTATACTTCAGCAATCACTGGACGAGCAAGAACATCTTTCTTAAAAAGGACCTTTAAATGCAATTTAATCAGTCTACTTTGCACAGACTGTGGAATAAGATTTCCCTTACCTGGACTACAAACACTGCTGGAGGCATACATTCTCTGATAATAATAATGTCTTCCACTGACTAATTCCAGAATCTATATTAGCTCAACCCTCACTGCGCATACCAGGCTTGAGGATAAGATTTCACTGGACTCTTCAGTAGATGGAGCAAGAGTTACACTGTAGAAGGCTTTCATAAATTTTCTTTGTTCATGTGCATCTTATGACTATCACTGGAAGAAAGTCTAAAAAGCAGCCAGACTTTTTCATTTAATATCAAATTAAGAAAAACAAGCTTGAAAAGCTATTACACATAGGTATGTCTGATAAAAACTGATCAGAACAGTATTATTAATATTTTCTGTATCCATTTCCTTGCACTGAATGATTAAAAATGCTATTCCTTTGTGAGTCTGATCTTGAGGACAAAACACTATTTTAGTCCTCCAACATTCTTTGATTTTTTTTTAACCACCAGTAGACTGTCCTTACTATCATGGCAGGGGGATGAAAATCAGATTACTGTTGGAAAAAATTACTAAATAAAACCCCAAATGCTTTAAAGAATTCTATTACCTCAAATCAATATTATCTGGAATGAGATATGAGTAAATACATTATAGATGTAATCCATTTGTGGAAAACAGCCATATCCCCTCTAAGAGCTAATGCAGCATTTCACAGACTAAAGTAATTTCCATGGCAAAAACAAGACTCCTGTTAACACATAAGATTCTCTGAATTTCTGAGCTGTGCCTCTACTTATTTTAAGTGAAGACAAACATCTAAGAAGTAGAAAGATACTTACATATGACTGAAGCCAAGCATGCACTCTCAAAAGGAATTTCAGATATTTATTGTTTAAGCACAGGTAATTTACACTGCTGCTACGCAGCCTGCAGTACACCCTACCCTCCCCTTCTCCAGCTCTGCAGCTCTCATCCATTAAAAATTCCTCACATATCTGAGCGTAGGGAGAGAATCTCCAGGAAAACATGATAAAATTGTATGTCCTGTCTCAGTAATCACTATGAAGCTTTGGTTACTCTCTGCTGTTATTTGAGAGAAGAAAGTCCAGCCCAGTAACTTTACCAGGGTGGAGGGAAGGAAAGGGCAAAAAGAGGAAAATATGGTCTAACTGATGAATATTTCAAGTAGTAATAATCATTTTTGCTAATATTTGAAAGAGCCCCCAACACAGAAACAGGTCTTCCCAGTCCACCAACAGCAAAGAATTTTCCCACTCCCTTTAGCTTTACAATTCAGATTATTCCCACATTAAAATGCTCCTTAGAATTCACACAGAAGAGATTTACTTGAAGGATAAACAGATGCTACAACTACATGGCTTTTATAAAGCTTTGTATTGCGTTTGCTTATGTCATTAAATGAGCAAAACTGGAAAAGGTCCCAGAAAGAGTGAGAACCATAAGGAAGCTGGCAATGAGTATGCCAAACTCCAGCACAAAAGCACATTAGTAAGCAAAATGGGGGAGAAACCAAGGGGTGAGGGGGGAAGCCAGAATGTGAGATTATAACAAATTGCAGGAATCTAATGGCCAGCAAATTAATCAACAGTCAATTGCAATCTTGGAAAGTTAGATTTTGGATACGTAAAGATAAAACTGATGTGATGGCAAGTTATAGACTCGCACCAGATTTAAAATGAAATTGGTCACATTTTTGAGGGACTAAATAAAAGAAATTATCTAGGTGACAACCTTAAGATTAAAAATAAATGGCCTTTTCCTTTCTGAAAAAAAAGGCTGCTTGAAGACAAGTAAAAGATGTTTTACTTTATTTTTCTATTACTTTCTTCTTGAGCATTGAGTTAAGATGAAAAAGATAAGAACCAACAGTGGGAAGGGAGGATTCCAGGAGGAAACCTTCCAGGAGAGCTTAAAATAGTACTCTACCCCAGTGACTAAGGCTGAGCCTCTGCTTACAAGGAGGTGTGTGTTTTACTGCATCATAATGAGGTGTGGGCCTCCTACAGAAGCAGAGCAGAGGCACTACAGGTTTTACCACAAGTTTCACCTTAGGCAAGAGCCTTTCCAGCAAGCCCTGCTACTGTCCAAATCTTATCTATTTTCTTCAACCA
The DNA here is from genome assembly GCF_036417665.1 of Passer domesticus. Classification (NCBI taxonomy): domain Eukaryota; kingdom Metazoa; phylum Chordata; class Aves; order Passeriformes; family Passeridae; genus Passer; species Passer domesticus. Next base: position 86,745,021 of record NC_087476.1, read on the forward strand.
CATCTGTCTAATGAAAGACAACTCTCTAACAACCTTGCCTAATTCTGTGTCTGCTTAAGATTTTAAAAGTTATCATGCACTACTTTACTTTATAATACAAAAGCAATTAGACTTTGTCACCAGTAATATTATCATTATCTGCTTTTACAAAAGACTGCCATGGGCTATCCAGTAACTCTGTATGTTCATCTACATGAACACTGATGCTCTACACAAGTGCTTTCATCAGAGGTGAAGTAAAGTTCTGTCGTATTATTCAACATATCACAATCATATATGGTTCTGCAACTCAGCAGAACTCCTTATGTCTGATCACTTGAAATACATATTAAGTTTGGACATCATTTTCTGCTTTGATTAAAATTCTGCTGCTTTTGTGAATTCTAGAAGTGTTTAAACAAAAACCAGGATAATTGTTCTGCCTCCTCCCAGCACATCAGCAGGGTCACAGTGAACAACGCAAAGGCTGCTCTGAAGTCACAAACCTGATTCATTGTGACCTCACTAAAACTCCATTACGTGCAACAATCCATACCTCAGAAATCATTATGGCTGTGGTACCATTATCAGTGTGTGGCCATTCAATGTTCTTTTAGGTTGGGTATACATCTTGGACATATAAACAATTACTTTGGCTAAAGCTTACTGTAAGAGACTGCTTTCTGAAGAAGGCAAATGTGAAGAAAAAGAATCCTTTTCTTCACGACACATTGTGTTCCTGTATTTTATATTTAGGTCTCTGTAACAATCATACACTTTTATAAAACATTGCTAACTGAAATAATTTACACACAAATGGACAGAAGCCATTGGTACTAAGCACTTAAATCCTGAACAGTCGTGAAGGGTTCTCTACAAAAGTCATCTTAATTGTAAGGTACATTCATGCCAACCAAACAAGTGGAGCGCAGACCACTTCTCATTCTGACTTCACAGCCTACACCTAAGGTGTCTCACAAGCATAGGAACAGCAAGATAAAAAAAGGAAAATTACTTTTTCCTGAAACCATATGCAACAGCAAAACAGGAGAAAACCCACAAACACATTCACTTCAGCAAGACAGCCTGCTTTCCACAAGGATTTAAACAATGTGAAGTGATCGTCCTGATAAGATGGAGAATTGTAGAATAACATCATGATCTTTCACTCTACAGAGATGCCAAATAAACCCGCGCTTTTAGGTTTCACATAAATACAACTATTGATCAATCATTAGACACTAAGCTGTGGAAGTGTTCTATGAGCATGTCTGGTTCATCACTTTTGAGGTTAACTGCAGCCCAGCTGAATTTAACTATGCAAGCACCCTCCTACAGCTGTGAATATACGTCTCTCAGCAGAAGTTGTTTTCTTTGAAAGCATACAAAAAGAAATCCCTAAAAAAAAAGCTTATGTTAAAAAAAAAAAACAAACAAACAAAAATCCCCCAAAAACCAAACCCCATCACCAAAGCAAACCAACCAAACATTTCTTTCAACTGCCATCTCAGATCAAAAAGAAGCAGGATTATGACAAGCACAGAGCGTGGTTTCAAATGCTCTTGCCTTTAACTGTTTTCCTACAATAGCTACAGCATGATTGGTCACTACTTATGAAACAAAAGTTTAAACAGTCACAGGGAAACGTACTTTAAAAACAAGGACCATCTTATCATCTTGGAATTTTTAACCTCAGATTCACTAGGATGCTCACCAAAACAATCTAAGCTGAATCATCACATACAGCTATGAAGTCTCAAACTGACCTTGAGATCTCAACAAGCCTTTGATTTTGCTATTTTACTAAGTTATTCACAGAAAAACAAAGATGATTCACTCTTATGTGAAATACAACTGGCCCAGTTTAAAGCTTGGTTTAGTACTGAGCATGGAGAACACACCAAAGGAAAGCTAATTGACAATGTGAAAGAAGAAGAGAAATGCTAACAATTAATCAGGCTTGGTAGCTGATGTGGAGGAAAAGCTTATTAAAACTCAGATCGAGTTGCATTATATTCGTTACACTGAACAATGTGAACGTTTCGATGAAACTTTCCTTTTTTCATGGCTGTTTTCACTAACAGGCAACTGTGGAAAACATTTCTTCTTAATTTACCACTGTCTACAGCAGAGTAAACATTCAAGAACCAAGACCCAGAAAAAAATTGTGACATTCTAACAAAAATTTTTTGCCTATTCTGAAATTCCAGAAAGATTAAAAAAACACAAAAACAAACCCAACCACAAAAGCAAGCATTGTGTTTCCAACAACAACAAAAAAATAGATGGCGTCATGACTACAACACAAATAAGCTGAATTTGAAACTTGTCACTGTCTGCAGCAGCTTATAAGTAGTATGTTTAACTGGGAGGGCAGTACAGACTGTAAACATGTATTTTAAAAGAAAGGACAGGCTGAAGTCACTAAAAGATAAAATCTGAAAAGAAGTGATAAAATACTTTCTCTCTGATACTGCAACATATGAAAAGTTTGCTCAGACTCTCAAGCTGTGAGTAGGCCAACCTGTAAGAAACCTATCTTAGGGCTTCGGTTGTACTGTTGTTTTCTAGTTCCACATTAATTGTAAAATCATCTTCTTACAGGATAGTTTCTTAATGAATCTGCTCTACTGGAACCCTTTTTAAAGTTCTCTCAAGCATCAGTAAGAGAGTACAGTCAGGTCTATCTAAATTCTGAGAACAAGAGGAAAAACTCCACAAGTACAACTACAAATCACTGAGAATATAATTTTAGAGAAATCACAGCATCTGCACTTAAAATGTAATGATTATTTTTCCTGTGTTTAAACTACTGATAACAATTGAAAGCTGGCAGGTGATTCCTCTGCTGAGCAACAGCAATCGTGATGGTGGAAAATTAACACATTTATAGTAGAAACATTAGTTTGCAAATATAATCAGGTGTCATGGGGGAAAATCCTGCCTTTACTGATGATTGAAACATTTAAAATGCAGAGATGAAAAACCCATTTAAATCTCTCTTAATATAAACAGTAAGTCCATAGGATCAGAAATACACAATGGAAAAGACCCCGCTGGTCAGTTTTCCCAGAACATATTCTCCTTGTTCTAGTTCAGTGTTTAAATCAGTGACCATGTAAGTACAGTTTTCAGAACATCAACCACAAACAATCCAACTTTATGTTTACCTATGAACCTGAAAACCCCGTGAAGTATGAAATAAAACAAGTACTACAAGCAAACTGCATTAACTCTTACTGAACCATAATACTGTACACTCATTTGTGATGCCTAGAAAGAACACTGAATCATTAACATTTTCAGTGCTTTGTACCAAAATATTCCTCTTTACATAAAGAAAATGAAAGCAAGCATGTGTATTGCCTGTCCCATTACTCTCTCTAATCCACACAGAAGGTTAACTTCAAAATGAACCTTGCTCTCTCTCTTCAGCTCAGCATGTTTTCCCCCCACAACATAGGAGCTCAGTTCAGATATGAAGCAAAATAACAACAACAAGAGAAAATCTGCATACAGAAAACACAAACCTTCAAAACAAGATAAGGAGCACATACCCGCTTCTTACCATTTCAACAAACATAGAACCTAATGGTGTTATGTATGATCAAGGAAAATAAACTTGCAAGGAAAAAATCTCAGGCATTCTTCACTTTGCTCAAGTCCATCTCCTGTGGATAAGAAAGATAGAGATGTACTCTTGAATCCATAAGGCTTGGAAATTAAGCCGTCCTTCTGCTTAAGGCACTGAAAGAAAGCATCTGACAAGAATTCTCTCTCCCACGCCCCCTGTGTCCAAATCAAAACCATGTGTTCTTATTGTGCAAAAGCAAATCCAAAAGGGGAAAAAAAAAAAAACAAACCATAAAGAAATTAAACATGGTATAATCATTATCATCCCAACTTGACCATTTCATTCTGTCCTCTCATCTCTTGCCCTGTTCCATTTCTTTGCTCTTTAAAATGCAGCTGTCTCATAGGCTCCCCTGTCAGAAGGGCATCCTTCACCACACCTACTTGAGCTGGCATCTGAGATGTCACCATCCCATAGCTAACCCACAAATGGGTGTGAATGTGTCAAAGTTATAATTACTTTTATGACAGTGAAGCAAATCACATGGTCATATGTCACTGGTTTATCCTTCTTAAAATTTCCCCTGCCATGACATCTCAATCATTCTCACATAGCACTGGCTAGGTAAGACAAACCACAATTCCCACATTCCTCCTCAACTCTGGCCAGAGTTATCATCCAGCACTCCTGCCTTGTTCATTTCTTCTTCCACCGTAAACATGCCAGATTGCTCCAGCAGAATTAAACAACTTTGAGGTATTTGAAAAGTACAAAACAAAATAATACCCTAAAACTTAGCCAGATAGGTGAAACCACAGCACAAATAAACAGCAATACCTTCACATGTAACAGTAATACCTTCAAATGTTTAAATTACACTTACTATAGAAGAAAAAAAAAAGTATTCTTATGCCTAAGAGGTCCTTATGTCAGAAAAAGCAATCTACTTCTAAGCATTCTCATTCTTACTAACTTAAAGTACTATACAGCAAGTAGTATACAGCCAACTGTTGAATCTCTGAGTCTTTTCTTACACAGAGCTCCCAAAAACATCAAAGAGAATATATTACCTATGTATTTCTTCTCTTTTGCCTTGATTCAGGATAAATACTCCTCAATTAAATGACACAATACAAGGCAACATGTTATGAACGGAAAAGCATAAAAGCCCCTCTTTCCTCAATTAATACCAACTCAATGAAAACAGAAGAGATATTCTAGCTCAAAACTTTTGATTCCTGTCCTTCTCTTTTTCCATCAACAGCAAAGATGGGAAACTCAGTTCACCCAAACGAACTCCAACTGCAATTGTTTGAATCCAGCGATACATTTTTTGTAGACTGTGGCAGGTAGTGTATCAAGAGGAGGCTGTAAATAGTTACATGTACAAAATCAAAACACAGGACAAATTATTATTTTGAATACTGCTCTTACCCCTTACTTGAAAAAATAAATCTAGTAATACACCTGAAATACAGTACTGCCTCCACCCATTAATTTCCCCAAGATTCCAAATAAACTGTTAGTAAGAATTAGTGTTTGATAATCACAATCTACTTTGCTTCCTTAAACACAGCTTTCACGAACGGGAAATAACATTTCCAGTGAAAAGTATTTATGGACATATGCTAGGGAAACTAAGCACAGCACTGGGAGATGTCAGGAATACCAGAAAGGTAAAGAAAAGAGTGTAAAGCTCCACAGTGCAGACCTATCAGTTACACACACACTGATGCTTCCCCGGCCCTGGCTCCCTCCACCTGTTGTCCGTCCCTTGCTGCCAGTTCCTGTTCTTTTCACTCCAGCCCAGCTTTGTGATAAGACTTTATCAAGTAATATGCTGCCTGATCTTATCCTTTCTAAAATATTTTCAAAGGGCACTGTGGGACAAAAGGCATTATGGAAACAAGCAAGTTTTCCACCCATCCCATCAGGAATTCCTGAAATTCCTCAAGGAATGTATATTCTTCTGATAGGTGGTATACCAAATATTATAATTTCTTTTTTCAAATGATAACACAAATGCTTGCATGTTCACTGAGAAAAGCACACATTAAAATTTTATTTGTTTTCTATTTCAAAGTACTGAAAGCAGCTGCCAAGAGACAGAGTGGTGGTGGCAGCATAGCTCCCCATGATTTCATGCAACAACCTCACCCCATGCGCAGAGCACAGCTGGACACAAACATAGGGTTGTACTCAGAAGCATCAATCAGCTCTCTCCAAACACAGAGCTCCAGTCTGTCCCTTGGTAGTCACACAGCGGAGCAACACTGTGAGATAGCCACGCGCACCAAGCAGAAGAAAAGAGCCTCTCCTGAAGATCACCATGAGCTGCTCAGGAGAGCTCTGCTAATATACACACCAGAGAACTGGAAATATGCACTACAAAGATGGACTTTTTTACCAGCTCCATAATTCCTCACTCTTCCCAATTACTTCTTCCTTTAGTTACAACTTCTCACCACCTCGATTACCCAGAGCTTACTAGCTTGAATTTGTCCATCATGAGCCACCAGCATGAACAGTTTCCCAGTCCATTAGAGTTTATGAGCAGAAGGAAGCACATTAAAAGTAATTTAAGAGTCTCACCTCACCCTCGCAGAATCCATTTTAAATCAAGGAATGCTGCTGATCAGGAAGTCAGCAATGGACCACCTACTCCTCCTCCATCCTACATTTGCCACTTTAGCCAAAGGTCTGATGTAAGAGACACCACAGGTGACCAGGACAGCTCCCGAGGCTGCCCAACAGGCAGAGCTCGAGGTCTCTGCTCCAAAATCCTGCAGATGGCCACTAATGACAGCACTGGAGTAACTCTGTGTAGATTGGGGAACTTACAACTGCACAGATCTTTGGCGATTATCTGGCTAGAAGATTATACTCATTAGTATAAGGTTTCAGACCTACACCACAGTTTTCAGAAGCAAATGTGCAATTTTAAGTATTCTGATACCCTGTACAAACCTAGGTGTTTCAAATGCCAAAGCACTCTCTGAAATTACAATAATAAAAACACTTAGTATTCCTTAGGTGTCAAAACTGATCACTCATGAGTAGCATATTTTCTAAATTAACAACCAACACTTTGAAGTTTTCATTCCATAAAAGATGATGATATTTGAAAATATTTCCATTTGCCTTGTGTAAATTTTGCAAGTCTTATGGACTGCATTACCAGATATATACATAAATACGTCTTATCCTTTCCTGTCATCTATCTCTTATCTACATTCCTATATACGTTTGAAATAGAGACTCGTGAGTAACATGCATCACAGAAACCTGGACTTTATCATTTAATTAAATCGAAATTTTCATCCCAAGGACTTACAGTCTTACTTACTTACTGGTCTTACAGTAACATAGAACTCATCAGTCCATGAACAGTAAGGACAGATAAACACATCTATTTGCTTTAATTAGTAATAAGTCTGATATTGCTGTATCAATTAAACTTCCACTGAGTAACTGATACTAAAAGCTCATTATAATAATTTACCACACTGGGGTTTCACTTCTCTAGCTATATTACCTCTGTTACCTTTGTCTTCCAAATCAGCTTCTTACATTCACCTTTCATTTCATATCAGTCAGTAACCTATTCAGGAAGCACTACTGCTTGGGCTTGTATAGTTACAAACCTCAGGAGCTCCTGCTACTAACCAGAATGTCTATAGAATAGACTGATGCACTACAAACAAACATCTTCTTCAACCCATTTCCGCCCACTAGGCCATCTTCCTTCGTTTCTTACCAATCATTTTCCACATAAACAGAAGGTGGGTATGACTGCATGTGTTACATTTCCTATGACTCCTTTTCCCCCTCCTTCTGCCAACCCCCCAAAGGCAATTAAGTACACATACTGCAAACAATAGTGCTTTTAACACTGGTCCCCTCACCCAAGAGGAAAATTTCACAACTCCCGCACCACCACCTATGTAAATAATCATCACTGATGGACAGGTCCAAACATGGTTCAGCATTCCTCAGGTACACCGTCCATCATAGCCAAGACTGATTATTTTCTATGAAAGACCACTAGAGCAGAGAACACCACTCATCGAGTCCAGGCGGAGCAGAGAGGACCGCAAAAATATTTAAACTGAGCACAAAGGAAGGTACAATGAACTCGGGAAGAAGCAAAGACACGACCACAGCCTCCCTCAGAGGCAACACAAAGCAAAGCAGAGGAAGGGATACAACAACATCAGGGACCGTCTTGGAGGTGCAAACCGAACAAAGAGCAAGTACGGCTGAACCCCAAAAGGTGAGGCAAGGCCAAGTGCCAGGCTGTCAGACAGCCCACAAGTGGATATCCCAAGGCAGGCGCGGAGGTGCCGTGTGCGGGGGCCGCCCTAACGCGGGGCACCCCGGCTGCCTCCCGCAGGGGCTACAGGCCTCTCGCCGGCGGGGGCCCCCAGCCAGCAGCCCGTACGCGCCGACAGCCGAGGACATAGAAGGGCAGGGCAGGGCAGCCCAGGCCGGCGCGGCCCGGCCCAACAGCGCTGGAAGGGGCTGCTGGAGGGCTTCCCGCCGGAGGCCCGGGACCGCGGGCGGGCTGGGGCGACGTGGAGCGCGGAGGGCCGGACCCGCCCCGGCAGCGCCGCGTGGAGGAACCTGGGCGCAGGCAGGCGGCGGTGCCGGCCCGGCGCTCGGCACGGCCGCAGCCCTCCCGCCCCTGGGGCACTCGGCCTGGGCGGCACGAAGGGCCAGGCCGCCACCGGGTACCGGGAAGAGGCGGAGCGAGGCAGGGAGGGAGGGGGGTCCCGGCGCTACACTCACGTTCTCCGTGTCCCGCTCATTGACGGTGGGCAGCGGCGTGCGGGTGGACATCGTGCGGGCCGCGGCGGCGCCGTGCCCGGCGCTCCGAGGACAGAGGCCTCTCTTAGGCCTCGGCGGAGCCCGCCGGCCGCCCCCGCCGGCAGCCAGGCGCACACGGCGGGACGCGAGGCCTCCTGTCCGCTACGCACCCGGCGCCATCGCCTCGCCCAACCGCCGGGCTGCCCCTTCGGCCGCCTCGCCGCCGCCGGGCTCCGCGCAGCTCGGCTGCCGACTCCTCCTCCTCCCCCGCCCTCCTGCCCGCTCAGGTGAGCGACCAGCAGCGCAGGGGGGCTGCGGCGCCTCCTCACAGCATCCGGCGGCGGTACTAACTCCGCCTCGCTCCCCTCCCCGCTTCTCCCCTCCTCCTCCTCCCCGTGCCAGGCCCGCCCCGCCGGCCGCGCCGCAGGAAGCGCTGGGTGGTACGGGCGGGCGCGGCAAGCGCGGGCGGGCGGGCGCTGCTGTGGCGCCAGCGTGGAGGTGGTTGCGGCTCCGTCATGGGCCCAACCTGGGTGGGGGCCGGGCGGGAGCGCCGTCTGGGCCCGGGGCTGAAGTGAAGTGGGATCTCATAGTCACCAAGAGGCAGGACTGATCTCTCCTCTGTGGTGACCAGTGAAGAGACCCTAGAGAATGGCCTGGATCTCAGTCAGGGGAGGTTTATGTTGGATTTCAGGAAAGGGGCTCATTGCTTAGAGGTGGTTGGGCAGTGGAACGGGCTCCCCAGGGAAGTGGTCACAGCACAAGCCTGAGAGACTTAAAAAGCTTTAGGACAGAGCTTTCAGGCACGTGGTGTGATTCCTAGGACTGTCGTGTGCAGAGCCAGGAGTGGGACTCCATGGTCCTTGTGGGTCCCTTCCAACTCGTTAAGGCCTGTGCTGGTGTGGGACTGGTGTGATGCTCCGCCGAGGGGAGGGCGTGCCACCAGTGCTCCGGAGTCAGTGCCCGCCGGGGGACCGGGCGTGTCCCTCAGCCTGGCAGGATGGAGAGGCCTCCGAGAGAGCCAGTGCGGCTCGGCGAGTCGATGGCCTGGGGAGCCCCAAACACCCTGCTTGTGGACTGTGGGACAGAGACCTTGGGGTGCTGGGGCCGCTGATATTGGCTGGTGGGTTGCCGGCAGCTGTCCCTCCTTAGCTCTCCGTTTTCCGGTAACCAAGAGCCTGAAGAAGGGCAGTGGGGCAGCCCTTCTGCCTCTTGCACACCTTCAAGTCTGCAATTCATGCATTCTCTGGAGGTTTGTGAAACCCTGTGTCAGCGTCAGAGCATTTGTGTAAATCAAACCGTTTATTTGTGCACCTCAGCCAGCCCTCCAGCCTCCTTTATCCACTTGAAGTTGAAATGCGATCAACAAGACTGTGCAGCGCATTCTTCTGCTCATGTCCGACCAGCTCACAGTCCTTGAACACTTAACCAATGACCTCATGTGCTTAAAACTAGAACCATACATGCATTTTTGTCTTTGAGAAGTTACTAATATTTACACAACAGCGGCTTTTGCTGGAAAACCAGCCAAACCCTTCACCAAATTCTAAAAACAATTAAAAAAAAAAAAAAGGCAAGAAACCCTCCAGCTTCTCCTGCATCAGAAGCAAAATAGTGGGTCTGAAGTTCCATTTGCGATATTTTGACAGATTTGTGTAGCTGAGGCTGTAAACATCTTCATAAATTCTGTAAACACAATCCTTGTTCTGAAAAATCTTCCTTAGGAAAACACTTGGGAAGGCACTTCATGAGTTGTGTATCTATCTTCAGGAAGCTCTTATGTGCTCATGAAAGAGCACTGACTGTTATACATTACTTATAAATAACACTTATATATGCATCTCTATGTATAGGTCAACACATTAGTAGTGTGTGTAATTCTGGCTGTATTAATTATGGTGTCATTCAAGAGGTACCCCCAGCTTCTCAGCACTGGTCAGCCCACAGTGGAGTTTTCCACATATTTGGGAAAACAGCTGATGCAGGCACAGGCAGAGAATGTGCCCATGTTGTAAGAGCAGTGCAACTGGACTTGCTCTTTGCACATTCAGCATCATGTTGCTCTGAGCATGCATGATTTGTCAGTATGGAAACAATAGAGGTTCCCAGCTCATCCTCGGACCAAAGCCTCCCAAACCCTGGCAAGGGCTTCTATGAATTCCTAGCTGTCTCCTCACATAGCTGGAGCTACCAACTGCGAAGGAAATTTTAGGGTCCTTTCGTTTACTGGGAACTAAATAATCCAAGATTGGGTTTATTTGAGGTAAGCAGCCATGGTCTAGGTGGCATGCCAAAACAAGTTTGTTGACAAACTGGATATTAACCTAGTTTAGTTGCTTAGCTCATCAAAATGCACTCACTTTTATCCCAAGTGAAAACAAGACTATGTCTAGGGCTCTGTGTGGGGCCTGACTCTGCAATCCTTACTTGGTCAAAACTCCCACTGATGCAAACCCATCCTGGTATGGATTTGTATATACACCTGTGATCAGGGAAGAAAGAAGTGTAAGCTTCAATGTCTTCTAAATGTTTAGTGGCATCACTAACTAAGGCAAAGCTTAGAGAGACTTCCTGCCTTACAATTTGAATAAGCTTTGGTCAGTTTTCATAGGAAAATTTCAGCGGAAATTGAAAGTGTAATAATGTAGTAATTCTTATTATCTGAAGATCTGCTTTGCAGTAGTTTTGGCCATGGTTGTTACTGTTGTCATCTTCTTTCATGTTACCAAGGTCAGTCATTCATTTAATAACACTGTTTAACTTTGTTGTGTTGTTACTACAGGCTTCATGTTTCCCCCAGATGGGAAAATGCAGGGACAATGACTGAAGAGCTGCATGGAAGAGAAGGTGACCTCAGAGATGGTTCTGTCATAACTCAGTCACTCTCTAAAGAGACAAAGCAGAAGAAAGGCACTGGGCTGAGCACAAAAATAGCCTGGAAGGAGAAAGCTTCAAACTGTCTGAGACCTGCAACTAAAATATGCCAAAAATTATTGCTGCTTCAAGTAGCATTAAGTCCTGCTTAGTGCCCAGCAGGAATGATGTCTACTTAGTGAGTGGCTTCAACTTCAGCATTAAAAATGTGGATATTCCACCACCTTACCAGGACCTAAATCCCATCCACTACTGTAGTAGTGATTTTAGACACTGGCTTGAGTGAAACCTTTTCCCACAATTTTCAAATTCAGTTCTCAACAGCAAAAGGGTGAGAGGTTCAGAAATAACACAGGAACAGGTGACCACTGAGATGTGAATAAAACAGAGCAAAATCATGCTCTTTATTGCCTTTCATTACACCAGGACATCTACTGTAGTGTGGAAAACTAAATGAAAGACCTGGCAAATATGAAAGAGCAAAGTACCTCCAGCTGCATGCAGTAAGGATTCAACAGCATTAAGGAATCCTGAGGTCATTACAAACTACAGATACAGGGTTCCATGGATTCTTTACATTCATGAGGGACACTGGAAAAAAACCACATGTACTCTGAATATATATAGACTTTGTAAATATGTTAATAGTTACAATCAAGATTCTGATTTTGCTGAAAGAATCATTAGGAAGTACAATCTTGGTGGAAAGTTAAGTAACTTATAATTTGTCCTAATACTTTAAACCTGCAAACAATTGAAGGGTTTTGTTTTTTAATAGCAAGCCATACCTTTTTGGAGTACTCTTATCATGTATATGCAAAAAACCTCCCCAAAATGTTTAAATACAGGCCAGAATTTGTCTCAAGGTCAGTTGTGCTGAAATTTAGTAGTTAAGTTTGTGTCTTCACTTTTTATGGACAACTGTAGTTTTTTATTGTTTAATGCCATTGCAAAGAACTGCCCTAAGAATATCAATGTAAGAACTTTATATGAAAACAGTAAATAAAAGCAGCATTTGTCATTGATTACCCTGGATGTTTGGGAGAAGGATAATAAAATCACAGTACACCTTTGTTGTTGCATAAATTTCTTGCACATCCCCAAGGCCTCTAAAATGGTATCAGAAAATCTGCTCCAGAGAAGAGAGAATTATCTCTTAAATATGTGGGTTGCTGGTGGTCTGAAGAACCTTTTAAGGGCAGTTGCTCTGTCCCTGGGCACGTCTCTGATGGCCTAAAAAGCCAGAAGGGTCTTGTAAACTGGTCCTACTATGTTAAAGATCTGGGATGTACTGTCTCTTAATAATCATAGTTAAATGTAGCTAGTTCTGATTGTTTCCTTCAGCTTTGATATCTCATCTTTCTTTTGATGCCCTCAGTCTCTTCAGGCATACAGCGAACTTATTCCCACATCTGAAGAGTTTCAAAAGGAAACTAGCAAGCCACCATAGCACTGGTAGAACCACAATGAAACCTGGGGCAATGGCAACTCTGTGCATTTCACCCCTTGTTTTCTTTTGCTGCAGCATTTTCTGACTGTTGTGGCTTTTAGTAGTGGTTTCAAACTTAGTTTTTAAAAAAGTTTCTTTTTTTTTCTTTTTTTTTTTTTTAGCTTGAATTTAGATTAGTATCTTGGCAGAGGAGATAAGGCTTGAATAATTTTCATGCATCAGCACTGACAGCATTTTTTTGCTCTTCATTTTTTGGGAAACATTAACATTCTTAGAAAAGACTATCAGAGAGTAATAATGAAAACCATGTAGTATGTTGGAATTATCTGTAATGAATACACAATATCTTGGCATTCCTTTCATCTGAAAATATTTATTTGTTATGAAAACATGTTAAAGAGTAAAATAATCATTTAAATCTTTGTGATTCCTATCACATTTGTATCTGAGCTATCAAATAAAACATAATGCATCTCTACATTTGAGGTGGGAATCTTTCTGAGCTGTTGGTAAGCTGTAGATCTGAGGAGCAGAGGGTCTAAATGGTCTGTCCAGGAGCAGAGAGAAAGCCAGGGACAAAGGAGACCGCAGACTCGCTAGAAGTAGTCCTTGGGGACCCTCTAGATACAGTTTTAAACCCAGCTTTAGATAATCCCAGGAGATGGGGCAGGATGGCAGAAAGCCTACAACAAGATGGCTGGTGATCTGCCATTGATCTTCAGAGGGCCACCAGAGACCAGAAGTGGGGGAAGAGTTGGGAAAGGCAATTAACCTAAGTGGTCACAGATGTTCTCACTCCACATCTGCCCTCTGCAGACTTCAGTGGTGTGGTTTCTGTGGAAACAGAAATTCTGTGCTAAATGGAGCTGCTATCCCTGGCAGGATCTAATTTTTCCTAAGATGTATTCTACAGCAGCACAGCAAGAACTCCTTGATGCAGAAAGGTGCAGAGCTATCCTGCAGCAGTATTGCATATTCTGATCCAAGGAAGAACAGCTTTTGATCCAGGGACAACTGCAGGATTTGTTATGAGTTGATCCAATAAACGATTCTGCAAAACGAAGGTCTCTAACTGTGGCAAAGACCCTATGTAATCCTTAGGGAGCACAGGGTCAGTCTGAAGTCTTTCCTCTGGCCATTTTAAGGTGACCAAGGAGAGAAATATTTGAGCTAAACTGCTGACTGCAGTGTTTAACATATCTGTGTATGTCTCTCTGTGTATTTTTTTACTTATTTAGAACTTATTTTTGTAATACCTTATTTGGTTAAAATACCTTATTGAGTGTACTAGGTTTCATTTTTTTATTGAGTCACTCTACCACTTTAGAGGCTTAAAATGACTTGGGTTGTGTGGTACATTTTTTCCATCTTTCCCCTAGCCCTTCCTCCACCCCCCCCCAAAAAAAAAAGCAGTTGCCTTGTTTTGTTTTCTGCTGACTGCACTGAACTGGCAGAATAGCCTTAATTGACAAAATGACAGGATAGAATAAAACATTGGAAGGAAATAACTGACACAGGCATTCCTGAACTTTTTACCGGTTCAACCACAATGGCCTGTTCAAATGAATTCATTACTTCCACAAGAGAAAGTAAATTTTATCCCTCCCAGAATTTGCATATGGAACAAAATGGCCAACAGCTGCTGACTGCCATGAGTCATCCTGACCACGTCTTACAGTGGACTGAAGGCTAAGCTGAGATCTATCCCACCTTCTCCAAGGTTATCAGGAGCAAAGGAAGGCCATCTGGGCCTCCTGTAACATCTGCTGAGACGGAGCTGGCAGTAACCTTGACTGCAATAGCTTCAGCCATGGATTTAAAAGAGGATGGATTCTAGAAGTCTTCTTTAAAGATCTGAAGAGGGTGTAGAACAACCAGATTAGAATGATCGGCAGCATGGTTCACTTTGAATTGACTCTATCTCTGCACAAAAATAGCACCCCAAAGTCAGGTGTGTGGAGAGGGAAGGGAACTTTACTCTGAATTACCTGGCCACTCCTGAGGTGGGATAACAGGCTATACAGGGCCTTAGTCTGCCATCAGAACCATCCCCTTGCAAAACCACACCATCTTGCTTTCCCAGCTGGGAAAGGAGGATGTCTGGAAACAGATAGGAGAACACAGCAAAAAAGAAAATAAGCACATTGTCAGATTCTACATTTTAGGTTAATCAGAGAAGTAAGAAACCATGTGAACCTGATTTCCAAAATAAGATAAAAATAAACCAAAGGGGTTATTTTTAGATATACCAAGCTATCCAATAACAATTCAGCTTTATGTCATGTATAAATAGCATCCAGATTATGATTTTGGTTGTATTGCTGGAAGCTTTTCATTGGTTTCAAAGATAATTAGTAGTTTCACCAAAGTAATTTGATCAGAATTTAGCCATAGATATGATGTTCCTTGATATGATGCACTTACTCAATAAGCTTTAGGGGAAAAATAATGATTAAAAGAATAAAAAGAAGCAACACACTGCTCTACCTCACAGTTTTAATGAGGTTTGAATGATTGTGTTTTGAGAATGAGCAGTGCTCTATGTCTGCTAAGCATTATTATGCATTATATAAATGCATAGTATCAGGCGTGTTATTTTCATCTTTGCCCACAGCATGATAATGACGTCTCTGCAGTGGGATGAAATGCAACACTATATTTAATAAAGGTTATGGATTTTGTTTCTATTTCATGTTGTTAGGTGCTGTGCTGCTTCTGGTATCTAGGTCACTGTTCAAATCTGTCAGGGGTTAATCATGGCTAGTTGTTCCTATCTGGCCCTCTGCTGCTACAGGGAAAGTTGTTCCTCTCTGTAACTCATCAGCTTAGTTTAAAGTTAGCAAAAATGCTCTGTGATGGTGTCAGTGCTTACAGGGATGGAAGAAAATGCCAGACTTTATTCTGGGATATTCATAACTTAGTGTTGTTGACAGTGATGTAAAATGAATTAAGGACATTTAGCTGAAACACTGAAGTCTAGCATCTTTTAGGAGTACTAAAAATCTGGGTAAAATATCTGACAACAAGTTTAGTAAGCTAATGGTTTGCTTAGAACAGTTTCATTTTTTACACAGGTCTGATGTGTTTGCAATGACGTATTAGACAGAAGATCTCACCGGAATCAAACACTTTCCAGTATGGTTTGCAAGTCTGTCTTTGACAACAACAAAGTTTATTTCCATTGCAAAACTAAAAAAAAAAAAAACAACCAAAAAAACCCCTTAAAAATTAAAAAAAAATTCTTTAGTTTAGATTTGTGTCTCAAACCTTACTTTTGGCACTGCTCCTGTATTCCCACTATTTACCCTGAAGAAGTGTATAAAAATCCACTGGAACAAATCTTAAGGTGTTTTGGTCAGCTTTTTATTGAGCTTTTACTAGAAAAGAACTTGCAGTAGTTCAAATCCTGATGGATAAAAGACAGCTGGGCCCACACCCTTCCCTCTGATTTCCATTGCAGTTGTTGCTGAGTAAGAACTGAATGCATCTCCTGCTCCTGCATCAAGACTGCTGACATGAACAAGTGGGAGGAATATCAGGCTCCGGCAAGGATGGACTTCAGGGGCTGCTTTGTTCTTATTTCACACGGATGGGAGTGTCACAGCGCGCTTTCCTGTCTAATCAGTCTCAACACAGCCTTGCACAACTCAGCCTGCTTTAAGCTTTTAACCATAGTGTAGGAGTTCAGAAAAAAACCCCAAAACCAACACCTCCCTTCCCCCAAGAAAAATGTAATTGTGAAGATTTGTTTTGATGTAGCATGTGCAGTAAACTTGAATCACTGAAAAGGAACCACACATTTGCGCAAGTATTTTTTCTTTCCCTCATTTTCATTCCTAGTTAGTTATTAATTTTAGTTACCTCCTAGAAAAAATAAGCTAGAGATTGGATCTGACTCCCAGTGAGGCTCATGGTGGAGCTGCCAGGGCCATAATCCCTGGGGCTGTAAGAAGCTCCTCTCTAGTGACTCTGCTAGGGCTATCCCAGTATATACCAGCAGACAAGCTGGTCCCCATCATCATTCATGCAGACAGTGACTCATCATGTGGGCCAAAGCAAATGCTAATGCTTAGTAATTATATTAAAATAGTGCATGGTGATAGATTCTGCTCTTGTTGTAATTGTTTTACTAATTATAAGTGCTACTCACTCTTTGTAAGAATCATTTATTTTAGTACTCTGAGAGAAATCATGAGGTTAATGAATTTAAGGCTTCATACAAAAGCCTTGATGTTACAACATGATCTGCACCAAAACCAATGCATACATGTGCAATTTCAGTGTAAAGATCATGGTTCTTGTAAGCTCTCTAGACCTCTGGTGAAGCCTACACAGAAGTTTCAAATTTATTTTTCCGTTAATAAGCTCAGAATATGGATCTTGGTTATTATTATTACCAGTACATAGCATGCTGAGATGTGGAGGACAAATGACAGAGCAGACTAAAATTCAAATTAAGCAATAAATGAGCATAGTAAATAGTAGGGTGAGAACAGAATATCAAGGGACAGAGCCAATAAAATATTGTTCCACTTAGGGAAGATGATCCAACAAAATTAACTAATATTTAACAATCACATACTCACTGTAGAGTAATTTATTGTGACAACAATAAGAAAACCACTAATGAATGGCTACAAAAATGTACAGAGCGGGACACTCAAGACAGATCTAAATCAATGCCACCAATGGAAATGGGAATTCCTTGACAAGACAAAAAGACAGGCTGGGAATTGAGGCTGTTCAGCCTGGAGAAGAGATGGACACCTTAGAGCACCTTCCAGTACCTAAAGAGGGCCCGCAAGAAAGTTGAAGAGGGACTTTTCATAGGGGTGTGTAGTGATAGGACAAGGGGAAATGGCTTCAAACTGACAGAGAGTAAGTTTAGATGAGATATTAGGAAGAAATCCTTGACTGTGAGGGTCATGGGGTACTGGCAAGGTCAGGTTGGATGGGGCTCTGAGCACCTGGTCTAGTGGAAAGTGTCCCTGCCCACTGTAGGGGCGTTGGTGACATGAACTTTGAGGTCCCTTCCAATTCAAACCATTCTATGATTTGGTGATATTTCTATCTCTGTTACTTATAAAACTTGTTTTATCACGGCACCTGAGAATCTTTCTCATTACAGTCCTCATATCCCCTGCAACTGGGAAGCTTTGGAGCAGGTGCTCAGCAGCTGGCGTCCTTGGGAGGGTGGCAGTCTTTGGGGATGGCACAGTCAGCATGGACTGTCCTAGCCTGAGTACCTGAGCCCTACCTCCTGATGGCACAGCTGCTGGTACCACCACCTCGCAGTAGCTCTCCAAGCCTTCCCTGTCCCATCCCATCCCATCCCATCCCATCCCATCCCATCCCATCCCATCCCATCCCATCCCATCCCGTCCCGTCCCGTCCCGTCCCGTCCCATCCCATCCCATCCCATCCCATCCCATCCCATCCCATCCCATCCCATCCCATCCCATCCCATCCTTCTTTTCACCCTTGCTGTTGGTTTTCCTGCAGCATGACTGTACCACTATGTCAATCTTCTTCCCCTCTATTCCCAGCAGCCTGTGAGACATGGGAGAGAAGGTTGGGATTGCTGCTTCTCAGAGGAAAGGAGAGAGCTGTTTTTGGGAGAGGGAAAAAAAAGTAAATTATTACTCTTCCTCTCTTCATTTATATTTCATGGATCTTACCAGTCTTTCTCCCTTCAGACTTGTTCAGTGTAACTACAAAATTCACTTTTACCCATCTATCTTGGGATTCTTGGGTAATCTTATGCTCTTCATACTAATGGCAACAGAAGAAGAATAAATTAGTCTATCCAGAATGTCTGCAGCAGGGAGAGATCCCCCCAAATTAATCTCACATGCAGTCTGTTTGGCTAATTTCTTTATAGCCATATTTTTTATGAGTTAACTCATGCTTCTCTCCTTTTTCTCACATTTTTGGGTTCTTTGAATTCAATAAAAATGCAGTTTTGCTTCTTCTGACAATGCTGATAAATAGAATTTCCCTTGCAATCATATCTAGGTAGCAAGAAAGTTTTGCAAATATTTGTGGAAGTGTTCACCTAGTTCATAAACTGCATGAATTAACCATGCTGAAATCCTCCTATGGGTTGGAGAGCTACACAGACAGGGGTCAGAAATGGTGCCATCTAGCAAACCAGGCCAAGCTTTAGCCAGCTGGTCTAAGCAGTTGTCCTAATGCATAGTTCATGAACGAGCCATTGGCTGCAATGTGTTGGTGTTGTTCATGTATCAAATAATAATGAGCACTGAAGAGTAGATTCTGCAAATGCATGAACCGGGCTGACTTCCTCACCTTGGTATGAGGAATGTTTCTTGAGGCCTGTGTTTATGGAGCTACAAATTTTGTTCTTTGATCTCTTCCCAATAATAAGGCTAAAGGAATGCATTTTTTGTTGTTAATATTTTGCTTAACTTTAGTCTAGGGAAAGGTCGCTAATATTCTGTAGCTATCTCATCAGTCTCAAGGGACATGTCATATACATTAAAGGAGACATATCAATAATTAACATAAACCCCTTCTAATCCTAAAGTCAAATATTAACATCCTCCCTTACCTTTTTCTTTTCTTCTTTTTCTTTTTCTTTTTTTTTTTTTTCTTTTCTCTTTTTTTGGCTTCTGGCAAATTCCTAAAGAACCCAAGGCTGACCATGATAGAATTTTGCCCAGAGATGATGAAAATAAAGAAACAGCCATATGCCTGCCTGTCTGTGGCAGATTTCAGGCATGTAAGTCTGCAGTAATCTCAAAAGTTAAGTGCAGAGAAGTGCTTTATAATGTGTCATCATCTTGCAGTTAACTCTAATTAAGTGAAGCTTCAATACCTATAAAACAATAAATTTTGGGGACAAAAGGTATTCTTCTCTGGATTGCAGCTGCTTCTTTCTAAAATTTTATTGAAAACTAATTGCTACAAAAATAATACTTTTAGATATGCACACTTAGTTATTTTCAAAATTGAATATAGTTAGATGTTTCTAAAACTGTCTTATGAACCTGTACATAAATCCATGTATTAAAAGCTCCATTTTCATCCTGTAGCATTAGCATTTAGAGCATTTAGAAAGGTGTAATAGTGCCACATGTTCAAAGCAAGTCCAAATTCGAATTAAAAAGTATCATCATGTTAAACAGATATAAAGTTAAACATATGTGCACAATTTATTAAGTATAGGCATAAAGGTCTTTTTAAAATGTCTATATACATCTGAAAATTGTGTCTATCCCTATGTATATTATACCTGTATGCATAATAAACTGCAGACCCATAGATTCATTAGGTAGAGGCATATAGATAGTTCTGATACATTCCCGAGGTGTCTTCAATCACTAACTTTTTTGTCAGTGGAAAAGAACATGATCTTTCATAACAATGAAATAATTGTTTGTTTTCTCCCTGCCATTTTCTTGCAAGAATTAGACATTTTGGGTTACTTATTATCATGAGATAATTCCTGCCGTTCTGCTGAAGGCTCAAGCAAGGCAAAATGTTTCCTAATTCCCAGAAGGCATGTGTTATCTCATGGTAACACACACACACACATTGCAATGTGACATTTCTCCTTGATACAGGTAAATGGACCATACTGTATGCAGGGTACAACTTTTTGCTTCCATTAAAATCTCACTTGTATTTTCCTGCTTGCAAAATACTTTGTCGAGTTGTATAGTACAGAATATAAATTTCACTGAGCTCTTTTACCACTATGATTTTAATAAAATACAGAGAAAGGATAAATGGAAACATCCAGCTGCTAAAAACTTATACGACTGGCATTTAGGTGGAAGTTGCTGTCTCTGATCTTGTACATGTGGGAAAAGATATTCATAATCTCATGCTCCTAATGACCAAAAGTGTGTGGATAGCTGTCTTGGAATATATTGTGAATATAATGGAGATGTTATTGTTCAGTGTTTTCAGGATGTTGCTGTTGAGGCCTGACTATAACAAGGTTTCCTAACTTCAGTCAGCAAACCAGGTGAAGAGCCTTCTGCAAGTCTTCTCCTCCCTGGCTGCTTGCATTTATCAACATTCTCAGTCAGAAAATGCATCCAGGATGCATCCCCAATTTCAGACTGTTCCTTGTGCTGCCAGTTCTGCAGTTAATCACTTAGAAAGATGGACAAGTCTGTGCAGTGGGCAGCTACTTCATGTCACTTCAGCCACCCTCAGGGCCAGCTCTGGCATATTTTTCCACACATTAGATGCTCCGAGGCAGATATTCTCCATGCTGCTAATGTCTACTCAGGGGAGACATAAAAACTCCCTTGTACAGGAGGAAGGGGGAGGAAATAGAGCAAGGCAAGCCCCCAAATCCAATATTAGTTTCTGATTGCAGCATATTTTCTCCTTTCCCCATGACAGAGTGTCATCGTGCCACTCTCAGCTCTTTGAGTTCTAAGTCCACTGAGATCAATATCCAGCAAATGAGGTGGTGAGAGGACACATTCATGATAGGACAGGGAGAGGACAGTGAAAACAGCCTATTCACTATTGCACTTGGCGATTTGCCCCCAGAAACTAAGGTCCTTCCAGGTTCCCTCTAGAAAGGAATTTGCAGTCACTGGGTATATACTCTTTCTGTCAATAATTTATTGTATATTGCCAATGAGGCAATGCAGCCTTTTCTTTATGTACAATGAGCTACTACCCCAGCAGATAAAGCCATACATGGCATATTGTAAATATGATCTTTAAACCCCAAGTTCTTCTGTGTTACCGAATCACCAACAGAGGAATCTTTCTTCTGTTGAACAGGGACTTGGATATGGGATTCTGTGGGGAACTCCCATATGCCATAAATAACAACCATATGCCATAAAGTGATAATGAACCCGGTTATCTTCTAAATAGAGTCATAAATAATATTTTCCATTTTGTTAGTAAAAATCCACCTGTTTAGTTTGGGACATTAACAGGCAAAATTTTAGCAATAGCTTTTCATGCACCAAATGCTTTCCTTCAGGAGAAAGGGGGAAAAAATCCTGGACTGGAGAGGCACACTGACTGGAACACAGCTGCAGTAGCTAGACCAACATGAAAACCAGATTTTTGGGGGTTTGGTTCTCTTTTGTCACAAATTTGTCTGTGGGACTAGCTCCACTGCAGATGTATTTCTGAAGATGACAGCCTCTGCTTTGCATCTGTTACATACAGAGCTGAACATGGGCTCTGCAGTTTGAAACTGGATTTCCAGTTCACAGAGTTCAAGGAACACTTGGGATTCTTTTGGCTTGGTTTCCATAGCTCATTACATGGGGTAAAATCCTAGCTGTCTTGAAGTCAATGGCACAAATCCCACTGGTTTTAGTGGGGCAAGATTGTCACCCCTTGTATTTTAGAGGTCAACTACAGAAAAAATACCCCACAATAGCTCTGATTCTGACCATACAGTAATTTTATCATCTTTATTCATGAGCATGCTTGTCATGCTTTTAGTTTACTGGTTCTATCAATTTCCCTCACTACATATTTATAAATGTTTCCCTGCCTGTCTTTCTGGAGTTCTGTGATCCAGCCAAGGGGTGTGATCTTCAAATCTAAGAGACAGAAAGACCCTAGGAAGTGCATAAGCATAAAATGCTGATAGCTTTCTGGCACTTAAATTCCAGTTCCCAATGGGATCACAAAACAGATTCCATTTATTTTAATTGTCTCTACATCAGTTCTTTTTAGTGCCTGAGAAGAACTGGACACCATAAGAGAAGACATGCCAAAAGTCTTTGTCAGAACAAATTGGCAGTAATCTTCTGTTTAGCTATAATATTATTTTTTTTCTACAATCAGGACATCTTCCTCAAATATTCCTAGCCATATATGGTGTGAATTTCTTGCCTTTATTCAGGAATTTCCTTTTCAGTTTCTCTCTCTCTTTTTTTTTTTTTTTTAAGGCAGCCTGTACTGAGAAAACATGAAAAATTTCTTGAGAGCGATCTGGTCTCCTGCATTCATATCTGATAAGCTGATGGCTCTGTGAGCCTCAGGCACTGGGAGAACATCATCACTTTTATAGAGTTTTAATGATAGCTCCTATAGTCACTCCAAACATAGCATGCTACACCAATATTTTGCACTGAGTGGAGGGTTCTGCCAAGGCTCCTTGATGTGCTTTCTCACAGCTGTGCTGCTGTCAGTCTGCAGTGAGGAGTCCCGCATTCCTGCACATCCTCAGCTGACTCGAGGCTGGACTTCAGCCAAATGGCTGTGTTCTAATGCATGTTGCCTGTGCATTCACACTGCTCTTTCTAGTGGGAGGAGGATTTGCAGGAGACCTGCTGGGCTGGCTCAGAATCCCTCTGGAAGCACATAAAGCAGAGAGACCCCCTCTGCAGTACTAACATTGTATTATTTTCTATGACAGCTGTGAGTTCACACATAGATATTGTCCCTTGTTACTTTGTTTGCCAGAACATCATCAAACTGCGTGGCATTTAAATACATCAAGCCACACTGGTTTGTAGCACCCTCCTTGTTGACCACTATGTTGATGTAGCTATGACCTCATCTGATGGCATGGTGTGGTGTTTTGGGAAGACAGCCCCTCTTGTGATGCTCTGCCACTTCTGTGCCCCTTCATTCTGCTCCTGGTGGTTTCTCTGGCAGTACACCTTGGGATGGCCACCACAAAGTACAGGGCGCTTGGAAATCAATGTCCCTGCTTCTTCTTGGGTATTGATGATGAGGAGGAAACTGAGTGAGTACTTCAGCAGAACATTAATCTGTCACAGGTCTGATCCGTGCAGCAGCACTTTGGGTGCAGTGGTGGGTGCAGCAGGGAGCAGATGCCATCCTGGAGCCACCAACCTCTGTTGCCAGAGGTTCCACTCCTGTCTGCATCAGCATCAGGTTCACACACAGAGCTTCTCTCCAGATCCAGTTTTGCAATGACTTCTCAGCTGTGGAGGTTGCTGTGCCACAGGCATTTGTGA
The DNA here is from genome assembly GCF_036417665.1 of Passer domesticus. NCBI lineage: Eukaryota > Metazoa > Chordata > Aves > Passeriformes > Passeridae > Passer > Passer domesticus. The sequence continues at coordinate 86,768,644 of NC_087476.1, forward strand.
TTTTTGTCATGCTGCTGTATCACTTAATAGGACACAGCAATGCAAAGGGGTTTATTAGTTGCACTGCATTTTAAACAGTTTAGGAAAGGTCCCTTCTGACAAATGGGCTTTCTCAGGTATCTGCACCAGCTGACATGTTAATGTTTTGATTACTTATAATAGCATAAAAAATAAGATGACCACACAAAATTAAATCACATGCCCCAAATCACAGGTTCCTGCTTTGGTGCAGAGGTAATTTATGCAAACCGAAATTCCTTTCATGCCCTTCATGCAAGGATATCACCAGTGAGAACAGTTACTCTGAGTGGATTTTGACATATGTCAGTTCAGAGCTTCATACCATAACAGGAAAAAACACCTTGCCTGATGCTTCTCTGCTTTCTAAAACCATCATGTTCATTATATTAATTGTACAGAAGGAAACAGTAGTCTAATTCTGAACTGTGGGTATGCAGAGTGCTGTGAATATTCTCCAGAATAGCTGAACTCAGTAGCAATGCCTGTTTAAAAGGTGATTGTTCCTAGCCTTATCAGTTTTTCATGCTAAGTGTCTGATGGCTTTTGCACATTTGTGAGTGTACAAGAAAGATGCTGAAGGACTGTGGGGATCAGAAGGTCAAGAGATCCTCTGTCAGGCTGCCTTGTGTGGTCAGGGACACAGGATCTGGGAGGCATTATGCTCCCATTTAGAGACCAGAAAATAGTTGGGGGGAAGGAATGTCATGTAACCAAGAATATATGTTTGCATTTAATCACACTTGGAGTTAACAGCATGGAAGGATATTATGCTTTCAGTAGGTGGTACTCCAATGAAATTAGCAACTGGGTGGCATCAGAATAAGTTTATTTTGTGATAAGCAATAACAGAAAATAAATGCAAAACCAGAGGTATCACATTGTTTCCTGAATAGCAAGCCCCTGGTGAATTGACCTTTCGGTAATAAGGCAGCTAAGCAACAAAGCAAGGAGACTGAAAGGTAATTGGATACAAATCAGGACCTCCACTGCAAAAGTGCTAGGGATCTGCAAAGCACACACCACAGTTTAAGAATGACCAGTGTAAGTAATGCCTTTGTTCTCATCCATCTTCTTCTGGTGGGATTACACACTGCATGCTGTGGGGAGGCCCTCCAATCACCCCTGAATGTGTATCTTCTCCAGAGTGCAGCGCTCTGCAGTGTAGAGCCAATCACAAAGGAAGTTAATCCATGACATTCCTCCCTGCAATGCCTGTGTCAAGGCTCTTTCCAGGGCAATGAGCTCCATTTCAGTCCTCTGAGGATTCTCCGGGAAATGCTTTAGGGCCTTCTCTTGGATTAGGTCCAGTAGTTGCTGGAACAGATCCCTCTCTTGCTCCTTTTTCTTTTTGAAGTAGATGTTGGTCATTCTGTCTGTGTGCACTACTTACTGCTTCAGGGGAGTTGTGGAATCAGAAAGCCTAATACAGATTTTAGAAAAGAAAATGTGTTTAAAGTTTTACTTTCTTAAAATCAGTCCTCATGATAAATGAAAAAAAACCTGCTCCCTCAACACTGCTCAATTTCAGTTCATGCTCTGGAGTCTAAGCAAGGCAGCAGAGTGTAATCCAAATTGCTTTTGCTTGCTGTCAGTCTTCATGTAGAAATCATGAGATGCTCTGGAGCATGGCAAGACAAGGGGAAATTAGCTGAGGGAAGTGGGGGAGGACTGTGGTGTCACATACAAATAGAGCACATCAGCTGGGAGGTTGTCAATCCCACTGTACCCCCAGTTCTGTTTGCACAGGAGGGTATTACAGCCTCAGGGATCAGAAAGAGCTTTGTAAGAGTCCGGTACAAGAGAAAGGACTGTCAAAACAGTGGCCCAGTGGGTTCTTCAGTATTCCTCTCTGTGCTGGGTTCTTGTGCAATTTTCACGCCTGCTGGTTTGTGCAGCACTGGCTGCTCTCATGAATCTCCTGACTGAATCCTAATTCATACACAAGATCAAAGGAGCTCGCAGAGGGGTTTATGCTGCTTGTTTGGTTGTCTTCAGTGCCTGTGCTGCAGCCTTGGGCACTTTACAAGTACAAAACCACCAGGGAACATTCAGAGCCTCTGCCGGCAATACCTGCAATAAGGTGGTCCAGCTGGTCCTTTGCTAATTAATTCACCTAGAGCTCTCCAGCTTTGCCTTGGTAGGGAAGCCAGTGTGGTGTGTTTGTTACTCTCTATTTGTCTTGAAAGTGTTCTCTAAAGGTGTCTGCATTCTGGGGCTTTTTCTGGGAGAGACTACAAAGGTGTACGAGTGCCAGTAAAACTTTATCTCTCAGAAAAAGCACACAGCGCAGGTAGCTACTCCTCTTTAAAATGTTGAGTAGTAGCAAGTTCACTCATAATCTATGAAGATCCAGCCTGGGATCTTCATAGACCCCAAAACTAGCCTCCTATGATGTGCTGACCCCAAACCTTCTGGCTCTTAATCTAAGCCTAGCCTGGGAATCTTAGCAAGTCCCAGCACTAAGCTCAGCTTGTCAACACACAGCACAGAGCTGCATGGCATGAGGTGGCAGTGACCATGGCCTGTATTTGAGCCCTCAAGCTGCAGCAACAGTTGTGGGAAACAGAGATATGGGGAATGTGGTTCTAAGAACCAAAATTCTGCAGGACCATTAAGATTTCCTTTATTTTGGTAAGTTGCTCCTGAGAGTAACCTTCTTAGAAACCTTGCATGCTACATCTGCTTGCTATTCCACTGGTTTTCATTTTTTGTCTAAAAATTTATTTCAAAGACATTGTGACATGATTCAGCCTTGCTCCTTAGCACCATCACAGGACTGCAACCTAAGAAATTAAGAAAAATATAAGCAGTTACTGATAGAGGTGAGCAACATATCAGTCTTTTAAATATGCCGCTGGTTGACTTCACATTCCAGAGTCCACACAGATCATTCCCTGGACAGTGTGGTGAATCATTTGCCCGTCCCAATGTTTTGTTAGAACAACTCTACCAGTCATCTGATTTGTCAGACAACTGGATGATGTCAGCTTTCTCCTCTATGTCTCACTTTGTGCCCCCAAGGCTGAGAAAATTGATTGGTTTTAAATGGGACCTCTCGTGCCAAATTTCCTAAGAACTTCAAATGAATACTCTCACTCAGTCATGACAAATGCCTTTTCAGATTCCAAGAACATGTCCATGGTCTGCGTGCTCCTCTTTGGGTTGAATAACAAAGAACTTCTACTCATAAAGGGATCTTTCAAGAAACTTCTTGTAAATCAATCACTGAAATCTGCAGTCAGTCTTCTTGGTCTTGTCAGTTTCTAATTAAAAAGTTGCGCCAGCAAGTGATGACAGACACAAGCAGCACAGCCTTCTTCAGAAAGTCCAAATATGCCTAAAGGTGAGCATGCAGGACAGGTTACTGTGCTGCTCATGGAATAACTGCTGAAAATTACCTGCTACATAGAAACAAAAACCAAACTTTAAAGGATAGATTTCTGATTTGTGTATGCCCAAAATGTGCTTTCTAATGTTTTGCCCTAATGCAGGCCTGGATGTAGCCCCAGAATAAAGTAGGTGTCTGGGTTTACCCTGCATCCTTTGATGACATGACATCATTCACTCACCAGTGGTAGCTTACAAGGAGTCAGGAAATGATAGCTCTGTGTTTCCATCCATATATTCTCCTAAAAAGCATTTGGATGCTTGGATTTTAAATGAATTAATGTGCTGGAAGAAAGAAATCTCTGTTCCAAAGCTATCCAGCACTGTGTCTTTCCCTTCACTTTACCACCTCCTGGTGATTTCACCCAGCGCCTGAGACATATTGACACATCCTTAGAGGATGCCAGCAGATGCTCATGCAAAAATAGTGAAGACCTAGAACTGGCAATCCAGATGATATGAGATGAAAGAAAAGCAAGGCAATATTTTTTAGAGGTTTAGTCTACTCTGGATGACTTTCAACATCATAGAGAGGGCAAGAGAGAGAGAAAGAACAACTGTGTTTAAAAATATTTATTTCAAGACAGATAACTTTTAAAATAGAGAAAAAACCTGCTGATTTGGGGCTTGTGAAATCTTCTGTTCATAGATTTGTATGAAATCTCTGTAGTTTTCTTCTTGGTCAGGAAGCACAGATTAAGAAAATTGGACCTGATTCACAAGAAAACTTGAGGCTCATTTGGCGACTTCTCTATCTTTGACCCCAAATTTGAATGTTTTCATTTTTAACATTCAATCAGTCAACTGTGGATTGCCTAAGATATAGGGACTTACTGAGGATTTGTAGAAGTCTTCTCAAAAGACTTTTGTTTCTACACTATCAAGTAATTCTGGCTGCAACTTCAGATTTCCCTGCTGATTTTGTTTTTGTTTTACGTAGCATGGTCTGGGAATAAAATAACACAGATAGAGTAGAACAACAACAAAGAAGGACAATTTCTCTTAACTTTGTTTGAACATATTACATAGCCTTTTGTTTCTCACTTTTTATGGTGCTTCATCTGCATTTTTAGTCAGGGCTCATTTCTGCCTATGGGTCCAGCACTATTGATGGGTGCAGTTACATGGCATTTTATTCTCTGAGCCCTGTTTTCCTTGTGTTCTGATCAAACAAGGCAGATCATGAGTAAAACGTAGTCCCCTCCTCCCAATAAATTATTTTCCCCTCTTTAAAGAGCCAGTACCTTCCCATAAATTATTTTCCTGAGGTTTGCATTACTGCTTTAAAAAACCCAAAGAAACCCTTTGGCTTGACCTGTAGCTTCTAGACTTTTCTGTAACTTCTATAATTAAGAGTAAAGGATAGTACTGTGGTTAAGGTATTGCATTGGGACTCAAAATGTAGGGAAGCAGTCCCCTATAAAAGTTGTTCCAGTCCTCCGGCAGGGAGCTATAAGGCTTGTTTTCAAAACTGGCTTCTGATTTTTGTTGTGTTTGGTTTTACTTCTCCAGTTGGAGGCCGAGCCTTTAATGCGTCCAGCTCAATGAGAAATCAGTGGGACCTGCAGTTTTTGCCATGTGTTAATCAAGGTCAAGGTGCTCCCAGAACAACTAGGAGTGGCATATTCCCAAATAAGCAGCCATGCTTGAAAGTCAGGTTTTCAATCTCATGTGATAATTCAGAATACCTAATTTAGGTGACAGGGGACTTAACTGACTCCATAAGGAGCCTAAGACTCCTATGTGCAGATCCAGAAGCTTAAGGGTTGGCAGAGTGAATATGTAATCCCCTGTGAATTGGGATACTGCCCCATCACACCAGGCCACTGTGAGGTTTTGGAAGTGCTCGAAGACTCTCAGGTGCCCATCAAAGACAACATGGAAAAAGCAGAGTAGGGCACTGATGAGCCCTCAGTAGTGCTGACTGCAGGCACAAAGCTATCAATTCCCTCCCCCCAAAAAAAAATCTCTTCAGTAGGGTCCTGTTTAAATATATCCACACTAGCATCCATGTCTTTACAACAGGGATAAGGAACAATGGTGGGTAGCCAAGCAGAAGGTTAAAATATTAATATTAGGAACTTGGTTCTCATTCTTTTTTTTATACTCATTGAAACCAAGAGCATCTATTCCAAAACTGGTGGATTTGCCTCTGTGAAATTCCATCAGTGAAAATGAAAAATGGGCTCTGACTGACAGACAATCCTCAGTTTCAGTGCTATTAGATAGGCAATACATATTGACAGCAAGAAAAAGCTTAAGTTCATTTTAATCCTCATAATCACTTATTATATGTTCTAGTGAGTTTGATGTCACATCAGGATATGATCCAAGACTAATAATAATTATGATACTATCACATGAAGGCTGGCTTTTACCCTTACCAGAGCCCAGCACAGCAGCATGGAGAAAAGTGAGAATAGAGGAGACAGAGACCCTTAGATTTTCCCTGTCCAGGCACAGGCACTCAAGAAAAAACTCACCGTCTTCTGCAACACATTCATGTTTTGGATGATGGACAAAGAAAAGAATAATGGCAACACCGGCTGCTATAATTCCGCCAAATCCCCTCCTGATGTGGGATTTACAAAGGTTATCATGGACTGGGGAATAATTTCAAAGGACTTCTTTATTGCTATGGCCTGGGGCCAGGGGAATAAACCTTCTGAAGCAGAGGAGGATTCAGTTTACCTCAGGCTATTTGTTCTAACTGTGAACACAGTGCAAATTGGACTTACCACTCTGTCCCTGCCAGAGGATCCCCAAAGTCTCTTCTTACAGCACCCAAAGAAAATCAGCTGCTTCTGACATGAAAAGATTAGCGCTGAATTTGCCACTACCCAAAGCACATTGTGTAACACTGTAAAGGGAAAAGGATGGGCCAATGTCAAGGGAAATTCATGCTCCTATAGAAGCTGCACCAGGAGAGAGAAGACAGGAACTGATTTCCCAAACATCATGTGAAACTCTGAGACTAGAGAGAACTATTTTAAACTATTTAACAGATAAACTGAACAGCTAAAAAGGGATTTTTTTTGTTGTTGTTACTCTGAAGTCTCTGGTCTGAGGCAAACACCCCATCCACTCTTTTGAAAGTCCCAGCCTTCCTTTTCAAAAATTATTTCTATTTCTCAGCAGATGGTTATTGCTTTCTCTGAGCAGACATCATCTTAAGATCAGGCAGGGGAGTTAAACACTGAACTTTCCTCTTTCTAAAATGTAGGTATGGGTGCTCCAGACTATGTGCAGTTGTACTGGGGCAACGAATGGGAAATTCCTCAAGATGGTGTTCCAAGTGGGGACACTACCATTGCCATCAGGACTTCTTCAAGGGGTCCAGCCTCAACAGAGTATCTCTATTCCTTTTTTCTCTCCAGTCCTTAATGTCACTGAATGCAGGAGGCTACTGGATCCCCAAAGCTGGTAGATCTCAGCACATACCTTTTTTTGTTTTCTAGTGGAGACGTTCTAAGCTTGTACAATCTTTGTGTCCCAGACAGGTTGACACAGTTATGGTTTGCAAATGCAAGAAGGATAGAAACGTTCATTCTTTGCTGTCGCTAGTCACGAAGCTATGGCACAGTCAACCTGTTTTGATTGTGCCCCGTAGTGTGACAGAGGTGCTCAGACACTGATTGCTGGTTTACTGTGGAATATACTGAAGCCGCATTTTTTTCTCCCCCTTTATTCCATTTCCCAGCCTCTTCTTCCAACACCAATCAGAGCTGTCATTATTTTTTGCCTAAAGAGAAATCCCCAGCCAGTCATGAAGCAGACTGAAATGCTGGGAGTGGCCATATGCTGCTGTCAGCTTTGGTGAACATCCTTTTCATTTGCATTAAATCTTGGGATCACATGGAGCTGATCATCACAGGCTGAGGGCAGAGTAGGAATGTGCATGTGCAATCACAGTACTTATCCCTCAGTCAGTGGGAACACAAAGCCCATCCCAGTCGTTTGATATCCTGCCTTTGGATCAGTTAATTAGGACCTACTTTTGGATGATTCTGAGTACATCTAAACACCAGGTAACTTGAAGGAAGCTAAGAACAAGGTTTCTAAGCACTAAGCACAAAAGAATAAGAAGAAAACCTACCCCTGACCAGCTCTCATTGCTCAGTTTGTTTCTTGCTCAGAAGTGAGCCTCAGAGCAGGTTGTCTTCTTCTCTTACATGGTAAGACCGATGCCAAAGAAGTTTTTTTCTGCAGACTCCACCTTGAGCAGCTCCTTCCTGGAATCACTCCTGAAAATGAATTTACAGCTTCAAGACTACACCTGCACAGGAGATGCCTGTGGCAGTCAGTAGGGAATGTGCCTAATTAAATACGAGCAGATTTTCAAAGATTGCTTCATCCAAGAAGCAAAAGCTAAATAATTATATGGAACAAGATGATTACCTGGAACAAGATGATAAAACTCCTAATGTTCCTGTTTATGATATGACTGTGAAGTTTCTCTGTTAAAGCTGGGATGCAATGCGTTATCATTTATTGTCTAATAATACAAGAAATTATGCTGCTGGTATTCTGTGAGAATTGTGCTTTTCTTCCAAATAAAATTCCACCTAGAACTGACCCGTCCAAGTAACTCCCACAATTTTTCCTGGTTTATCTCACCAGGGTGGAAGGAAGACTTAGGAAGGGAGAATTATGCTTTAGCATCATATATCAAATACATCTGATCTGGGAACTTTGGTAGGTATTGAAGGAACGTTTGCATCATTACAGCAAGCAAAAAAAAAAACCCAAAGCACATTTCTACGAGATGGCAAATTGCAGTGAGAGGGCAGATTTATGACCCTGTGACACCTCTTTTGTGTGATGAAAATGTGCTGATGCCATGGCCCCAGCTACCCTTCTCTCCTGGATTTTGTTATAAAAGGAGAGCTTTGCCACTGTGTGCACCAGGTCAAAAGCTACCAGAGATATTTTTTTCCCCATCAGCCAGGGGTGTGATTGCAGGGTGTGCCCAGTCCATGCATCCAGGTCCTACAGAAGCAAACTCAGCAGTTAAAATGTTGATATTCATGATGATTTAACTCCTCTGACCTCCCCATGGCTGAGTTCCAAGTTCTGTGCAGGCTCCACTTTGCTCTCCACCCTGCCTGCATGCATTTTTATTTATATCCATTTTTTTCCCTACCTTTCTCTATTTCATTTAAAGAAACGTGGAATTCTGGAGAATAAAATAGCAGCTCATGAGAGGTGCCAATGTGCTATACCATGAGTATAGCTCAGCACAAGTGCTGTCTAAACTCAGCCTGTATTTCGCCGATGATCCTTTACAAGGCATTAGCTCGTCTCAAAAGCAACCCTTCCTCCTCCTTGACTGTCTCTCACATCTTCCCTAAAGACATTTATAATGACCTCTGCAGCTTGGCTTCAAAAATGTCAAAGTATTTTGGCAACTGCTGCTGTAACTGGTCTTGATGCTGTAGCTCCACACCCCTGTGAAACTCTCCCTGAAATGAATCTTGACAATGGGGACCAGCTCCACTGGGGTTTTAATGCACCACTCAGTTGTTTGAAAAATTTTTAATTTTTGTTAGACTGTTCACACCTTTACAGCTAAGTATGAGTTGAAAAGTCCTCTTGGGTCAGGACTTATGATTTTACCTGGGATGGTATCTCAGAATTGGGATCTGCATTTCTATATGGCCTTTAGTGTGTCTGCCTAAAATTTCCTATGGGCAGGAATCCTGGAGTCTCTGTGTTACAGGGCTGAGCAGCCAAAAATTTTTTGATTAATAATGTCTCTGTTTAGTTGCTGTTTGTTTTTAACCATTTGTGCAATACCTCAAGCCAATTGGCAGGATTAATTGGTTTACAATACTATATTAATTAATATCATAAAATAGTTTTGAAGGAAGGAAGAGCTAATTAACTACAAAGCATTAATACTCCAACTGGGAGAGAACCCAAGGGAAAAAGTCTACAGTGTAATTAATACAGAATACATTTTTTCTTCTTGCTTTACAATCTCCCCATAGTCCCAGGCACTAATGACTTTCATTTGGCTTTGTGAAAGGTTTTCTGCTCTCCATCAACCTATCCCATGCTTAAAATATCCAGAGATAATTTGTATTTTTTTTCTTTCTTGACCTTTTCTTTCTGGTGATTCCCTTGATACAATGTATAAACTCAACTCTTGCCCTTGCTCCTGTGAAGTGCTTGTGAGGCAGGTTCTTTCTGATATGGCCGTGCTGGTTAAGATCCAATCTCCAGCAGTCAGTAACACAGGCACAGCAGGAGAACAGGGCAGCAACCCTTTCCATTCTATACTTTTCCTTCCTGCTGCACATCCCACATTTTTCCTGTGAATGTCTGATGACCCACTGATTTATTACAGCCTTTTTAAAAAATCTAGTTGGCAGTCAATCTGATTCAAACCGCACTATATTTTACTAGTTTGCTGTTCTCTAGTAATAATTCTCAAAAAAAAAAAAAAAAAAAAAAAAAAAAAAAAAAAAAAAAAAAAAAAAGCTAAACAAAATGACAAATTACAGACAATTAAGGGGGGAAAAAAACCTAACAAATATGTGCTTGTTTCTGTAAAATTCCAACTGAAAGCATACTGCCCTGCTTTTTGTGCTTGGACTTCAATCACTTGCACAGAAATGCTTGTGAAAGTGCCCCCAAGTGAGGAGTTGGGCAAGGGCATGTGGAGAATTGTCATAATAAAAACATATAGTGAAAATAGCTACATTCTCACTATAAAAATATCTCCCTGATAGAGTTTGGATGAGTTAACTGATGGCATCCGGGAAATAAATGTTTACAAATGTCTAAACCAGAATTTACAAACATGCGACAGCAGCTTCAGGGACCCAGCCATCAAATCCTAAAACCTTTGTCCATATAAAAATGCTTGAACTACTTCAGTAAAACTGAAAGAGTAAAACAAATAGGCCAATAAAAACCAACTGTAATACTGAAGCATTTCTGTAGCATATGGCTTATTCCCTGGTAAGAAGCATCAGTAGCAGTGATTACGCCTAATTATTCAATTTAAGGAAAAAAAATTTTAAAAGCCCAAGACTCCAATTTACGCAGTTCTTAGGAGTTATGACACAGTTAGTGAAATAAATAGGGCAGGAGATCTTTCTCCTTTTTAAAAGCCTTTATTAAAAAGAATCAGCTCAGGTGGGGAGAAATCGACGGGTCGTGTCCACAACGCTGGTTCTCCCAGGAGTGGCACGGAGAAGGAGGATGATGCAGCTGTGTCCGCTGGTCTGCAGGCAGAGTTGGGGCTTCCATCCTCACAGGAGAGTAGGAAATTCTGCTTTTTCAGTCTAACATTCCAGGTCCTCTTTCTAGTTAAGACCTTTTCAGGTTAGGGTGAGAAGTAAAAGGATCTTAGCAGATACTGGATTAAATTTCTCATCCTTAGACATCACTTAGGTCTCTTAATTCCATGTTGGCTCATTGTTTTTAGGGGTTTTTTCCTGGAATGTTACAAAATCTGGTGAAATGTATTCTCATCTGCATACTAGCTCTGATGTCACTCCGCCCCTGCTACCTGCGGGGGTCTGGTGTCACCCCCGGCAAGCATCAAGGGGGACAATGGCTAATTACCAACCATTAACAGGTAATTGAAGAAGAACTCTTAACAATAGGTGGCTGCAACATGCAGGTAAACTTCAATTTAACAGCAATTGGTTCAACTTTTTTTTAACTTTGCAACCTTAAAAAAAATTGATAACTTTTTTATTCATAACATATGCCCGAGTCAGTTCTAAGTCCAACGTGGGAAATACAGCTGTGTAGTATTGCTAGGAGAGCGCTGTGTCATTAAGGAGTCTGCTCCTTCAAAGGAAAGTTTAAATCAAGCTCCCTAATCTCTGGATGAATAATCTCATTATTTTCCTCACAAAACATCTCACCTAGCAAATATAGTGGAGTCTTGCCCAGACATGTTTTCTATAGGTGGGAATTGGTAATACGTGGATGAGGGCGTGGAATGGCCCGGCTTGGTGAAGTCTCTCTCCATTAATCATTGCATGTCTCATACCTGACAAAAAGTGTTGATGGAACAGGTTTAGACACACTTTTGAGTTAAAACAAATGAATTTTAATTAGAACCCATGTCACGCCAGCTCAGCTAACATTGGATATTGTGTTCGTAGTTGCCTGGTGAGATGCAATGGAAAATCTAGAATAAAATTCTGATGTGCTGTCAGCTCCCGTGAGCTTTATCTGTAGGCAAGAGGGTGTCACAGAAACAGAGCAGCTCCCCAGGTCTTGCCACAGACACCTCCCTGGGACAAGGGGACAAGGGGAAAACTGAGATTACTGTTGTTATAGGTGGTTTTTCTCACAAAAGGGAGCTTGGTTTTGAGAGATTTGCATCTTTATTTTGTTAATCTAGGGTTGAATTTCCTTTATCGCCTTCTGTAAATCTGTTTAATCCACATGGCCTGAATACACCTGCCAGTTTATAAAGCTAGACAATGCACTGTGATGCCTTTCACTGGCAATTCACATAATGAAATGTTCCTGCAACCTCTTTTGAGAAGTTCTAACACCTTTATTAATTGTTTCATGTTTATTAATTGTTTCATGTTTGTTAATTGTGTCACCCTCATTATTTTGGTAATTGTTGTCATGCTGAAAATAAAAATCTGGCAGCTTCGAAATCTGGCAGGAAGCAAGCGATTAGCACAGAAAATATCTCATTTTTCTTCTGTGAATTTCTCTTCGGGTGTTGCCATAATAGAAATTATTTAAAACTTGCCATTTCCTGACTTCTGGAGGAATTATTGAAAGGAAAAGTATTGGCAGCACATCACATTGTAGCTGATAGCAAATATTCTTAAGAGAGGGATTCGCATACCACCAAGGCAGCTGTGAAAACCAATGTGGCACTGGCAGTGCTTGGAAACTGCTGGAGTAGATGGAGCAGCAGGTCTAGGAAGAAAGAGCAAGTCCAAGCTTCTCTGGCTGTCACCTGGTGATGTTCCCTGTCTGAAAGACACACAGGATCGTCCAAGCTATTTCCTCTCCCATCCTCTCCCACATTATTCCTTACCACATCCCTTGGGTGACCTGGAATATGGTTTTCCTGGGTATACCCTACAAGCTGCTGACTCTCCTGTCTGATAACATGTCCTTATTCCTTTTCAGAGATTCCAGCCTATTCTATGAGTCAGAAAAAAACCCAAAACCCAATTACCCCCAGCCCAGCCCCAAGTTTCTCACCCGTTTTACTCTGGATTTACTGGTTGTTGCCTAAGGGAAAAGCATTGCAATCTGGCACTCACCACTTATCATGACTGTCAGCCCAACCAGCAGGTCACCCACAGCAGCCTTGGGAAAGAGCTAGGATAGGTTTGGGACTGGTGCCAGCTTTTCCAGCTAGGGCCAGGGAGGTGGAAATAGCCATGTTTGTTGAAGTAGCTGAAGGTGGAGTTGCAGGTCCCCTCCACTGGGCTGTGATAAGGGGTATCCACAGCTCACTGGGATGTTTACACCTCCCATCTCAAGCTGCCTTCACACACAGCTCATAAGGTGCTGCTCTGCTCTCTGACAGGAGGAAGGCAGCTCTTGGAAATATCTTTGCTATGTAAATCCTCAGGGGAACAGTTTCAGAAACCAAACCTTTGACAGATCCTTATAACACCATTATTACCACACACCATCACCAGTAAATTGTTTTACTGGAGTCCTTATAAAATGGAAATACAAAATGGGCAGAAACACATTCAAAGCAAAGCAAATCAGTGGGATAACAGGGTTCATCTGGACCTTTGGTGGTGGAAACTGAGGAGAGCCCATGCTCAGCTATGAGTAGTACAAAAGCCATTGCTCACTTTTCCTTCACAACTCACCTCCTGGGCTTCTCCAGCTTGTCAAATTTAGTGCAGGTGCATGCTCAGCAGCTGTGCCTGGAGCACGTTCAGTTAAATACTCAAACTGGAAAATATTTTTACAAAAACTTCTTGCCATATTCACACAATTCCAGGGCCATTTTTCTCTGTTTATTACAAGGGAACCAAACCAGGTAGAAAACCCTGTTGTGTATAATGTTCAATATAGTTTCTAAAGTGTGGAGTTTGAACCTAAGGAAGCAAGTAACATCTTCTGCTTCTCTTGCATTTTTGTGGGGTCTGCATGAGTCAAGTTTGAATGTATGGCCAAAAAAATAGTGCAGATTCAGGAGCCAAAGGTAATATCTCTGACTTACTGGCACAAAACACCTTTTCCCTGTAGGTAGTCTACACTGCTTCAATCATTTGGCTCTTTCCTTTTTAGCAGCTTCTAAAAGTGATAAAATGTATATTGCTACAATATACATTTTGGATGTACATTTTCAAGGCCTTAAGACCATGAAGTCATATCTGGGTGTGTCGTTCTTTCCATTAGTGATAAGCCTGAGGTGCTGAGTTTATTCCTGAATCCAGATGGGTATTTGGGGCCTGTTTATTAATCTGGATATATGATCAGATGCCTTTCCTGAGTGAACACATTTCTATATATCTATTGTTTGAGTATTCAGAGAAAAATATGTCAGCTTTGGGTTACTACTGAATGTGACAATCACTATTTCTTCTCATGCTGAGGATGAAATAAGGTGGAATTTTAGTGACTGAACAATAAGTGGAATCCTCACAATCTTCTCAAAATTTTAGTCTGTTATATATCTGTCTCAATTCAGAATCTTTTACACTTGTTTATTTTTAACTTGGGAAAGAAAGAGAAAGTGTTGTCTAGACTCATCCCTATTGATGATTAACTGTTCAAGGGGAAACACACAGCAGGCACGGATACAAAGATTCAGATGGGAAAATTGCTATATGTTTGCATCCTGCTGGATAATTCTTTCCTTTGGGGATATGTCTAAGTACAGACCGCTATACTGTGCTACAAAGTCACACTGAAGTTGATATTTAGGAGTGTTGAGACTGCCCAGGCTCTGCGAGAGTCTGGGCAGTCTCTTGGGGTTTGTCCTTGAGGCAAAAGTTGCTGTTCCTGAAGGCAAGAATAAGGATGCATGAAGTATTTTCTCTGTTTGCTGTATATAGGCCAGCTAAGCCCCCTTTGCCCTCCAAGGTTTGTTCCTTGTGCAGAGTGCTAGTTTTGACAGCTATCAATTTCAGTGTCATGGTAAAGAGCAATTTGGGTACCCAGAATGGGCACAGTGGATTTTACGTGCACCCCTGAGAGGCAGCACACAGGCCTTCCAGTGAACGATGACTGTAAAATGGGAATAATAATCCTTAATTGTCTCCAGTGTAGAAAACATAATTAGGAATTTCAAATCATCTTGAGCTCCTCAGAGGGATGGCACATATGCTGATACAGTGAGTAATTTGGTACAAATGCATTATCACACCTACAATTCTATTACCATGTGGATATGGCAGGGCAAATAGAGTAGCGAGTGTCCTAAATGCTGTGGAGACAAACAGCTCTGGAATTGCCTGAAGACCTCTAGCAGAAAACAGGTATACACCTTCTGTGCAAAGGCTTTATTATAACATATACTGATATGTTAGCAACCCACAACTTTTCTCTATAGAAAAAGACATCCACAACCACGTTCTTTCTGACAGCACAGAGATACAACTACAGTTTGAAACCTTCTGGGACCCCTTGGGGACAAAGTCACAGCCACAGGTTATTGGCAATGCATGAAAGCTCTGCAGACTTTCTGGCAACACAGCTGCATCCCCAGAGCCTTGCTTCCTATGAGCAGTGATATACCAATCAGACCACATCCCTTAAGGCAGAGAGATGATACAGAAACACCTCACATTGCAAAGGGAGGTGCCTTTGAAAAAACATTTTAAAACAAAACAAAAAAAACCTCCACTAGATAACAGGGGCTTTATTGTTACTTAGGTGCCTACAATGTCAAAGCTCTCTGTGCATGAAGTGGATGCTCAATGTTAATAAAATACATTCCAACTGAACAGTTTGTGTTCTGCTGAGCTGTACAAACCACGAGAGCTCTCTGCTCACGTGGTTTGTGTTCTCACCATGAACTCCTAATAATGAAAGCACTGACCCAGCAATCAGCATTTTGAGTCCAGGCCCTGAGATTGCTCAGCTGGGTGTAGTTTCTCCCTCTAGAAGAGAGCATGTAATGCAATTAATCCAGCTAGTGGTACAGTGTGTTAGGGGCTGGCCACTCTTCTGTATGAACAGAACGGCTGACATTCTAGTATTTCCTTATTTCTGAGCACTTGACTGTCAAAGCTCATGATGTTCTTTGACACAGGGAAGAGAAAAAGTAAAGGGGGAGTTATTTAATATTATACAGCAGATCCAGATTTGTTGTTATTTAGGATTATAGCTAGAATAAAATGCTGTGGGATTTACTTTAATCTCCACAAGGGACTAGGTCTGTTTGGAAATGTCAGTGTGTATGCTATGGCAGATCTACTGGCAATCACTTAGACCCAGAGCTCATGTTATGCTCAGGAAGTATTCAAAATGGGGTCTCAGTTTCCAGGTGTGCTGCTGGCTGCACCTGAGTGAGGTGTTTGGATCATAAAGGAGTTTTCTGTTACCTTGTGGCTTCTGCTTTCAGCTGGGAGAGCAGCCAGGAGAGCTGGAGGCAAGGGGCTGCCAGACTGCTTTTTATCATCTTTCTCAGTCCAGGGCAGCCATGCCACTCCCCCAGCACCACATCTTTCAAGGACTCCAGGCATGGACATAGCAGGACATCTCCGCCACTTTCACACTGTCAGAGGAGGAGAGTGGAACAAACACTCTCTGTACAAAGCAGAAAATTATCAGAAGTTATTTTTAACAGCCTGATAAGTAATAAATCAAAGTCACTTGTATTTTTTCTACCATGCGGCAAAAAAAGGTGCCCATTACCCCGTTGGATGTGATACAGGAGGGCCCTGAAAAAACCCAGGTTAGTATTTGGAGTTGCCTGCTCAGAATTGCCTCCAGCAGACATGGCTCCCCTCAGTGACTCTGCTTTCGCTCCAGCCCATTGCTATAGCCCAGTGGTTGACCTGCACTGCACGGGTTGAGGAGAAGTCCCTTTGGGTGGAATGTGCCTGTGGGTGTGGAAGCAGGCACTTGCAGTTGATGCTCATTCACCTTCCCCTGCATATTGAAAGGCAGGAAAAAAGCCCAGTCCACAGATATTGGGCCTTTATTCAGCTGTTTACTGCACCATGGTTTGGTGGTGGGAATGACAGCATTCTGTAGAGAAGCTGGTAAACTGCATCAGCTGTGGCACCTGTTCTGCTGCATGATAAAACACTCTCAACAGTTTATAAAAAGAAAATATGGTCCATATGTTTATGGAAAACTTGTAAAAGAAGTTGCCAGCACAGCTTGTACTTAATCGCAGTGAGAACCAAAACGGACAACAAAAATAATTAAAAAAACCATAAAGGCTTATATCTTAGGCAGAAAATTGAAAATGAAATATTTCCAGTTTTTTGGGTTATGCCTAAGTACAGTAGGTCTTGCTAAGATATGTCAGGCTCCACTCCAACTTCAGAGTTTACTTTGATCTTCCTTTATTTGCATTAGCCTTTGCTAATGTAAAACTCACAAAGAGTTTTCAATGACTGCTCCAAGTCATATATTACACTCTGCTAAGACAAGTTTTAAGTCAGTATTGTGATGGTGCACATTATCTGGTGTAACAACAATACCCCCAGCAGTATGAAGTATTACCCTTATTCCTTTATACACACACTCCAGAATTTATACAACCCTAGTGGTAGTTGCACAGTTAGGAATAGGGTCTAATAAACCCTCCCCAAAGTTCTATGAATGTTCCCTTACAGACCCAAA
Organism: Passer domesticus; assembly: GCF_036417665.1. Classification (NCBI taxonomy): domain Eukaryota; kingdom Metazoa; phylum Chordata; class Aves; order Passeriformes; family Passeridae; genus Passer; species Passer domesticus. Next base: position 86,785,816 of record NC_087476.1, read on the forward strand.
CCTCGTACTCAATATGGTTTTTCACAGAGTGTGCTCCCTGAGAATGGTACATTGTGGTATGTAATGGTCCATGAGCAAACACAGGGACACAAACAATTGCACAAGGACAAGCAGCCAAGGAAGCATCAAGCCAGACAACAAGGGTGGTGGTAGAAAGTGACTCTGCATCTCACCCATATGTGCAGGGTTTTTACCTGTTTTGCTTAGGTATAAGCAATTTGCACGTTTGAGTACAACAGAAAATCCAGCCCAAAGCAAGAAGTCTCTTCTGCACCTTGTAGCACTCTCTTGCCTGGTGCCACAGACATGGGCAGACAGGATGATGGCTGGCTTGGTCATTCGCATGGAAACCACCTCGAGATGTGGCTTCTCCATGTTTCTAAACATCCCAAGGATGAGGCAGGAAGTGTCACAGCATTAGTTCCTGACTATTTTATCTATTTAGGAAGTATCATAACAATAACTTTGTAACAAGTGTCATGATAAATTCATTAGCATGCTAAATCCTAGATTTTTCCCCTCCCATTGGCTTTGGTTAGGTAATTGGAAGGATGACGTAGTGGAGAGACTGGTGAGATGACCAAAGTATCAGGCCAAAAGTTTAATTTTCATTGAGGACACCTTAGGCTCCTGTAGAGCCAGGGAATCCTAAACAAAACAGATATTCCAGCAGCGACAGATAGTGTGAGAGCACTGTGAATGGCTTTGAATGCAGATCTTATTCTGTAATTTACACTAGTCAGAAGGCTACAATAACTATATCACTCACAGAGGGTGGGGAGTATGAATATTCCACTACATTTTCCAGAAGCCAGACAGTTGGTAAAGACATTATGCAAACACCAAGCTTCTCACTCCAATTAAGAATCTGTTACAATTCAAGTAATGTTCCAAACTTGAATGTGCTTAGCAAAACATATAATTCTTAAGATTAGAAATTTAGTTTTATTTATGTAGCAATCTACCATGTTTCCACTGTCTTTTAGAATAACAATGAGAAACCAAATAATGCATTCTGCCATCCGCACCAAGGGGTAAAGGGAAGAAAACCAACCTCACATCCTGCAACACATGCACTGCAGAATGCCTGGGAAAAGAAACTTTATTTACCATAATGCCATTTTAGGAACATTTGTATTCTTACCAGTATTTCTGGTTGCAGTAAGTATAACTGACATTGCATTTACATAATAGATATTTTAAAACAATAAAAATGTTGCATTAATTAGTGAAAAATTACCAAATAGTCATAAATCAGTAATAAGTAGCTATGGCAAAGTATTTAAATGGTTGTATTAGAAAATAGATCTGGAATTACTAGGTTGGGAACTGCTGATTTTTCTGTTGACTGGGTTGTTTAAAATGGAATGTTAATCACTAAGTAATTCTCATTTGATACTATGCAGTGTGTGCAAATTGTGAAAGGAATGAACAGACAATTAGAAATCCAGGAATTTATGTGTGACAGTGGACCCAGTTCAATTTTTTATGATTTTCTTGAATTTTCTATGTCCTAATTTTTCTGTCTTTCAGTTTGAGAAAATAATGTGTTCTTATCTTAATAAAACATTCTGAGGTTCTATATACAGTTTTATTCATAAATACAAACCATTGTAACTTCACATATAGTATGTACAGTCAATATTTGCATTGAATACTGACCACTGGGTTTTAATCTTCCCTTTGTAACATCACTAGCACTGTCCTGGAAGCACTGCTGACTATAAGCAAAAGGTCACACCCTTTCTGCTTTCTTCATACAACTTAGTGGATGGCATGGAGTTTGAGGAAAAGGCCCTATGACAGTGAAGAGGTGTAAAACTGAAGTAGAGGAAGAGATGAGTGCCATATTCCAAAGTGGAGGTGAAAGTGGAACTGGACCTCTTACTCTATTTGCCTCTGAAACCACTCATCTCCACCATAAAAAAAAACAAAAACAAAACAAACAAAAAAAAAAAAAAGAAAAAGAAAAAAAAACCCCACAAAACAAAAAAAAACCCAAACAAACAACAACAAAAAAAAAAAAACACCCACAAAAAACCAAAACCAAAAACAAGGGGCGACGCTGGATATTAAAAATCTATGTCTGCTGTGTTGTCCTGGGTCAACTGGTTATAAAATCAGGAGAGCTGCAGGAAATAGGGCCTGTAGGAGGTATTGTCTGTGGGAAAGGAGACTGCAAATTCTGTGAAGCACAGAAGCACCACAGATTAATGAGAGGGTGTGCTCCTCAAGCTCAGATAGGAACATAAACACTCTGGACTTCAAGACTCCAGATTTGGATAATTTCCATTACAAAATACAGAGTGGTTTTTCAGAATCCAAATCCAAACTCCATCAAGTTCATAAGAGTATGAATGGAAAGGTTTTTATATTCCATGGCGTAATCTGCAGTCATGTTAAATCTTTGTAGGCCCATTAATCTCACCAATAATCTGACCTAAAAGTTTTAGCATTCTGTCTATTTTTTTTCCTAAACATTTGTTTAGGAAATGCTAGCAACATTGTCAGTCATGGACTGGAAATGTCAGAAATGGTTCATTAAACCTCCCAATGCCTCAGATTTCATTTTAGAAATGCTTTAATGGAAAAAAATAATGGCCATATTGCTCCATTTATGAGTGCATTACAACCCGTAAGAGGCAGGTAATCTCTTTTCCAAGATGTCTTTTTCTAGACTTTTTATAAAATTGTATGAAATCATATAGCTCCTGCTTGTATTTTTTTTTTTTCTCTTTCAAAACAAAAAAGCATCATAATTGCCAAGAAAATTGCATTGTGCTGTCAGGTCTCCATCCTGGGCTGCTGTGACCAACAGGGTGTCTTGGAAAACACCATTAGTCTGGAAGGCTTTTCCATAGAAGGATAAAAGCTTTGCTGACCTGTCATGAAAGCATCTTGGGATGCACAACTGCAAAGCAACACCAGTGATGTTTTCAGAAAAGTGTAAAACAGGAAACCCTGTTATCCATCACATGTGGGATGGCAGCCTGCTTGTGTATCCCCCTGCAGTACTTTTCAAAGTAAACTTCCAGCTGGGGAAAGGTTTAGTCAGAGAACATACAAAGGCAATAAATTAAAAGCTTCAAGGACCTGTGTCAATGAAATGTGCAGCACCATCTTGTGGCATTAGCATTAATTCAACCAGTTGGTCTTTTCTACTGTGGGGACTTCTTAACTCTTGTGCTTTTATCACCTGAAGAGACTGACCATTATAAAAGAAGAGTACAGACACAAACTCACTGATAAAAAGATTTTAGGACATGGACTTGTTGGAGTTGTTCTAGGGGAAACTACAAAAATGCACAGCAGGCTGGAGCACCTCTCCTATGAAGGCAGGCTAAGAGAGTTGGGGTTGTTCAGCCTGGAGAACAGAAGGCCTTGGGGAGACCTTGAAGTACCTTCCAGTACCTAAGGGAGGCTTCAAGAAAGTTTGGGACAAATTTTTAGTGGGGCCTGTTGCGATAGCCCAGGAGGTAACAGTTTTAAATTGAAGGAGGGGTGATCAAGATTCCCTATAATTAAGAAATTTTTTTAATTTTTTTTTTAAATTTTTTTTTTAATAATGAGAGTGCTAAAACATTGGAACAAGTTGCCCAAAGCAGTGGTAGATGCCATGACACATTCAAGGCTGGGCTGGACAGGGCTCTGGGCAACCTGTTTTATTTGAGCATGTCCCTGCTCATTTCAGGATGACTTTTAAAGGTCCCATCCAACACAAACTATTCTATGATTCTGTGACTAGAAATAGGCTGGAGAATAATTCTCCTTCTGATGGTTTGGCCAACATTCCTTTCTTCATAAGCTGAGATGAACTCGGTGCCAGCTATTGCTGCAATAGAGCTGCTGCCACATTTGCTTACATAGCTGGTGCATGACCAGGAGCTAAGTCATTGTTTGTAGAGTGCTATGCAAGATGTTCTGCATAATTGTGTGTAGAAACCCACATCATGCTCTCAGATAAGTTTAGAAAATACTCCCATACAGCTTCATAGCTTCAGCCCTGAGTTAAATTGGGCCAAAAAATGGAAAGAGTAATTTCCAGAAAGTCTTCAGTTTTCTGGACTGCTGCTTCTTTGTCTTTGCTCAAACAACAAAACAACCCAGCTGAATTGCCTTGTGTTCTCCACATCTGTATGCGAATTAAATTCCACTGTGAGATACTTGGTTCACAGATAAGATTTTGTCAAACTGAGAGGGAACTCTGAAAGCTCATCTTATAATTTCTTGCAAGCTGAAGTTTCTCTGTCTCCTCTAGTGCTTTTTAGCCTGGAATTTACAAGCCTGTACTTAGGAATAAGGTTTTAGTTCACTCATTCTTTGGCCTCTGTTGAGACTGATAAAACATTCTGACATTAAACAGCACCTGGCAGGGGAGCTGTTTGTTTATTTTTCATATGGTTTCAGTATCGTTACCAGATTGCAGAAGTTACTGAATTCTTTGGTCTTCACTCAAAAGCAATGTACATGGGTGTAGCTCCACAGACATAAATCCTCTTGAGGATCTGGCCAGAATTTTTTAGTAGCGGTCATAGTTGTGCTGCAAATATGCTAATGCATAAGGCACATATGTATAAGTATCTTTTTTAAGTACCCACGTACTTTTTAATGTTTAAGCTTTAAATTTTAAAGCTCATGCAATTAATTTTTATGAAATCTTAAGTGGAAAAACAAACAAACAAACAAAAACACACCCAAACCCTAAGAACCAGCAAAAAACCCCCAAACAAATGAAAAAAACCCAAACCAACAAGAAAACAACCAACAAAAAATCCTCAAAGTCCATAAACCACTAAAGCAAAAGGATATAGTACATTCATCAGTTCTGTAATTACTAGTTAATCAGAACGTCATGATCATGTCTTGAATTAAAATGGTGTAGATCAAGTTTTTTAAAATAACTCCCTGCTCACGTTAACCCCTGACCACAGGCACTGTCCCTGCAGCTGGTCATAACCCTGCAGTTAGTTGCTGCACTCCTTGGTGTGCTCTTCCTACAAAAACCAGGAATGCAGTTTCCAAGGGAATTAAAACAGCTTATAGTCAGCTACTTCTGGCACTGCCCTTCTCCCCTCTCAGATCACATTCAGAGGCACAGAGGATGCTGTCCCCAGAGCCTGGGGACATGGAGATCAGGGAGCCTGCTTAAGAACTCAATGTGACTTGCTTCTGTTCCCATCATGGCACTGATAGATACTGGTTAGATACCTAAAAAGCCACCTGAAGGTTTGATCATTTAAGTCTAGACTAATGTTTTATTGTAACAGCCTTTCAAGCAGGGACCAAGCACAGGTTCTCAAGGTTCACCTCGGCAATGTTGGCACTTGTCTTCTGCAGCTGATCCTTTAAAAAAAAAATTAAAAATTGAGATAAGCCCAACTATTGACCAAAGGTAAATGTACTCAGGTTTTATTTATTTTCTTTTTTACAAAACAACGTTAATAGCTATTGAATCTCAGATATAGTTGATATTTAGTTTAACTCTCAGTTTACTAGCTATTTAAGTGAGACAAGGCTGTACTTTATTCAAGCCCATAGCTACAGTAATTCCTTCCTTGCCTTTCACAATAAATCTCGCAAAACAGAGCCCTGAAATAAGACATGATTTGTAGCCAGTGACCACTGAAAAGTATTTTAAGTCACAGACAAAGTGGACAAATTACTTTACCAGAAAAACTGAAATTTAGTTGGGAATCTATTTTAACCACACAGGTGTCAGGAAGACTTCTCCATCCTTCTGCAAAAAATTGCTTAACAAACAGATGTCTGATCTCCAGCTGAAGGGATTACAGATAAATAGCAGATTTGTCCTTCCAACTGCAGCTTAGTGAATCATAGGTAATACGTCAAACTTGATACACATCAATAAATTGACTTAATGTGTAAGTTGATGGGCAGGTTGTTTAGGTTTTGGTATTTATCAAATGGAATTTCAATCTGTCAGTAATAAAGTACCACAAACTACAGCAATGGAATACATTGATGTGCATGGAAAAATAAGGAATTTATCAAAATTCAGCAGTGACAAAACCAGTGAACTGCTTTGGGCTAAGAGAGCAGATTGTGGCTTTATTAATTTATACAAGATAACTAAATGAATTCATACTCAGAAAAAAAATGCTAAAACTATAAATTAAAATGTAATAGTGATAGATAACCTAGGTGAAGAAAAAGTAATTATTTTATTTGCAAAAATGTTAGAGAAAGGTACATTATTCAGTAGTTACTAATTGACAAAAATGCCTATGAAAGCTTTGAATATGTTTTTAAAGATAAAATTTCTCTCACTGTTGCCTGTCAGGACATCAGATGAATGAAGACTCAATTTTTTAATGCAGGATTACTGAAAATAATTTTTTTTGTATAGTGCTACAGAGCAGCTATATTTACCTTTATAAATGACAATAAATATATAGTATTGGCTTTGACAACAAATTTCTGTAATGCTGCTTCATATCCATCATTTGCCAGAGCCTGCAATTGTGCACTAAGGGAAGAGGATGTTTTCTCTGAGAATAGAAATGCACCTTTTCTGTGGAGCAGCGATGCCCCTCGGCTTTTCCTGGGATCAGTGCTTGTCCCAGGATACTTTGGAAAGAAGGAATTAAGTATAATTTGAAAAATGGTAGGCCCACACAACCTTACAACAAGTCTTAATAGAAACTAGATATTCCTGTGACATTGGAAGGATTAACAGCTGAGATTGAATCTTACCCCCTGCTATTAATCCACTGGGCAAGTAAAATATCCGTGTGAGCACTGGCAGCTGCCTCCAGAAATTATTCTGTTGCTGCCCTCTGTGCCTTAAATAATTTTCAGCATCAGTAACTATGGTGTGTGGCATGCCCACATTTCTGCAGGACACCTCCCTGAGAGGCAGGGCAGCTCCTGCCTCCACTGGGTGCAGAATTGGCATGGCTCACAGGCCTGGCCATGGCAGGCTGCAGCCAGTTTCCTTTCCTTAACCTGGGGGGAAAAAAACTGTTTTAAAGTGCTTTTATGTTGGTTTTCACATCCCTGATCTAGCAGGTGGCTGCTTGAGGTGATGTAATGAAGGCGAGAGTTACTTTCTGCTCATCAGTAAGGGGACTTGAGCTCTCCCTACCCTGTTTCCCGAGAGCAGGAGAGGACCCTCAGCACCTCTTGGCACTCTTGTACTTGGGGTGATACAGAATAATGTCTCAGTGGTATCTCATGAAAATCTTAGTGGTATAATAAATGTCCCATGTAGGACCTTGCTGATGTTGGAGTATTCCTGTGGTAATCTTCAAGTGGAAATTTGCTGATGGGGTAATTCTGTTGTGACATTTTTGTTGTAGCAGTTTGTTGCTGGTGGAGGGTTTCTGTGGGATTATTCATGCAGGAATTTGTTGATGGTAGAGCACCACTGTAGAAGCACTTCTGGATTTATTTTGATTTGCATCATTGGAGAGCAAAACAGTGGTTTGGCATGAATTTATGGAAATGAGAATCCTGTGGGTACAGTGCAGACAGCAGACCTGGGGTTTTCTGTGCAGGAGAGCTAATGCTTCTCCAAAAGTGAAGAGAGGGGAAGCAAAGCTGTCTGCTTCAGCCCCTTCTGCCAGGGCTAAGAAAGGCTCCATGGAGCTGAAGTGTTTCCCCAATTTGAGGAAAAATCTGTTTCCAAGATATTTAATATTCTATTAAACAGGCAATGAACTCTGTATGGAGTAGATTTGGACAGAAGTAGCACTGTGTAATTTATTTCAAGAGAGAATTTCAAAACATATTGAAGTTTATTTCAAGAAAGGACACTCTAAATTGTCAAAAAAGATCACTTATATCACTATTGTGATATAATTAAATAAAGTTCAGGAAGACTCTGGACTTAATTAAAGAAGAAGAAAGGCAACACAACTGTCAGCTTTGTAGTGAAAATGAAATAAAACCTACTTTTCATGGAGAGGGGTTTTTACAGTCATGCCTTGCCTACTAACTTATTTTGAATAATAGAGACAAATTTCAATGAAAATATCACCTAAACCCAAGAGAAATCAAACAAAGCTGGTGTTAAACCTAAATTACACCCACCTGATAGAAAGGTGGGGGCTTGAAACCTGGAGTGGAGAATGTTAGAGTCAATAAGGGAATTCTCTTTGGAAGAGGGAAGATGTGCTTTTGGGAGGGATTGGGATGTGGTTTAGGTAATAAAAGAGCAACACTCAAGGCTTGCCTCCTCTTTAGGAGTGGAGGGCAGTGCAATTGTAGAGGTGGTAAGAAAGAAGGATAAGGGCTGTCTCCTCTTCAGGAGAGGTGAGAGTGGTTCTTGTAGTTCAGAACAAGTGCTGGTGGACTGAAAAATAATGTTTAGAAAAAGGTAGAGAATGTTTGTCAGTCCAGGGCCTGCTGAGCCAGCTGCCCACTCCCTTTGCACAGTGACCTGATCTGGAACCAGGACAGTGTAAAACGTTTATCCATGCTGAGGAGCTTGCCTCATGAAGAGACGTGCCTATGCAGGCTAGTAAAATGAAAAAGTTCTCATGCATTTAGGAGTTGTTTGAGCAGGGATCTTCTCCCATGTGGCAGAAATGGTAAAACATCCCCAAAGCTAAGGGGGTTGCACAGTTGTATTCCAGGTTCCCTTGTAGATGAGGTGCCTGTTGACAACAGCTTGATTGTTAAGAGGCGTGGGAGGCATTGAGAGCTCTAGCAAACCCACATGTTTGCAGTCTTTGCAGGTAGCTGGGACATGAGCTACATGAGTATGTGGAGAACATGCAGGATTAGACATTTAGAGCTACGTCAGGGCATCCAAACAACAGAAATGCCTTCTTTTCTAAATCATAAGAAAATTGCAGTTAGTTCAAAGACACATTCTGGACTCCAAAGGAAGACACTGTTCTCAATTGGAATACTGGTGCAAATTTACTTCCCTGCTTGGCCAGGACCTCTGGTTTTCCTAAGTTAGTCTATTTGCACTGGGTTTCTTCTCCTTTTGTTCACCCACCAAAAGAAACAGAGAAAGGAAATCTCCTCTGTAGGAGCTTGCAGGGGGTGGTGTTGGGGCAGCTCCTGTCTCCCTGAGAAGGGGAATATGTGCAGCTGTGTGATCTTAGTACACCTGCATTGAATCTTTTAATCTTCCCTTTCAGAAAATAAAAGCCCAGCCTGTCACCTCTAAGGGTCATAAGTAAAACTGTCCTTGATTTCTGGAGGGATTATGGGGTAGTACCTGGAACAGCCTTGTACAGAGGCAAAAGAGCATTGTTGTCTCTGTTCCTTTTCTGACTCTAGATGAAAAGTGTTTTGCAGCCTTTGCTTGCAAGGGTTCAGCCTCTGCTTCCTGGGTTGAAGGAATGTGTTTCATCTACTGGTTTACATTTGTGTGCTGTAGGCTTTTATTCCGCTGGTGGTCTGTAAAAATCAGTCTCTCTCATTTTAATCTGGTGTAATGACTTAACATTTGAGTCACATTCCTCCTATCTGCAGCCATAGAAGGCTCTTCCTGGCAGGCCAGAGTTGGCAGCCAAGTGCAATCAGGTTCGTTCCCTTGGCTCCAAAATGTAGTCAAGTAGGGCAAAGTAGTTACAAAATGAAACAGTAAAGTTTCGGAGGTCTCCTAGAACTAATTATTTCCAGCTACAGTCTGCTCCAAGGGTGACACTGGGGGAACTTAAAGTTAATTAGTCAGTACTTTGGCTGTCTGCTCAAATTATATGTCTCCATTCAGCTACGTCAGGGCATCCAAACAACAGAAATGCCTTCTAAAAGTCATGGTTAACTGCTCTTTTACCCTCACGGCATTCATTTTTTCAGAAATTACTTGAGAAATTGATTTTTTAATTTTACAAATTAACTTTGTGGTGAGAGGTGTAGGTGGACAGCTCTGGAGAGAGAAGCCAGGCCAGGGAGCAGCCTCAGGCCAGGACCCACTCTTTCTCCTGAACCAATGTGCTCCTGCATACCTCAAGAGCAGTTACATCTTCCAGGCTTTTGTTCTGTACTACCTGTGATGCACAACCAAGCCTAAAACACCTCACAGAAAGTTTTGCCTGGGGAAGAATCATCCCTGCATCTGCTGCAGCCCCCCCTTGCTTGCAACAGCAGGTGTGTGGCAACTTAGATTGTATGGAGTAAGGCTTCCTCTGGAGGAGGATCAGGCACAAAGAAATGGGTGTTTCTTTCTTTTCTGTTTATTTAATATGATTATTTTATTCCTATCATTCTGAAAATGAAGCACCTATGCTGTTGTTTTTGTATGATTCTACTTCCTGAAGGTCTGCTGTGTTCTACAAATGGCCACAGGCACCTGCACATCTCCAAAGGTTTCTGTGTCCACTGGCTAAAAATCATTAAAAAATTTGTTGCCATCTACTCTACTCAGACATAAACTTTATTTTCACAGGAGATAAGTACCAGCAGTGATATTCACATCTGGATGCAGCTCTATACGCTATGAAAATCCAAGGGTATTTGTATCTGTATGGCAAGTTGAAGCTCTTATTTGAGAAAGCATCACTGTTAATTCCCCACCTGCAAGCTGGTCTCAGTGAATCTCCTACAGAATTATTCCAGGACAGCCTCAGACTCTACAGAGAAACTGGTACAAAGAAACCTTGCCTCCTTTCTTTTCCTTTTCCTTTTCCTTTTTTCCTTTTCCTTTTCCTTTTCCTTTTCCTTTTCCTTTTCCTTTTCCTTTTCCTTTTCCTTTTCCTTTTCCTTTTCCTTTTCCTTTTCCTTTTCCTTTTCCTTTCCCCTGGTTCTCCCAGTTTAAACAAAGCCAAGCCAAACAAACAAAACCCAAAAAACCAAACCAGTCAGCACATTGACATTTTCTCTTCTGCTTTCATGTGAAGCAAATTGCTTCTGGTATCAGTACAGAGCTGTTTCTGCAGTCGTGAACTAATTTCTTTAATAACACTATATGCATACCAAAAATACAGGTCAGTTGTTGCTGTCACTGACCTTGGTGTAATACCTGTGCATCAGGAAAAAAAGAAGTGGATTAGGAAAGGACATGAAAAATCGGAGACTGGGAAAAAAGAATGAGTTCTTAAATTACCAGGTCAGGCAGAAATGCTTAAGAGAAAAATAAGATACTTAGTGAAGTAATAAATAATTGCTTTAACTGGTTAGAATAAAACTGGTACAGGGGCCTGGGTCTTCAGGATACTGGCATATTGAACCATATTAAAATCAGTTTAAATAGGCTGTCTTACTAACCATCTGCAGAAATGCCAGAAAAGGAATGAGGGCAGGGCTAGATTACAATTCACTGAGCCTAAGCATTATCTTCAACCATCAGAAGAGCAGACAATTTCACCGTCCTGGCCAATGTTCGCCCCACATTACTTTCCCCATTAGAAAACTTCTCCCAGCTCATTCTCTTTACAGATTCTACTTTCCTTTGGGAGCCACTTTGCAGACCCAACTGCAGCTCTAAACTTACATTCAAACCAAACCTGAATCCTACCACTAAAAATAACCATAATCTGAGGATTATCCTTCCACACATGGCAATGGTAATGCCAACCAGTCATTACCTAGGAAAAAGGCTTTTACAACCCAGGTCTCTCCATGGCCCATGCTTCCCTTTAGGTGCTCTTTTCTAGCCCCACTGCAGCTGCAGCTGTCCAGGCTCTCTCTTTCTCTCAACCCCAAACATAACCTTAGGCTGAGCCTGTAAGAAAGGCCCCCAGTTGTCCAGATGAAAAATTTCTCAAGGCACAGTCCTCTCTGCAGACTACACTTCAGTAACATCCCTTGTGACAGGATTTTATTAAATATTGGCTTTGTGAGTGGATATGGCACCTGCAAACCTCTGACTTTCTTCATTTTCTGTATTTATAAGGAAACATTTATGTTTAATCCGGCTGATATGTTTGGGCAGGATTTCCAAGAGAAGCAGTTACCTCCAAATGAGGTAACTGTAGAAGATTTCTTCTTTGGTCAAATCACTAATTATTTGTATAGCAGAAAGGTTTTGAATAATTCCTCCAAAGTAATAGCAATTGATGAAGCACAAAATCACAGGAAGAAACAATACCCTGTATTCAAAATAGACTCACCAGGAAAGAACACACACACACACACACACACACACACACACACACATTTCTATTGAATATTTAGTGATGATGCTGAATTTCTAGGCAGTGTTTGCATTAATAAAACAAACACAAATACCCCCAAAATCTGATGAGGTAAGATTCTGAACTTAAAGGGCTAGATATGGAATAATGAAGATGTTCATTACGTTATCTTAATTGTTTTACACTGACCTGGCCATGCAGATCAGCAGAAACTCTCTCCTCAATATCTTTGTGTGAAAGCCCCTGAATAGGAATAACCTGCAGGGCACAGGAAGATCATCTGAGCTGTTGGAACTACGCTCTATGGTGTCGGGATGCAAGTGCCCACATAAGGTTATCAAATACCCACCTGTACTAAAATGGATTACCCCTTTGCCATAGTTTCTTTGCTTACCTAATGCTGCTGGGCACAGATTTTCAAAGGTTTGCATCTGCTTTCTCCAAATTAAAAACATGGCCTGCATAAAGCAAAGTTTTCTATCAGTTCATTGTTGAATTTTCTTTCTCTTCCACAAAAACAAGGAAAAGTAGTCCAACAGTCCGATATATTCCTTTTATATAACTTTTTCATCAGAAAGCTGCCCCATATCCCACAAGAGGTACTAATTTATTTATTTAAATAAATGCAGCAATGAGTAATAGGGGGCTAGGTAAAGTCCTTCTGATTGGAAATGTTCTCCTTTAGCTGCAAATTGGAATTTCTAAAGAAACTACACTGAAACTAGACATTTTATTTCATCAGTCAACTTAATTAAATTTATTTATGCATATCTTTCAAAATTTTAATGACACCTAAACTTTTAAATCTCTGAACTGCTAAAAGGACTTTTATCTCCATTGTCTGGAAGAAAAAAAAAATTAATTTATTAAAATAACAAGTTAGAGCTTGACTTTTCTGCTATTTTATGTGGAGTGTTTATCACTAAGAAGTTATTGTGCAATAACAAATCCCTTGAGTTTTTAATACAATTCAGACTTATTTAAACTCTCACTCTCTCTCTCTTAAGCTGTTTAGTGATACTATCTAGAGAACAAGAAGCCAGAAAGGAATAAAACATTGGTTTTTATATGCATGATTTTGACTGTGATACAAGTAACTCCTAATTTTTTAAGAGACAGGGGAGATGCTGCTGGCCTTACCAAGTACTTCTGTGGCCAGAGGAGAATTTACGGGGCCTGCGACTTCCCTACTACCTTTGAGAAGCACCTTCCAAAGTGGCCCAGGCACTCTGTTAATCTTCATACAGGCTTGGTCCTGCTTCTCCTCAAATCAGTGGGAATTTCTGAGGTCTATTGAAAAGGAATCAGGACCTGTGAAGTTTTGGGTCAATGCAGGTCCAACAAAGTGATGTTCTTTTTAAAACAATGTAGAACTCAAGCACTTTAAAAGTTAAAAAACTGGATTCAGAAAAGTCAAAATTAAAGCTCTGTACACAGCTTCCATTCCCCTTTACACGTGTGCATTGCAATGTGGCCTATATAATGACATTCTGCTTTCTCCATAGATGTATAGGACAGATGGAGAATATGGCAGGAATGTGTTTGGGATGAATTTGTTTCTGTAGAATCTCTTACCTCACACATAAAAGTTGGTTGGCAGAGGATCAGTCATGAGATATAGGAAGAAATGTGCTTGCAGGTCTTAATTGTGGCATTTCCAGGTATCTTGTATCTTGTGTTTGGTTATTTAGGTAAAGTAATAACAAGTAAACCCAGACTGATCTTGGTGCTGTTCCCTGCATCATTTTTGAAAGCACATTTGCCCCTATGACACTGCTGTGGAATGAGAGCAGTGACTCTTGGATTCATTTATTACATTTCTTGGGCTGTTGAGTTCCAGCAGTCAGTAAACAATTAAGCTGTTCCCTTTTTTCTGCATGCCACATTTAGACAGAGAGCTTACACTTTGCCAGAGAGTTTCTGTTTTGAAGACTTGGGTCTGAACTTTCTGCTGCTTATACTAAAAATCCAGAGGAACAAATTAAATGTGATTTTTCTAGAGCTGCAGGAGGAATAGGTAGAAGCACGGGAAAGTTGTCCATGAGCTCCTTCCATACTAATGCTAATGTCAATTTAACATGTAGGAGAGTGGCAAGGCACCACCCTCTAGCAGTCTGATATTTATAGGTATCAGAATTAAGCATACAGACAGTTTTCCCTAGGAAATCACTGTAGTCAGGTGGACAAAAATTAAATTGAAGATAAATTTCCTGTACTGTAGAACTGAATCTGCAGGACTTAGCTGCCACAAGATCCTAGGTCAGGACATGGAGGTTTGATTAGTATTTTAATTACTGTCAAATTACCACCATTGAAAGAGTTGAAATTTAAAAGGATTCCAGAAACCTAAGCCAATTTTTTATTGTTTCCTTGCTTTCCCTCCACACCTAAGGTAACAGATGTATCATGAGAGCTGGAGTAGGAGAAGGTCATGAAGGTATCCTGCTAAAGAGATTAAAAGCATGGTATTGAGGGAATAACTGCAAGCTTTAAAAGCACATATTCAGTAAGCTTAAGTAGTTTTATCAGAATTTTATCATAGAAGTCAGTGATGCCCAGAGACAGGATAAGGAGCAGTGACAAATAAACTAAAGCACAAGAAGTTCTACCTCAGCATGAGGAAAAGCTTTACATTGATAGTGGCAGAGCACTGGAACAGGCTGCCTGAGGAGATCATGGAGTCTCCCTCTCTGGGGACATTCAGACCCCACCTGGACACATTCCTGTGTCACCTGTTCCAGGTGAGTTGCCCCCCTGCCTCAAAAGGGGGGGTGGACTGGGTGATCTCCAGAAGTCCCTTCCAGCTCTAAGGATTCTGTGAATACAGTATGTTTCTAAAAATTAAAATAGGTCTAGAGTCCAGCACTACAGTTTTCTAAAAATCTCACTTCCAAATGTTAGAAACATCAGGTGATTTAATGTGGCAGCAGCTTTGGCCACAGGGGCAATGCACAACTTTCCCAGGCATCGTCCAGGGAAAGGCTGTGAGAAGAGCAGAGAAAAGAATGAGAAACAATTCTTATCTCTACTTGCTGCACCTATTGTTGTGCACATGTGGAATGTGTTATGGAGATCTGTTTACCAAAGGGTAGTTTCTTAATTGGCCAATGGTGATGGTGTTTAGATTGAAGGACCAATTGGGTCCACCTGTATCACGACTGTCTGTAAGAGCAATGGGTTTCTTAATAAGTATAATAGAATAAAGTGAGTGATCAGCCTTCTCAGAATCATGGAGTCAATGCTAATAATTGTCACCTGGCTGGGGGCCTGTGGTGACAATTTGAAGACATGCTTGGTAGGACTATTGCTGAAATTAGCAGAGTGATAAATTTTAGACTAATTGTCATCCTAAGGATGGTTGTAAAACTGTTCAAATTCTGACAAAAGCCTGAGCTAAGAAAAATAGGACATGGAAAATATTAACCTGAAAAATGAAAACCTCGAATGTTCCGAGCTGGCCAGACTCAGAGATTGAAAGAAGTCTTGCAGATGCCATGGAGCCCTGGCAGAACTAGGTCATGGTGTCCACAGACCTAACTTAGGATATCTGCTGCCCTCTAACAGGTAAATACAGGAATCACAAATTGTTTTTGCTAGTGAACTGGAAAACACAGGACCAGCTTCTGCTCTGAGCTGCACCCCCTCATTTCCTGTACTTGAACAAATGTGCACTGCTTCTGTTTTGCTACAGCTTTAGCAATAACCTGTACACAGCTTTCTCCTGTCACACACACTCCTCTGATTTTAATCAGCCCTCAGGAGTATAGAAGGATGATAAATAGATGCACAGCTTGGAGTCTTCTCCCCAGCACCACGTTTTAAACCAAAACCAGCTGTTCCAGGGAACAAAGGGTCTTTTGGGTCGGTTTTTTGTATCCCCTCCCTGAGTAGCTGTGGCTCCTGCATACAAAGTCTGACTGCTACTGAGTGAATTGAAGTTGTATTTGTTAAAAAAACCCCCATCCAAACTAAAATTTAAAGGCATGTTTATCTTTCAGAAAAACAGTGTTGAGGCTAAGGTAATAAGGCTAATGTCTGTGCCACAGAACTCAGGATATCTTCTCCCTAGAACCGTATGAATAATGTATAAAATAATTTATACCATTTCTGAGATGAGCATGTGAAGAGGGGGCTGTGTTAGCTGCTCAATTTGCTTCCACTTTATGATTGTAATACTCGGACTCTTGAAAGGGTTAGACCATAAATAGAAACACAGGAAACAAAGTTTTTTTTCCTGAAACCTGTACAAGTACAGTAGCACAAAAAGGGAGTTAGTATTTTTTTATGGTTTGAAATTAGTATAATAGGTGTATTCAGCCAGGATCCCCTTGAAATGTTTGTTTAAAATGCCAATTTAGAAAGCCATTTATATAAGTACTGTAATTGCACTCTTGTTCTGCATGGTAAACACACGCTGTTCTGTGCAGGCAGTTTGAAAGAGTGAAGAGAAACTCTTTTCCTCCCAACCTAAATTCTTTTGAGAATTTATTTTTCATGCTGTGTAGTTTTTCAGATCTGAAGGAGAAGTCTAGCTAAAATAATGAAGCTGAGCAAGACTGTCATCCAGTATTTCAGTTCCAGTTTTAGAAACTAAGCAGCTAATGCTAATGGGATTAAATGTTAGCCCACTGGCACACTTGGTGATTGTGACACTGGCCAATCTAACAAGCCCATGGCACTATGAAGGTAAATAAATTACATAAAGCTTAAAGCTAGCAGCTGCTCTGTCTTCCTCCTTTATCTAGATATTGTTTATTCCTCTCAGGAGGCACAAATAATTTTCATAGTTATGGCTGAGATCTGGACCCCTAACCATGTCACCCAGCTCAACAGTACACAGCTGCTTGCTTTGTGCATGCAGTGCATCATCTCAGAAGCATTTATGGATGTTCCCTTTCCTTGTCTTCTAACAATAAGAGAATGGCTGGCCTCTCTGCTTCTCTGGAGTTATACATAGAAATAAGAAAAGTTAGTAAAATTCTGCAGAAATTAACAGATGAGTAATAATTGACATTCATTCTCCATTATTATAATTGGAGATTTAAAAGACAAATTACTATTTGCTTAGCATTTGAGGAGAAAAAAACCATTCACAGATCTTGAAGTACACCTTAATAAATGGCACTCCGATTTTGCTATGATTCATTACCTCAGTTAGGTGGGAAGGTGATAAAAAAAGCACTTCAGCAGAAATATTATGCCTGAAGGCTTAATCCAATCTACAAGTCCAGTCACACTGACCACATCTACTGTATTTAAAATAATAGGTAGTGCCAATTGCATTTCTGCTCTGGCCATGAACAATCACTGCAATGATTAAATAGCAAAGAGGACTAGGAAAACCTTTTTCTTTCTAAAATAGCCATAATTTCATGAAAGGAAATGAAATATTGAGATTTCATCTAATTCCCAAACCATCCCTTCCATTTCAATTTTTGATATTTCATTTCTTTCAATGAAATCCTTTCATGGTTTTCCAGGAGCTGCAGATTTGTAACTTTGCATGTGTGGATAAGCCTCTTGCTACCTGAATAACTGTTAGGAATAAAACCTCTTCTCAGGGTGAGAAATTCAGTTGTTTCCCTCTATGGGGTTTTTCCTCCACATGAAGAAAAGGAAATAATTTACAGATTGATGCAGAAACATGAAAGACAAATTACAGATAACCTTGTGTGTCTGTGTATGTCTCTAGGAGTTGCTTCTCTTAGTTGTACTTGTGATCTCCTCTCTTGTCCTGCTCCTGAATGTGTGAAACAATAAACTGAATGTGCCAAGGAAAGAATAGTAGTTCACAAGGTGCAGTTTTGTAAAAAGGTTTCGGGTACTACCAATTTCCCCAGCTGGAAAGGGCAGCATGGCTTGCAAACAACAAATTTTGTGGCTCTCAAAAAATCACTGAGGTGTCCTGATGAGGTGCAGTGCTGAGGTCTTCTGCATTTAAGCTGTGGACAAAAACCAAATATAATTCCTGGTTGTGCAGCTTTCTCTGGCACAGGTGAAATGGGGATTTCTCTCTGTGTGCATAAAAACTTGTATCATGACTGCTGAACATTTATTTCAGACAAAAATGTGAAAAGGCACTATATAAAAGTATTTGTACAGGATCTGCTTCTTACTCTGTCACAGGCTACTTACCTCTGTGTGGAGTGGGTCTGCAATCACAAGTATTTTCATGTACTGTTCAGTTCATGTGAAAGTTACTGTAGAAAATAACTATTCCGTTCATACAGGTCTTGTAACTAGAATCACCTTTTTGGCTGATAGTTGATAGAGAATTCCATTTTCATCAAGACCACAGAAAACAAGCCATGTCAAGCTGCCTTGCACACACCTGTGGTTTGGCAGCTCTGGCCCTCTTGCTGCTTTGCACTCCAGTGTAGACTTCCCTACAAGCCTGTGTGGGTGGCAATTCTCTCTCTGACCAGCTGTTATATTAGATGTTTTTTCTTACATTGGTCATAAAACTTTTGCACAAAGCCAATATTGTATACACAAACTTTAGGGAAGCATTTCCCCAATTTCTTATGAATGCCTGGATAGAGACTGGTCCTCTTATTTTCTGGTGACCATCATAGACAGGTGATATGACCTATATGAACATATTAACTATCCAACCATGATTTTTGTTAATTAACCACTCTTTATTATGCAGCATACTTTACTTCCCTCTTTAAAAAGAAAATAAGAGAAAAAAAACCCACCTAATCAAAACTGAGCAAAACTCCCATGTCAAGTGACTAGTCACAGATCAGAAACATATTGAAGAGATGGTACAAGAAAAATTCGAGGTCAAAAATCATTCATACAAACAATTCAACAAGTGCTCAGAAATAAGGTCAGCTTTGCAAATAATTTGTGAACTGAACAACTAAGTAGAAATTTAACTGGATAAGACTTTTACAAAGAATGCTCTGACTACTGGAAGGTATCCCATTAGATCCACTACTCATGCTTAATTTCTCAGCCCTAATTCCCCAGATGGCAGTCAGAACTCATTCTCTGAGATGGCAGATTTGCTCTGTTGACATCCAGGTTTTCTCTCATTAAGGATCATGAAGATCAGCCATCCTTTCTTTTCTATAACTCTCCTTGATATTTCTGTCAGATCAGTGACATCAAGGTTTTACTGAAATGAATAAAGAATTTAAAAATACGAACTTTGCTTTGATTGGTAGCATGGAAGCAAAGCAGGAATGATTCTGCATCCACAGATATGTCTGCTGCATTCCTAACCAAAACCAAAACAGAGGTCCTACATTTTAAGCACCTCTCTAGAGAGGTCTAGTTTACATGCTGAAAATCCATATTTATTGAAACAACCACTTTTTTTAAAAAAAAAAGTACTTCAGAGATATGACTTATGTAAGAAATCCATCCAGTTGGACTCTATCACTGAATAAGCCTATGAGATTTGTATATTTTGCATTATTTAACAATCTAGGTAGTATCTGAGAGATGTCTGAAGATATATTTATGAATTAGGATTTCTGGAAATCTATTGCAGACCTCTAAAAGCAGGGAAGAAACAGAACAAATGATTGACTGATACCTACTAGAAGCAAAGCTGCACTGGTGCAAAGCAATTACCCTTACTTATTTCTCACAGCTTTTCTTTCAGTGCTCTGAACACCAGGAAACAGTAATAAGTTGGTTCATATTCACTCACATTTTAATTGCAACAAACAGCTCTTGGCCTGTAAATTTTCCAGTCTAAATATGCAATATTTGAATTCTCATTTATATCGATTTGCCATAACTACACCAAAATTTCAGTGGGGTACATATATGTTACATGACTGGTGGGGCTGGAACCAGTAGAATCACATTTATAGTACAGGGCTTTTTTTGGACAATGTTCTTCAATATTTGAATGCTTTTTTCCTGAGACTGTTTCAGCCTGTGAAACAGGTTTCTGAAATACTCATGAAAAGTGAACATTAATGAGAATAAATACTATTGCAATGAATTAAGGACAAAACATTAATATGCTCAGAAAAACTTGCAGAGTTTTTGCTTGGCCTTCATATCTCTAGAATAATAATGTAAGATATCAAGCAAAATAGCCAATGCACTTCTTCATGGAATGCTATGATTCAGATTCTCAGGCCTAGGAATTCAGGCAATACAAAAGCATGTGATTTGTCCATGCTTAATTAGCACAGAACATCTTATTGGAAGAAGAATTCTCTATAAGCTATGCATGAATGCTGAGTGACATCCTTAGGGTTACAAAAAATATATGGTGAGTCCTCAGTCACTACACAGTCACCTGAGGCGGCTGCAACCTTGATGTCTCTCAAACCAGCATGACTTAAGGAGTCAATGGAGGTAAAAATTTTCCAGGACAAAAAATTGAACTATTAATTTCTAGCCCATTTCCTTCCATGTTCTTCATCTCCCACTAAGGGTGACTGTGAAACTGTGTTTAAGTCAAGACCTGTGAAAGGCTGAGGTGAAAGGTTTGGTGGCAGCACTTTTTGTTCACTTGTTTCTGATATTTTCCTTGATTGGAGCTTTGCAGTGTTAGGTGATATATAAGCATAGAGACAGCACTTGCCCTGAAGAACATCTCATTCTTTATGTATTTCTTCCATTTAGGCCACACACTTAATTTCCTCTTTGCTTTCATAACTCCCTCTTCTGTTTGGACACTCTCTGTTCTCTAGTGCAAATCACAGCTGCCTTTCATTTTGCTTTTTTTCCTTTCTCCTGCCTGTTCTTCAGCTGTACCTTGTCTTCATCAAAACTAATCTAGTTAATTCTTCATTTTCAAACCAGGCTGCGGTGCATGGTCCACAGCTGCTTAGCAACAGCTCCCCTTTGTGTGCAGGAATAAGGACAGTCAGGGATGCCAGCCTGGAAGGCTAATCCACCAAGGTGACAAAAAACAGGAACAGGACAGGTTGTCTCCATCTGGGCTTTAGTGCTGCACGTCCTACTCCTACACATTGGCAGAAATGTCAGAGGAGAAGGCTTTGCTTTCATTACTAGAAATGGCTTTTCAAATAAAAAATCCTGTCTCAGCACATGATAGGAATCAAGTATGCACAACTCTGGTATGTTCTGAATGCATGTATGGGTGATCTAAACCATTCCTTTATTAAGCATTAGGCATGGTTTACAATTACTCAAATCCCAAGACTCACAACTTCACATAAGCCTGAAATGTACCAAGGAGGAATGTGGGTAACTTTATTACACAGAATGTAGGGGACTAAGTGTTGCAACCTCAAACCAGGAGGTCTGGCATTTCAAGATGGATATGAGTGCTTTACGGTATGAATCTCTCCCCAGACAGACTTCCAAAAATGCAGAGGAAACTGTGAGAAGTAAAAATGCTGTGGGCTTTTACCATCCTCTGAAAGTATGTGTTTGTGGGAATGTACCTCGTCTCTCTGTTAAAACTCTGTTTACATCATATCCTTGTGAAGCAATATGTGGAAAAATAGACTCCATGACCTGACGTAGTTATGAAGTGGGTATGTATGTCAGCATAAGCAAGATAGCTCTTATGAAAACTTGTGCCCTGAGCTCTGGTCTGAGCCACATCTTTATTCACAAAGGTGTTCCATTTACATTACATCGCACAAACCTTTTCATGCATATTCAACTCCTGGCCCCGCCTGTCCTTTCCTTGCATGGTAATTAGATCCATGCCCTTCTGGGCATGTGTTGATGTGTTGCTCACGGCGGTGGTCTCACAGGGGTCTTTGGGTGGTCTCTGAGGCTGAAGGCCATGGTCTTCCTCATGGTTGAACTTTTGAACTTTTCTTCTTTGTGCATGTGCTTTGGTCCCTTGGTGCTTATCTGAGTAGGTCTGTCGATTTCTATCAGCTTGGATACAGAGGAGCCCCTTTATCTGGGTTTCTTGCATTCCTTGGTCTTCTCCCGGTATTGTTCTTTATTTCAAGAAGCTTCAGAAATTTGCATTTTCCTATGCCCTTTGTACCATGGCAGAGGTTTCTTAATTAAAAGGTTAAAATTCAACACATAATTCTACAAGCTAAAATTTAAATGCTTAATTCATATTGCTAACATAAGCAAAGCCCCAAAATCTCCATTTCAGTCCGTCTTTTCTTAACATATAGTAAATTATTATTATTATACTACAGGAGCCCTGATCTAAATTCTGACCTACAATCATGACAGTTCTCCTTCAGCAAGATTCCATGAGTTCTAGAGAGTAAAATCAAAATGGCCACGGGTCTCAACATCCTCCAATTCCACATGAGTGTTAAAATAGACATCATTAAACTTATAGTAACTAAAATTAATAGAACTATAACGGGGTGACACAAAGTATTCATGATCCCAATTGCAGTTAGTGACCACCCAAACAGTGCATCCCACCAGTTATGACTTGTGTCTTGTTTTACTCTTTGCAGGACTCTCTACTTCTGTTACATTGTGATGGACAGTTACTAGAGTTCTCTGCCCATTCATTTGAATCTCTTTTACAATTTTTTTAGATCCTGATGTTTCATTAATTGTTTTACTAGAGTTAAATTCATTCCAATGGGTGTGGGTGGTAACTCGTTGTATGTTGTATAGTTTGATTTTATTAACTGGTGGGATACAACTGGTGCTGAATATACAAAGTCACACCCAGTAACCTTAATAAAGTTGCAAATACAAAAATTGGAATGATTCTTAACAGATAAGGGTACCTTGCTCTTATCAATTTCTATGTAGTCACACAAAGTCCTTAAACACACACAGCCATCACCTACATACACTAGTACAGTCCGTTGGTTGGCGTCCGGGTGGATCTCAAAGTAGCAGATGCCTTGGTCAGTGTCAAGGCATATGTCCTGAGCACTAATTGAATTACTCTCACAGATGAATTCCTATTGTTCTTGAGCAATGCAAGGCTCCAAGTTTACAGTCTGCCATTTCCCCTGGATTTTCCAGGCCCATACCCTATGTTCTGAGGGGTATAATACTGACTTCTCATGATGTAACCCTAAAGCAACAATGGGGTGAATAGCGTGAACCGTGGCATTACGTATAGTGACCAGAAAGGCCATAGCTGTGTTAGTGGTGGGATTATGCATTAAATTTACCATGGTCCACCAAGATTGGAAATCTCTCTCCAAGTCTGTGGCACTGCCCCAGACAAGCTTTTGCTCTTCAGTTAGGAACACCCCTTAACCTCCTTCTCTTATGATTAAAGCAGCTGTTGACTGTACCCATAATTATGTTTGTATACAGCTAAGGGCTAAAGATATGTTATCCTATGCTCTCTTTAATGCATCTGCTAGTAAGCCATGGTCTTGATTTTCAATTTCTCTCTACTTTGACAGCGCCCTCGAGACTTGCCACTGATATTTCCCAAAGCCAATAGAGATGACTGTAAAGGCTGTTTTAATTTTATCAGATCGCTAGTTGCTACAGCTAATTTATTCACTTGGGTGAAAATCAAGAAATGCAAATGACAAGAGCTCTGAGGGAACAACATTAATAACAAATATTAATTTTAGATTAATAATAGATCCAGGTTATCTTAAAAATCCTATTACTTCAAAAACATAAACCTGTAAGATGCCTTTAGGATTCATGTTATCTAGAGATTGGGTTAAAATATTCTTGTAACTGAAGGCCAGGATAGTAAACACTCCAGAGGGCTTTGTGAAAATCTCAAGAATAGTCAGATTGAGACACTAGTCTTCATGCCTTTCACATTACCTCAAGATGCAAAGAATGAATTTGGAACAAGGCGCAGCCAAAATTTTGTTAAGCCTTACAGGCTGTTGTAGATTAATTTCAGCTGGAGTTGCCTGCAGTGGTCCTAAGTATATAGAGAGGAGAAAAGGTTGCTTAAATCCAGACTTAATCCAGCTCAGAATGATCAGATGAGACATGTTGTCTGTCCCATCCCATCTTCACCCCTCTCTTGCCTTTGCTGTGAGTCAGAACACCCAGTCTAGGTACCAAATGGAAGGAATTTCTCCAGTATGTTGTTTTTTCTCCAAAATAAAGGTTTAGAATTCTTTTTCTATATGCCAGAAGTGCAATATATAGGAAAAGATAACTATGATGTGCATCTTTCCATCCTCTGTTCTCCAAACACAACCTTTACTGAATCTCATAAACTGTCTGTGCCAGTCGTAAGGAATCCTCATGCTCCCAGTCCTGCCCCCATTCTGCTCATGTAGGAGCTCGCAACAAAGAACTGAATGCATTGCCAGCTAAGCCTGTCACAGATACCCCAAAAGGGAATACTTTTGTGACAGCTATTTTTATATTTTTAGATATATATTTATACTTTGTATACAGTACTTGCTCTTTCTCTCTCTCTCCCCATGAGTACCAGCCACATTACTCAGAAGGCACTAATGCAGGTATTTGATAAGGTGATTGTAGCAATTTGACATTATGGTGTAGATGTGTCTGTTGTAACTGTTACTAAATTGCTGGTTTAATTTTCATTTATTATCCAAGACCAAATGTGGAATTCTGCGTATGACAGTATAGTGACACTTGTTCATGCCAAGTAACATTAATGAATGACAGCTGGAGATCATAAATGCTGCTGAAGAAGGCAGAGTTTTACTCAATGTACTCCACAGATCTTAGATTCATGGTTTGGATTAGAAGGGATCTTAAGGATCATCCAGTTCCTATGGGCAGGAACAACTTGCACTAGACCCAGTTACTCAGAGCCTGGCTCAAAACCTATCATTGAACTCTTTGAGGGATGGAGAATCCACAGGTGCTCTGGGCAGCTCATGCCAGTGCCTCAGTACCCTCACAATCAAGATTTCCTTCCTATGATCCCAGCTGAAACTACCTTCTGTCACTGTAAAGCCATTTCCCCTTGTTCTATTAGAACCTGCCCTTGTAAGAAAGCTCTCTGCAGCTTTCTTTTAGGCCCCTCTTCTTGGAGGCTGGGC